>NC_063343.1:13862910-13873063 GCF_021869965.1 Rhincodon typus | reverse complement strand
TTGTTCAGACGTTTCATCACCATGCTAGGTGACATCATCAGTAGAGCGGAGTAGAATAACATCACTTCGTTGGAGGCTCTACTGATGATGTCACCTAGCATGGTGATGAAACGTCTGAACAAAACCAAGCCAGCTCGGCGAGCAAGTCAACAACCTCAAATATCCTCAATATCCACAATCCACCAGTTTTTGTGTCATCTGCAAACTTACTAATCAGACCACCTACACTTCCATCCAAATCATTTATACATATATTACAAACAACAGAGGTCTCAGCACGATCCTTGCGAAACACCACCTGTCACTGATTTCCAATCAGAAAAACACCCCTCCACAACTACTCTCTGTTTTCTATGACCAAGCTAATTTTGAATTTAACTTGTCAACTTACCATGGATCTCATGTGACTTGATCTTCTGGCCTCCCATGATGGACCTTGTCAAATGTTTTAGTAAAATCTGTGTAGACAACATACACTACCCTACTCTCATCAATCACCTTCATCACTTCCTCAAAAACACTCAATCAAATTTGTGAGACAAGACTTCTCATGCATAAAGCCATGCCATTCCTAATCAGTCCATTCTTCTCCAAATGTGAGTAAATGCAGTCCCTAAGAACCTTCCCCAATAATTTCCCTACCATTGACTCACTGGCCTATAATTTTCTGGAAATATCCCCGTTGTCTTTTTTAAACAAAGGAATAACAATGGCTATTCTTCAGTCCTCTGGCCCCGAGGACTTACCTATGTTAATGTCTTTCGAGACAACCAACAACTTCTGCTTCTTAATATCAACCCACGCTAGAACAGACCCTCCCTAAACTTCTCATCATCCATGTCCTTCACCGTGGTGAATGCCGATGTGAAGTACAACACTTACCACTGTCCTCCGACTCCACATGCAGATTGCCCCTTTGGTCCCTAATATACCCTACTCTTTCCCTGGTTATCCTGTTCATCCCGATACACTTGTAGAATATCTTGGGATTCACCCTACTGTTGTGTGGCAACATTTTCCCATGTCCCCTCTTTGCTCTCCTAATTGCTTTCTTGAGGTCCTCCCTGCACTTCCTGTATTCTAAGGCTTCTGTTATTTTGAGATAACAAGGTGTAGAGCTGGATGAACACAGCAGGCCAAGCAGCATCAGAGGAGCAGGAAAACTGATATTTTGGGCCGAGACCCTTCTTCAGAAAAGCTCCCTTTTTACTTGTTATAAGTCATTCTTTTCCTTTTCATCTAGTCTTGAAAATTCCTAGACATCCATGATTCTCTGGGCATTTTACCCCTAATTTCAACTGAAAGGGAACATGTTGGGTCTGTACTCCCCCAAGTTTTTTTTTTAATGATTTCCACTGTTACAGATTTGCCCTATGGTTACCGGGGTTTTCTGCCATTCTGCTGATCAAAATGATGGTTTTCCACCTTTGGGAGCCTTTCCCACCTTCTGCAGCCAAGATGGAGTTTTACTACTTCTTCTCTGGCAAAGTAGATATTTTCTCATCTTTCACCATTGAAACTGTCCCTTGCATAATTTTTCAAGTAAACTTCTTTGGCTGAAGCCTCAATAAATCTACCTGATGAAATCTGTGTTGTTATAAATTGTAAAATAAATCTTATCACAACTTAAAACTCTGAAGACTCTTTATTCCAAATCTTTTAAATTGACCTTCAGTTGCCTTAAATGCCACACTGATATTGTGATGTTGATGTTGCAGGACCAAGTACTGCTTTTCACTTATCCTTCCTTCTTTTTGCACTGTGATTTAAAGTTTAACACTTCTGCCCTCAAGAATTTCTAACTTTACTCACAAAATTCTAAATGCTTCCTACAGATCCTTCTTCTCTAAGGACTCTAACTTCACAGTGTGACCAATTTTTATCTTCTTCCCGCTCAATATTGTTTTTCCTGCATGTATTACCAGTTTTGAGGTCAAGGTTTTCTTCTGAAGTGTTGATTTTTCCCTGCTGCTGTTTCCATGGGTGCTTCTAGCTACTTGTCTGTTCATGCACTTGTAGCTATTGACTGACTGAGTTTTCTTAAAGTGATAATGCATTTTAGGTTGGATTTTTTCCAATGTCATTACTTTGAAGTATTTAAGCAATGGTTCCCAATGCTAATGATCATGTCATATGGAACCAACTATTGGGAGCTTATGCATGGAATAGAGTACTGTTACCGATTCCTTTTTCTGTGCTAAAGGCATATCTAATTAGAAACAGTGGAGCATAAACTACAGATGAGTCATTAGTGAGAAGAGCCTCTTGCCTTAAGCAATATATAGGCCCGATTTTCTGATGAGCAGAGAGTTGTTACTCCATCATTGATGGAAGGAGCGCATGGAGACTCTGTGGAGTCTCACCACAGCAGAATTTGAAGGAGTTGCCCAAGAAATTGAATTTTGTGCTGGGCAGTTCCTCTACACCTAGAGCTCTCTGAAAGTCACCATTTAACTTGGAAACTTCTGGAGGGTTCCAACAAAATAAAGTAAAATAGTTACTTAGGAAACAGAGTAACAATTAACAGAATAAAAGCCGAAGTAACTACAGATGCTGGAAATCAAAAAATCGAAAAATCAAAATTACTGGAAAAGCTCAGCACGTCTAGCAGCATCTCTTGGAAGAAATCAGAGTTAACATTTTGGGTCCAGTGACCTTTCCTCAGAACTGATGGTAGCTAGGAAAATGTTGATTTTTTATGCAGAAGACAGGATTGGGGGGGGGGGGGAGCGTGGTGAGGAGTAAACAATAGGTGGAAATAGAGCCCAAAGACAGAAAAGAACAACTTCAGGGCTTGAGCTTCTCCCATGTTCTTATCCCAAACCTCACACCCCAGGCCTTGTTACCTTCCCCCTCCCCATTTCTGAAGAAGGGTCCTGACCCAAAATGTCAACTTTCCTGCTCCTCTGACGTTGCCTGGACTGCTGCGTTCCTCTGGCTCCACACTGTACTGTCTCTTGTTATCACATGGTCTACTATTACACACAACCCATTGTTAGACACTAACATTCCCCATTAACAGTTATTCATTCTCCTTGTCCAATCGTAATCCCCTCTGTCCAACTGTTCTTCTCTCTCTTTGGGCTCTATCACCACCTATCATTTACTCCTTACCCCCTCCCCAGTCCTATCTTCTGCGTAAAAAACAACTTTTTCCTAGCTACCATCTGTTCTGAGGAAGGGTTACAGGACCCAAAACTTTAGCTTTGAATTCGCTCCACAGATGCTGCCAGACCTGCTTGACAGACCTTGTTTAACTATTCAACAGAAACTGAACAACTATCTAACAGTTCCCTGTGTAACTATCTAACAGATCTCCATACTGACCACCGCATCACTTTCACTCCCCAGATCCTGACACTAATCCCTGCACTAATCCAGACTGGGCAATTGACCCTTTGCCACTGTCAGACCAACATCCCTGCTGCTGTGCCAACAACCTGATACCAACCCCAGACCTGACCTCCATCCTTCCTGGACCCACTGGGCCTGACCTACCCTAAATAATACATCACTTATTTGAACCCATGCTACATTACACTCTGCCACTCTAGCACAGCATCCTTTCCACCTGGCATCTTATCCTGATTCAGCTGGCACCCTTACCCCTACCCATCCACCCTATCCCTTACGCAGCTAGCACCCAACCCAGCTGATACTTTACTTACCTGGCATACTACTCCAATCTGTCTGGCATCCTATCTCTCCCAAAAATCCTAACATTACACTTAACTTAGATGCTTGGTTTTTGAACAAAGCTGTCAAAGTTACTGTAAGGACCATTAATTTTCCAACTACAACTGACTGCTGTGAAAAGGGGAATGGTTTGCCTCCTCTGATAGCTCTCAGTACAAAAGAACTGTCAGAATGGAAGCATGGCTCCACATTGGAAACTCCTCTCAGAAATGTGGAGCTCCTTCATTTGTAAAAATGGGGCAGAGTACGATCCTCACAAAATCCAGCCTTTTGCAAGATAGTAAATGCTATAAGTTTCATTGACTAGTTAAGCATGGTTACAAAGACTATCGGGATCCAGAGTTAGCATATTGGGAATTTGTGCTGGAGTTCTGATTCTCTTCTCTGACTGCTGAGACTTTGCAGCATTGATGGATTGGATGGAACTCAATGCAATCTCTAGCATTAATCTTTCAGAACCATTATCTTATACAACATCTCCCCCTGCCCCAACATACACAGGTTACATTTATATGTTCAGGTACATAACTATATTTATCACTCCACATCCATCCCCTAAGAATCCTACTTCAGAAATTCAGGAGTCTGAAGATTTCACAATTATTATATTTTCTTCACACTTAGAGGATTGGTAGGACTTTGGTTTCAGAAATGTTGATCTTAATTCTGATCTTGACCTTGATTCGCCAGTAAACAATGATCCAGATGATTTTTCCCATTGGATTCTCTACCCAAAGACATCTTCAGATTGGGTGGAGATGATGCAATCTCCAACATTAACCCTTTCAAAACCGTCATTATCTTATACAAAATGACAACAGGAATCCCAAAATCAACTGGGAGGTGGCATCAAGCCATCCAGCATTTGAATCCATCAAGGTGATCCAGAAGCAAATGAAAGGCAACCTGAAAGGGATACCATCAAAAAGCCGCAAGCTGACCTGATGCGACACAATAAGAACCCATCAAGACAACCTAAAACTGACATCATCAAAAACTTCCAAGAAATGTTAGAAGTGACATAATCACAAACCCTCTAAGACAAGGGGAAGTTACATTTTCCGAGATCCACATACCCGAACATGAAGTGACATAACAAAAATCACCAAACAGAAAGTGATGTCTCTGAGACCTTGCTATCAGGATTAAGTTAACAGTTTTATGGATGTGTTCCAATAACAATAAAATGCTGGAAACACAGGTTCAGTGAATGTGGTTTGAAATGTTGTGTAAATGTCTCAGTGAGTCAGTGACCTGGTGAAATGACAAAGTCCCAGCCTCGTAGTCCAATTGGACTCGGATCCTGGGGTTAACCTGGCTTGATGGGAGGAGGGTGAACTGGGAATTGTGCCGGGCCCAGAGATAGTCAGGAATAATATAACCACAATCTAAACTCCAGGATTTACTGCTATTTCCTAGAGAAGACCTTTTCCCCTCCCTGTCCACACTCTCATACACAATCCCTATTCCCCAGTCATTCCCATCAATCTGCACATCCCAGGAATGGGATCCTGAGGAGAAGCTCTGGGAGCAGAGAACTTGGGGACAGTCCCTAAATCTCTCCGGGTGAGGTGGATAGGGCTGTTCCTGTCCAGTCCATGTTACAGATCTCAGGCTATCCGACAGAATCAAGTTGAAGTTTGCTGTTTTTGGATCCAGGTTCAATGGACTTTTCCCTAAAGAGAAGAGATTCGTCAGACAGTTAGTTATTCCACTCAGATCAATGATTGACAGCTGTAAGGTAAAAGCATCGGGAATTCCTATTCACTGTCAACCCCCTATTACCTGTGAGATTGGAATCTTCTCAAGTTAAATAAATGGCTGCATATCAGAATCCCTTATTTGACAGCAGTGTGTGTGTCCCAGCCTTCACTTGGAACAAAAATTGCAGTGAGATGCACAGTAACAGTCTGTTTAGTCACACAAATCCCCGGCACTGTGCACATATTCTCCCAGACGCAATGGAAATAATTCACCAACATTCAACACATCCCACAGCCTCACAATTACAGCCCCACAATTTCAGCACCAGCTGTTCTGGAAACACGCAGCTGACAGAAGTGTGTTCTGGGTTCTCTCCCTCTAATTACTATCCTATCCTGAATACAGGAATGTGTCCTGAGCTCGCACACTCCTGTTTCTGTCCTTACTGAATGCAGGATTCTATCCGTCCTGTTACTGTCCCATCCTGAATACAGAACTTGTGTCCTGAGTATTTCCCTGGCCTGAGCATTTCATACCAACATATAATTTAAGAGCAAGAGTTGGTCATGCAGTCCCGCAAGCTTGCTCTGCCAATTGATAAGATAACAATGACCTGAATGAAACCTCAGCTCCACATTCCCACTTATTTCTGATAACATTTTAGCCTCTTGGTAAGCTTGAATCTATCAACTTCCACCTGACTTGACCACCTTTTGAGGTATAGAGCTCCAAAGACTCTCGGTCCTCTGAGAGAAACAAATGTACCCTCATCTCTGTCTTAAATGGGTGACACTTGAATTTTAAATGTTAACCCCTGTTCCTAAATGCTCTGAAAACAGGAAATATCTCATCCACATCTGTCAAGCCTTCTCATTATCTGATATATATTTCAATCAAATTGCCTCTTAGTCTTCTTCAATCAATACAAGCCTAGTATGTCTAACCATTAAGACAACCCAACTCCATGACAGATGTCAGTCTTGTAATACCTTCTCCGAACTAGTTCCAATGCATTTACATCTTCCTTGAATCAGAAAACTGATGCCGTACACAATACTCCTGATGTGGTAACACCACATCTATATAATTAAAGAATAATTTTGATATTCAATTCCCTTCACACGAAACAATAATATTCTAAAAGCCTTTCTAACTACTTGTGGTTCCCTTTTACAAATTTTTTGTGATACATACACTATGACACTCAGATCCTTCTGCATCTCAAAACTCTGTAAACACCCACCATTTAGACAATATGCTTCTTTTTCATTCTTTCTGCCTAAACGACAACTTCATATTTTCCCACATTATGCTCTGTTTGACAGACCTTTTCGCATTCAGTTAACCGATCTCGTGTCACTTTTACAATAAAATGTAAAATATTGATTAAACAGTAAAAAGGTAAGCAAATAACAGTGGGGGCTATAAAGCTCCTCACATGATGTTCAGTCAGATATGAGCAAAGGTCTTGTTGAATAATGGAACAGGCTCAAGAAGCTAAATCAACTCCCTTCTGTAAATCAAACTCTGTGACTCCCTGTTCCTTCTGAATTCATGAACACTCTCTTAGGCCCTGGTTCTGAAACTCAGGCCAATACAGTGCTGTGAGGAGGGAACAGGAGCAGATACTCAAACCTTGAATCCCTGATTGAAGAAATGTGATCTAGAGGGAAAGGGTTGAATAGGAATAGAGGATTTATAGCAAAATGAGAGGGCTAAATATAAATTGCGGATCCTTGTTTTAGATTATGAACACACATTAGGATATTCCCAGTCTCTCACTGGTCCTGGTTGAAACCTGGAGGATGTTCTGTGGGACAGGGACTGCCCTAGAGGAGTCAATTGGGGAAGGAGTTACATTCGATGGGTCTGTGTAATCGGTGGAAGCTGACACTGTAAACAGAGCACACAGTGATTGGGAAATTTGACACTGTGAGGTCCAGCCTCCTTTATATCACTCAATGAAGGGTTATTGATTCCATCTTCATAAATTCCTACATTATAAAGAGAACTGCATTTCAAAAAGAACTTAATGGTTGTAAACAAATTTGGGATGTTGTGAAGTTGTCAAAGTTGCTATATGAATACAATTCTTCCTTTATTCCTAAACACTGACAGTACTGTGAGGTGCAGTATTTCTTTAAGAGGCCGTATTGATTTATGGTGTGTAAATCTGTCTGTTGATCTATTGTCAGGCTACAGCTAGCAATCATTAATGTTTGCAATTTTACATTTCTTGTCTGCTTTGCTTTTGATTTTTCAATAAGCTTGTAATTGAATTTTACTTTGTAGATGTTGATTTAAATCTAGGTGTTATTGTGTTTTAGATTAAGTTATACCATTATTCAATTCTTCTCCAAGGACTTTCCTTACACATCATAATCACAATTGTTATTTTTACTGAACTTTTGTTTATCTTTAGATTCTTTGCTGCAGACAATAAAATTGGTTTATATGGTTTAAAGGGGGATCTGTTCTTACCATGTTCACTCCAATGACCCTTCAACTATGAATCAGAACAATGAATAGCCTCACACATACGGTGACCAACTATATGGAAATGGATTTTGTTTGGAGGACAGTATGTCATCATTGTTGAAATGTCAGAGATACCATCAAGAATGTGTTAATAGTCTGAGTTCTGCAAAGTCTGCAGATTTTGCAAAGACTGTGGGAATCAGTTCATAAAGAGTCATAGTTGCTAGACCATTATGTTAGGTAAGTCTGAATTAAGCCTTGAAATGCTGGAATGGAACAAAAACTAGACTTAAAGGCACACTGCCTCCAGCATGTGAAGTAGTCGAGTCCACCATTGAAGAGAACGGAGGAAAGGACATCAACAGAATGATTGATCAGAGACTCTACCATTGCATAATACTTTGGAGACTTGGCGATATATGTCACAAGAGTTTATCAATTTAAAGATATTTCCTGGACAGACCAATTTGGGGTTGTTATTTGTACTATGATAAAGTTGCCTCTCTACTTTTTGTTAAAATACATATCGTGCTTTCTTTTCCTTTACACAGTTTTCTTTCATTCTTTCTTATTTTTATATTGTAATTTATAACTGTTATATTATCAATTACAATAATTAGCCAATAAAAATTGTTATTTTAATGCAACACCTGGTACTGAATATGTCTCTGAACGTAAGTGAGACTCTGGAAAGGACTTTTATTCTACAGCTTCCTGGTGACCCAGCCAGGAGCTTAAAGACGAACATGGGTAGTGCCCCAGTGATAAATTTCCTCTTAAACAAATGTGGGTCCAGGATGCCCTGACAATCCTTGGGTTATACTGGAGGTGGGTTACCCAGTAGTTGAGATGGAAGTGTGGATGACAACTTAATGAAAAAAACTGTCAAACTTAGATATGAGTCAGAGAGTGGTAAGTAGGAATCAAGTTGCACAGCAGATTCTGGAATGCTGTTCAGAAAGGGAAGGAACAAACTTTTGTTTGCCTTTTGCTCCTCCTTTTGGCTGTAAGAAGGTGCTGTCGGAAGTCGATAAGTTTTGTCCAGAGCATGGCTTTGAACCTAAGTGACACGTTGGAAGGAACTCACACCTAACAACAAGGTGGATGAAGCTCTAACCCATTCCAGGGAGGAATGTTCATGCAAAGTCAGTGGGGACTGAAGATGAATCTCAGGCTGATTGTGATTCACACAAACAGGGAGTTGACATTAAAGTTCAGGGATATTTCCAGCTGACTGACCTGAACTCCTCTCATTCCCTAAGGTTGGAGTAAAGCTGCACATTCTTACTGATGGCTCCCAATATGTCCGTATGGTACGTTTTCCATCCCTTCAGCTTCTTCTGGAGTTGTTCAGATATATTGGACAAGTTCAGGGTGATCACTGGAACTTCTGGCTCTGTGACTTTCTGAGTCTCAGTAACTCTGGAATTGAACAGGAGAGAATGGTTTGATCAGTAGGACATTTCAGATCAGAAACCCGAAGGGGAACAAGTGATCAGTGCAACAACTTGTCCCCTTTCTAGTGCTCATACTGACCACCCGCAGGAACCCATCCTGAAAAGGTCAGATCCCGGGATTTACACTGTCTCCCTGTATTCGTACTGGGCTTTACATGTTCTGTGGGATCCTGGTTTGCTGATGCTCAGATCCGTTCAGACGTAGGGTCACTAGACCTGAACTCTGAATGTTAACGCTGCTTTCTCTCCATAGATGTTGCCAGACCTACAGAGTTTTCCCAGCAATTTCTGTTTTTCAACAGGTAAAGTTGCCAGGTATGCCCTCTCCACAAAAAGCATGGCAAATCCAACATAGCCAACCAACACCCCTGCAGTTTATTCTCAATCATCATCAGCAAAATGATGAAAGGCATTGTCAACAGTGCCATTAAAGAGCACGTACGGATCAATATACTGCTGCTGACTGACACTCAGTTTGCATTCTGCATTGACCACTCAGCCTCTGACCTCATTACAGCCTTGGTCCATTTGGACAGAAGAGATGAATGCAAGAAGTGAGGTGAGAATCAATGCCTTGATTTCAAGACTGCATCAGATTGACTGTGGCATCAAAGTGCCGAGCTAAACTAGATTGAATGGAAATTTGACATTTTCAAATCTACCTGTGCTCAGTCTCACTCTTATAGAGATAGTAGGAACTGCCGATGCTGGAGAATCTGAGATAACAAAGTGTAGAGCTGGATGAACACAGCAGGCCAAGCAGCATCAGAGGAGCAGGAAAGCTGACGTTTCGGGTCGAGACCCTTCTTCAGGAAAAT
>NC_063343.1:13833906-13862410 GCF_021869965.1 Rhincodon typus | reverse complement strand
AGGCCCGAAACGTCAACCTCTCTGCTCCTATGATGCTGCTTGGCCTGCTGTGTTCATCCAGCCCTGCACCTTGTTGTCTCGGATTCTCCAGCATCTGCAGTTCCTACTATCTCTGCACTTTTTTTAACTGGGTTATAATTAACAACCAATCAAACACTTGGAAAGCTGGACTGGAGTTGTCAAAACTAAACAGACCAATTGCTTGAAAGAATTTAAACCCGTTATCTGACAAATTCACTACTTGCCCTTGTTAAAATCAGGTATAACAGTTTAAAGATGGGCTGACAATTTCAGGTACAGCACAGTTTATTTTATTTGTCCCCACATGAGTTGAAGAAACAAATAGGCTACTGGAGCTTTTATTCATTGTTCTCAAAGAAAATGTGCAGGCCTGTTTTATGCAAAGGCTTATTTTCTCGAAGACGAGTTGTAGCTGCATAATTTAAAATAAAGGAATTCTTGTATTCATAGAAGCAAAGAAGATAGGAGCAAGAGGAGGCTATTCATCATGACCATGGCTGATCGTCCAACTCAATAGCCGAATCCTGCTTTCTCCCCATAACCTTTGATCCCATTCGCCCTAAGTGCCATATCTAGCCGCCACTTGAATACATTCAATGTTTTGCCATCAACTAATGCTTGTGGTAATGAATTCCACAGACTCAGCACTCTTCGGGTGAAGAAATGTCTCCTCATCTCCATTCTAAATGGTCTACCCTGAATCTTCAGACTCTGACCCCTGGTTCTGGACACACCCACCATTGGGAACATCCTCCCTTCATCTATTCAGTCTAGTCCTGTTAGAATTTTGTAAGTCTGTATGAGATCCCCCCTCATTCATTTGAACTCCAGCAAAAACAATTCTAACTGAGTCAATCTCTCCTCATATGTCAAGACACTCCCTTGAGAGCAAGAGCATCTTTCCTCAGAAAAGGAGACCAAAACTGCACATAATATTCTAGGTGTGGCCTCACCGAGGACCTGTATAACTACAACAACATATCCCTGCCCCTGTACTTTAAACCTCTCACGATTAAGGCCAACATACAATTTGCCTTCTTTACTGCCTGCTGCACCTGCTTGCTTACCTTCATGGTTTATTTGAGTATTCCTATCATTTGCACTTACATATTTTAAAATTGTGTGTGTGTGGCCGAGTGTGAAAGCTGTTCTTTTCCCTTTCATTTCTTTCCAACCCCATCTCTTCTTCTGATCTCACTCTTGCTGTATTTTAGTGATATCCTTCACCCTTGCTCTCTGACCTGAGCAATTTGTTCTTATTAAAGATCTCATCTACATCTCTTTATGCTCTACCTTGATGAGGTCTGTACAGTCCTGAGCTGCTTCTTGCATCACCTTCATTCTCATTTTTTTGTCCACAAACTTTGCTCTGTGCAGTGGACTTGTTCCCCTCTCCAGTGCATAAAATCCTGTTTAAAGTTGCCAGTTTTAAGTTATTTTGCTGTATTGTCTGTTTCCACCACATGAAAAGTGTGAACTGGCTTTTCTGTCCAACATGAATCTGTATCTTCATCGATTAAAATGCACTTAACTATGTTCTGCTATGAACAATAAGTAGCCAATCGACAAGGTTTTTTTAAGTCAAAGGAATAAATTTTTGTCATGTTAAACTTGAGAAAGTAATACAAATATGACATCAAGCACACAACTACTGTAACCACATCTGGACACCCATGTACATAGTTAAAGGGAAATTGTGTCCAGTACAAGGGAAAATTAAAAAGTTTAGAATCCTTTAGTTAACTTTGAAGCTCAGGTTTTTTTAACCTGAGGCTGATGTTGTTTAGTTGGCATCTTGCATGTAGCCAGTTGTAGTGAACGTTTGAACGAGTGAAAAGATCTTATTTCGTAATCAATATTCTTTTGGGACTTATTGCATTTTGCAAAACAGGGTGTCACTTCCAGAAAGAGAGAGCGAGAGAAAGAGTCCTTGTTCTAGATGTTACTGCAAGGCTCTGGATGTTACGCTATCGTTCTGGACCCATTTAGTAAAAGCTACAGATAATCATGCTTCTCCTAAGAATCATAGAAACCGTACAGCGTGGAAACAGGCCATTCAGCCCAACAAGTCCACCCCTCCAAAGAGCATCCCACCTCAACCCATACCCCCACCCCTGCAATTCCCTTGTCTAACCCATCTAACCTAAACATCCCTGGGCACTATGGGCAATTTAGCATACCCTGCACATCTTTAGACTGTGGGAGGAAACCAGAGCACCTGGGAGCAGAAGATTTTCTTGCCCATGTTTGACCTGATAATATGAGATTTAATGGGACTCCCGAAGCATTGCCACCTTATAACACTGCATTGCCACCTTATAACACTGCATTGCCACCTTTGGAGAATTTGACTGGTCAGTGGGATAGGACACACTCCGGGATGGTGAAACCGAGGATATTGTGTTTAAGGTGCAATTCTGAGTATGACTATGTTAGTCTGTTGTTTGACCAGTCTGTGGGACGCCAGTCCCAATCTTGGCACGTGCCCCCAGATGCTACGATTTTGCAGGGTCAGCACACTGACTTTTCCATCATTGTTCCTGGTGCCGAGGTCAATTCTCAAAGGTCCATACAGTTTCATTCCTTTCTTTAGGCTTTGTAGCAACTGAGTGATTTGCTGATTCATTTCAGATGGCAGGTAAGAGTCAACAACTTTGCTGAGGGTCTGGAGTCATATGTAGGCCAGAACAGGTTAGGACAACTGATTTCCTTCCCTACCATGGGTTTTAAGACAATTGACAATGGTTACATGGCTAAAGTTTTTGAGAAGATTTGTAGCTCGGGTTGTGGACGAGGTTGTAGACGTGCTCGCCAAACCGGTGTGTATGGTTGCAGATGTTTCGTCATCCTGCTAGTCAGTGCGCCTCCAGTGAAGTATTGATATTCTGTCCCACTTGTTATTTATATGCCTTGGTTTGCTGGGGTGGCTGGTATTACTTCTGGTTTTGTTTCTCAGTGGTTTGTACACAGGGTCTAATTCAACGGGGCAGCACGGTGGCTCAGTGGTTAGCACTGCTGCCTCAGAGCGCCAGGGGCCTGGGTTTGATTCCACCCTCGGGCCACTGTCCGTGTGGAGTTTGCACATTCTCCCCGTGTTTGCATGGGTTTCCTCCGGGTGCTCCGGTTTCCTCCCACAGTCCAAAGGTGTGCAGGCTAGGTGGATTGGCCATGCTAAATTGCCCGTAGTGTCCAGGAATGTGTAGATTAAGTAGGTTATGGGCGGATAGGTCTAGGTGGGATGCTTTTTGGACGGGTGGTGTGGATTTGTTGGGCCGAAGGGCCTGTTTCCACACTGTAGGGATTCTATGACATGATGATTCAATGTAACAAAGTGTGTAGTGAAACAACCACCTAACTAATCCAATCCCACTTTCCAGCTCTTGCCTATAACCTTGTATGCGTTTGGCATTCCAAGTGTACATCTAAATACTTTTGAAATATTATGCGGGTTTCTGCCTCTACCACACATTACAAATAGCGAGTTCCAGATTCCCACCACGTTCTAGGTTAAAAAGAAAAAATTTCCTCTCATCTCTTCTAAATCTTCTCACCCTTAACTTTAAATCCACGCCTCTTTCTCATTGCTCCCCCCATCAAGGAGGAAAGTTTCTTCATGTTGAACCTACCTATGTCCCTCCTAACTTTATACATCTCAATCATGTCCCCTCTCAATATCCTCTGCTCTCAGGAAAATAACCCAAGTCTGTCCAATCTTTCTTCATAACTGAAACTCTCCAGCCCAGCCAACATCCTGGTAAATATCCTCTGCACCCTTTCCAGTGCAGTCCCATCCCTCCTATATTGTGGATTCCAGAACTACACACAGTACTGTTCTTAAACTCTATGCCTCGACTAATAAAGGCAAATGTACCATATGTCTTTTTTAACCAATTTGTCCACCAATCCTGATACCTGAAGGGACCAGCGTACACGTACACCAAGGCATCTCTGATCTTCGGTACTTCCCAGGGGTCCTACCATTCATCATGTATTCCCTTGCCTTATTTGTCCTGCCCCAAGTTCATCACCTCACATTTATCTGGATTGAATTCCATGTGCCACTGATCAGCCCACCTAACCAGCTGGTGTATATCCTGTAGTCTAAAGCTCTGCTCCTCACTATTTATCCTCACTATTTAACACCTTAACAGTTTTTGTATCATCTCTGAACTTACTGATCAACTCTCTTGCATCCAAATCTAAATCATTTATATAAATTACCCTGCACATCTTTAGACCGTGGGAGGAAACCAGAGCACCCGGAGGAAACCCAAGCATACACAGGGAGAATGTGCCCAAGGCTGGAATCGAACCCAGGTCCCTGGCGCTGTGAGGCAGCAGTACTAACCACTGAGCCACCATGCCACCCACGGTGGGTTTTGAACTGGTTTTTCACCCACTGTGGGGCAGTCCATTTGTAGCAATATCTGTAGTTGAGAAGTCTCCTCCTCATACATTCAGAGGTTTCATTGTGAGTTGTAAATTCCAGATGTTGAAAATCGATGTCCAGGTAATTGGTCCTTGGATAGTCTTTTCAGAGTGAATCTCAGCCATCCTCCATGAGGTGGTGTTGTGGTTGTAATGTCACTGGACTAATAATCCAGAATTCCAAGCTAATGTTCTGATCATGAGGTCAAATTCCACCATAGCAAATAGATGAAATTTGAATTCAATAAAAATCTAGAATGAAAATTGGTCTGATGGCAGCCATGTAACCAAGGGACATGACCAATTCTCACTCGAGGGACTTGTGCTGTTTTGAGTTCTTGGTATCTGTCATAAGCTTCCCTTTTTCTTTTAATGAGATGACGTATATCCTTTGATATCCAAGGTTCACCTGATTTGTTGGTCCCACCCTTTTGCTTTATTGGAACATGTTGCTCCTGTACTCTTCCAGTTTCCATTTTAAATGCATTCCACTGCTCTTTACTTCAAAGTAAATCTGTTCCCAATGCACATTGGCCAAATCATATCTGATTTTATTAAAATCAGCCTTCCCCCAGTTGCGAACTTTGATTTCAAGCTTGTCCTTGTCCTTTTCCATAATATTTTTAAATCTAACAGAGTTATGATTGGTGTCTGCAAAATGCTTCCCAAGTGATACTTCAATCACATGACTAGCTTTGTTAAATTAAATTAAGTCCAGGACAGCGCCCTCTCCCAAGACCTTCTAAGTACTGGCTTAAAAACCTATCCTTGATGTATTTTAACTATTCTACTCCCTCCAAACCTTTCACACAATGTCTACCTTAGCGTTGCATAAATTGAAATCCACTACAATCATTACCCTATAACTTTTACACTTGCCTGAAATGGTTGAAGGCAGTAGAACATAGAACAGTGCAGCAGAGGAATGGGCCCTTCGGACAACCATGTCCGTGCCGGCCGTGATGCCATTCTAAACTAATCCCATCTGCTTCCACATGGTACATAATCCTCTATTCCCTTCCTGTTCATGTGTCTGTCTAAATGCCTCTCAAATGTTGCTATTATGTGTACCACCTCCCTGGCACTGCATTCCAGGCACCTACCATCCTCTGTGTAAAAACACTTTCCTTGCACCTCTCCTTCAAACTTTTCCCCTCTCACCTTAAACCTATGCCTCCTAGAATTTGACATTTCCACCCTGAGAAAAAGACTGTGACTATCAACCCTATTTTTGCCCTCATAATTCCATTTTAATTCTATCAAATCACCTTCATTCTTTGAGATAGTAGGAACTGCCGATGCTGGAGTCTGAGATAACAAGGTGTAGAGCTGGATGAACACAGCAGGCCATGCAGCTTCAGAGGAGCAGGAAAGCTGATGTTTCGGGTCTGGACCCTTCTTCAGAAATTTTCTGAAATGTCAGCTTTCCTGCTGTTCTGATGCTGCCTGGCCTGCTGTGTTCATCCAGCTTTACACCTTGTTACCCCTCATCCTTTGATGCTGTAGTGAAAATAATCCAAGTTTGTCCGACCTCTCCTAATTGCTACTGCAAGCCAATCCAGACAGCATCTTGGCAAACCTCTTTTGCACTCACTCCAAAGCCTCCACATTCTTCCTGTGGTGTTGCGACTAGAACTGCACATAATAATCCAAACAGAGCTTAACTGGTGTTATACAGCTGCAACATGACTTGCCCAGTATATGCAATGCCTCAACCGAGGAAAGCAAGCATGTTGTATTTCCACGTTTATCACCTTATCCACTTGCATTGCCACTTTCAGGGAGCTATGGACTTGCACTCTAAGATCCCTCTCTATATTAATGCTCCTAAGGGTCCTGCAATACTTTCCTCTTGCATTTGACCTCCCAAATTGCATCACATCACACTTGGCCAGATTAAACTCCATCTGCCATTTCTCCGTCCAACTTTTCAAACTAGTGTATATCCTGCTATACCCTTTGATGAGCTTCCTCACTATTCACAACCCCATCAATTTTTATATTATCTGTAAACTTGCTAATTAGACCAACATTTCCATCCAAATCTGTATACATTTTACAAACAGCAGAGGTCCCAACACTAATCCTTGCAAAATACAGACCTCCAGTCACACCACTCCACACCTAATCTCTCTTTTCTATGACCAAGACAATTATGTAGCTAGATGCTGCAATGGATAAGGGTCCTGACAACATTCCGCCAATCATCCTGAAAACTGGTACTCCAGTATTAGCCAAGGGTAGCAGATGCATGGGAACACCACCACCTGCAATTTTGCCTCTGCGACTTGGAACTCTTTGTTCATAACGTGATGATGCTGTTACTTTGAGGTTATTTTTGTCTTTTGTTTTGAAGAGAGATTGTAAGGTGGAGGTGAAGAGCTATCTCTAAAAAAAAAAGTTAATAATTTGTGAAGCTTTGGAGTTTTTTTTTTGAAACATTGGAACAACGGCTGTAGCCAACAGTGTGGCCACCGACCAGGCTTTCCAGTTTTGTTTTAAATTTTCAGGTTTAGTTTTGAACAGAAGCCTTTAGGGACTCAAAAGAGTTGGAAGCTTCAGTGAATGTCTCCTGGCTGCTACACTCTCTGAATTTTCTCGATATTTTTTCCTCCTGGATTGGCGATTTGCATATGAAAATCTGTGTCTGAATGTGCTTTTTTGCCAACAGGTGTGTTTATGGGATGTTACTATGTTGAAACAGTTACTTAGTAAATGTATAGCATCTATTATTTGGTAAAGTTTTCCAATAGTTAAGTTATTCTAAATTCCTCTTTCTTTTGTTTGTATTTTTAACTATAGTGTTTAAATAGTGTTTTGCTTAACGTCAAGTAGTTTAACCAGTCACATTGCATCTGGAACACAACACTTCACATCTATCTTTAAAATAAGAAAAAGTTAGGATCTAGACTACCTTCTTAAAATTCTTTTGAGGGGGTCTGGTCTGTTCCTTAGCAATATCACTGGGTCAAAATCTCTCTAATGGCATTGTGGGTGTACATACACCCCAAGGGCTACAATGGTTCAAGAAAGTAACTCACCACCATCTTCTCCAAGACAATTTAGGGATGGATAATAAATGCTGGCTGAGTTAGTGACACCCACGTTCCATAAATTATTAGGAAGAAATGTTGAAATTCCTTGGTGAATTCCTGTGAGCTTGGCTATGTTCAGGTAAGGTTAATGATGTGGCCATTATAAAATGAACCAGCTAATTTTTAACACTGCCTTAAAATCCTTTTCAAATGCTGTTAATTTAGTTCATGAGTTTTTTAAGCTTTAATTACCCATATTTTATAGCAGCATTTGATATTAATCTTGGGATCCATATTCTCATTGCATGTTACAAGTTTTGTTTTAGTGTCATTTTGAGCCATGCCTGACGTAAGGCTTTGTGAAAACTGAAAGAACTGCAGATGCTGTAAATCAGGAACAAAAGCAGAAGTTGCTAGAAAAGCTCAGCAGGTCTGGCAGCATCTGTGAAGAAAAAAATCAGTTAACTTTCGGTTCTGGTGACCCTTCCTCAGAAATGATAGTAGCTAGGAAAATATCGGTTTATATGCAGAAGATAGAGAGGATAGGGAGTAAATGATGGGTGGGGATAAAGCCCAAAGAGAGAAGAACAGTTGGACAGACAAAAGAGCTGATAATGATCTGGCTGAGAGGGTGAATAGTTGTTAACAGGGACTGTTAGTGACGAACAATAGGTAGTGTGTAATGGCAGATTATGTGACAACACGGCCTGGTGTGTGGAGTAGGGAGCTAGGACATGGGAGAGTTTGGGCCCTAAAGTTATTGAACTTAGTATTGAATCCAGAGGGCTGCAGGGTCCCCAAGTGGAAAATGAGGTGTTGTTCTACCAGCGTGCGCTGAGCTTCACTGGAACACGGCAGCAAGCCTGAGACAGAGATGTTGGCCAGAGAACAGGATGGTGTGTTAAAGTGGCAGGTAACTGGAAGCTCAAAACACGGTTAGCTTTAACTACTTGCTTTAAGATTTGTAATAAAAGTTATAAAGCATAAAGTGATACAGCTACATCTACCGTTAGCCCTGAACTTCCAGTTGCCTGAACAGAATAGATTGTTCACAGCCCTTTAATTAAAGGTAACAGTAGAAGTAGCTGTATCACTTTACCCTTTATAACTAACTTTTATTACAAATCTTATACAAAGTAGTTAAAGCTAACCGTCTTTTGTATTTTTACGTATATAATTAGGATAGTGGGAAATATCAGAGAAGTATCTGAATTTGATAAAGCCAGCACAAGGAGTATTAAGCTGCTCTTAAAGATAAGCGAGCCTGAGACCGATCCAAACGAGTATTGTCAGTAACTTCGGAAGCGAATAAATATGATGCATATAAAGATCCCAAGTCCTAGAGGCTACAATGTCTGGTAAATGCCAAAGGATCATGGGAACCTCGGGCTGGCAATAAAAATACTCGTCATTGATTAGGTGTCCCACGGGATTGGGTGTATAGATTAAGGGGGAAGGAAGCATTGGAACTAGGTGATAGTCAGTTACAGTTAACGCAGCTTGGGCATGAGGAAACAATAGAGAAAGTATAGATGGCAGGAAAAGGACAATGAAAAAGCACAAAGGATAAAGGAAGAGCAGAGAAAGATAATGCATGGGAAATGGTATCAGAAAGAATGGAAAGGAGAAAACAAGAATTAGATGTGCAAGAGAGAGAAAGAAAGGGAACTTGCTTAAAATAATGCTGTTGAATCAGGAGATGTCAAATGGTGAAGCAGGCTCTAGTGGAGATCCAACTCATAGTTTGAGGTCCTGCAAGGAAATGTTTAAAAGAATGTGGAAGCACACTTAATGTCATTTGAGAAAATTGCTAGATAATTGAATGGGCAAAAGAAGACTGGAAATTGCTCATGCAGAGTAAGTTGACAGGTAAAGCACAGGAAATCTATGCTTCATTGTCCGAGGAGGTTTCTTGGGATTATGATGTTGTAAAGAAAACTGTATTGATTGTATGCACAAGATAGTAACTGGGGCATATAGGCAAAGGATCCAGAATTTAAGGAAATGGCCTAGGCAACCTATATTGAATTCAAAAAGGTTGAAGAGATGAATGCATATAGCCTTTTTTCCCCAGGGATGGGGAATTGAAAACTAGAGGGCATAGGTTTAAGGTGAGAGGGGAAAGATTTAAGAAGGACCTGAGGAGCAACTTCTTCACGCAGAGAGTGGTGCGTATATGGAATGGACTGCCAGAGAAAGTGGTTGAGGCAGGTACAACAGCAACATTTAAAAAACCTTTGGATACATACATGGATGGGAAGGGTTTAGAGGGATACGGACCAAATGCAGGCAGTTGGAACTAGCTGAGTGGGCACCATGGTCATCATGGACCAGTTTGGGCCGAAGGGCCTGTTTTGATGCTGTATTACTCTATGACTCTATGATAAATACGCTGTATTTGATTATTGTGACACAAATCGTATAAAAATGCTGTATTTCACAGTAAAATTCAGAGTTTGTCATTGATCTCTCCTCTGATCTAAGCCAAAGATTAAGGGAAAAATTGCTTTCTGACATTGAGGCCAGATTTGGGGAAGATCCTGTGACCCCTCTCTCTGCATTAATTGGCTTCTGCTTGTATAAACATCTTCCACTTGCCTGCATCCTGCCTGCCTCCTGAGGTTTTGTCCCCAGTCGGGTGGGGGCTACGTACCTACAGTTGGGGATGTTGAAATTCCCTGCTATCCCTACCCTATTATCACTGAAATGGCTGAGAGTTTTCAATACGACAATGGCTAAGTGTACTGACAGTATTCCAGCAAATTGTACTGAAAACTGGTGCTCCAGAATTAATCATGCCCCTAGCCAAGTTGTTCCAGTACAACAACACTGGCATTTATCCAGCAATATGAAAAATGCCTAGGGATTTCCTGTTCTCACACAAATGATGATGGTGCTGAAAGTATGGTTGTGAAATTTACTGACACTAATATTGTTAGGAAAGTAAGTTGTGAAGAGAACGTAAGGAATCTGGAAATGGATTTGGCTTATTAATTGAACGGGCAAAAGAACTGCAGATGAAGTATAATATGGGTATTACTCTTCTTTTTTTTTTGGGATGTGAGGGTTGCTGGCAAGGCCAACATTTGTTGCCCATCCCTAATTGCCGTTGAATCGGTTGATTTGCTAGGCCATTTCAGATGGCAGTTAAATGTCAACCTTGTTATCTGGACCTGGAGTACCATGAAGTCCAGGTCAGGGAAGGCTGACAGATTTCTTTTCCTAATGGACAAGAGTGAATCAAATGGGTTTTTACAGCAATCAATGATGGTTTCATGGTCATCATTACTCAGACTCCTTGCAATTGCAGATTTATTAATTGAGTTTAAAATTCCACTAGATGCCTTGGCGAGAAGAGAAGCCATGCTTCCTAGCATTTGCCTAGATCCCTGGTCTGGATTACCAGTCCAGCAATATTACCACTATTCTGCTACCTCCTATCAAATTGTAAACGTGCCCACTAAGCTGAATTTTGAATGTTGACAATTGAATCACAGATGAAAAGGTTTGCGCGATAGGGTAAGATTTGCTGACCAATTTGAGTGCACTAATCTATCATAGTCAGCCCAGGACATAATGTGGTTTATTTACACCTGCTAGAAACAACAAACATTCATGTACAAAGATCTGTTCTCTGCAAACAAAAGGAGTATTCTCGAGCTTTACACCTTTTTTAATTACCCGCGCACTAAGGGAGCCAATGGCTTCCTGCTGCTTTCTCTATGGCCATGCCTTTTCCAGTCACAATCACCTTGCCATCCACACAACACCCTGTTTTCCTATGAATTATGATCGTTTAAAACATGTTATTCTTGTTTGTCCTGATGAGTGTTCAGCAATATTCAAAATCTATATTACGAAGTCAGTGTAAACATGACTGATATCGCTGAATTAGATTAATGAAAGTATGATATGCTGTTTACCATCAGAATAAAATTATTGAACAAAAGGAGCCCTTCTGGCCCACCTGGCCTCTGATGCTTACAGGTGCAGAACTCATAATTTGCAGTGGGCAAGTTGAGATTAATGCAGTCAGCTGGCCACAAGGGTTGAGTGCAGTGTATTCCTTCAGAAACAAACTGCTCACTTGGTTTCAAACCTATCGTTTGCGACTACTGTTTATAAAATAAATTTATAAGGAGTGGTTTATGCTGAGCAATTTAAACTAACAATGTACCCCAAATTCTCAATTTAAAGAATCAGGAACTGCAGAAATACAGCATGGACAGGATTTCTGAAAATTCTGCAGCAGTTCCTGATACAGTCATGTGTCATACAGAACAGAAACAGATCCTTGGACCAACTCATCCATGTCTAACAGGTTTCCTAAACTGAACTAGTCCCATTTGCCAGCGTTTGACTCACATCCCTCAAAATTTTCTTATCCATGTAACTGTCCAAATGTCTTTTAAATGTTGTAATTGTATTCACCTCTACAACTTCCTCTGGCAGCTAATTCCATATATTCACCACTTTGTGTGAAAAAGTTGCCCCTCAGGTCCTTTTTAAATCTTTCTCCTCTCACTTTAAACCTATGCCCTCTAGTTTTGGACTCCCTGACCTTGGGGAAGAGACCTTGGCTATTCACCTTATCTACACCCCTCATGATTTTATAAACCCCTACAAGGTCACCCCTCAGCCTTCTATGCACCAGGGGAAAAATGTCCCAGCCCCTTACACCTCAAACCCTCCAGTCTTGGTAACATCCTCATAAATATTTTTTTCACCTTTTCCAGTTTAATGACATTCTTCCTATAGCAGAGTGACCAGAATTACACGCCGTGCTCCAAATGTGGCCTTACCAATGTCTTGTACAGCTGTAACAATTCCTGTACTCAATGCTCTGACCGATGAAGGCAAGCATGCCAAATGCTGCCTTCGCTACCATGTCTACCTGTGTCGCCACTTTCAAGGAGCTATGTACTTGTACCCCTCAGTTTCTATGTTCCACACATTCCCCAGGGCCCTACAATTAATTGTATAAGTTCTGCCCTGGTTTGTCTTACCAAATGCAATACGTCGCATTTATCTGTATTAAACTCCATCTGCCATTCTTTGGCCCACTGGCCCATCTGATCAAGATCCCATTGTACTCTTCGATAAACTTCTTCACTGTCCACTATACCACCAATTTTGGTGTCACCCACAAACTTACTAACCATGCCTCCTATATTCTTACACAAATCGTTTGAACAACAGTGGACCCAGCATTGACCCTTACGGCACATCACTGGTCACAGGCTTCCAGTCTGAGCAACAGCCCTCGACCACCACTCTCTGTCTTCTACCATCAAGCAAATTTTGTATCCAACTGGCTAGCTTTTCCTGGATCCCATGTGATCTAACCTTACTAACTGGTCTACAATGCAGAACCTTGTTGAAGGCCTTGCCAAAGTTCATGTAGACAATGTCTACCTCTCTGCCTTCATCTACTTTCTTGGTCATCTCTTTTAAAAAAAAACTCAGTCAAGTTTGTGAGACACAATTTCCCACACACAAATCCATGCTGACTACCCCTAATCAGTCATTGCCTTTCCAAATGTAGATCCTGTCTCTCGGAATCCCCTCCAACACCTTGCCCACCACTGCCAACAGGCTCATCAGTCTGTAGTTCCCTGGCTCTTCCTTGCAGCCTTTCTAAATAATGGCGCTCCATTAGCCACCCTCCACTCTTTCAGCACCTTACCCGTGGATGTCGATGATACAAATAACTCTGCTAGGGGCCTCACAATTTTTTCCCTAGCTTCCCAGAATGTCCTGGGATACATTTGATTAGATTTACCTTTATGTATGTTTAGACCTCCAGCACCACCTCTTCTGTAATGTAGACTCTTTTCACGACATCACTATTTATTTCCCAAAATTCCCTATCTTTCATATCTTTCTTCACAGAAATGACGTGAAATATTCATTAGGATCTCTCCCATCTCATGTGGTTTCACACATTGACGGCCTCATTGATTTTTAAGAGGCCCTATTCTCTCCCTAGTTACTCTTTTGCCCTTCATGTACTTGTAGAATCTCTTTGGATTCTCCTTAAACTTATCTTAAAGCTATCTTATGTCCCCTTTTGCCCTCCTGATTTACCTCTTAAGTGTATTCCTACACCGCCCATACTCCTCAAGGAATTCACTTGATCCCAGCTGCCTGTATCTGTAGTGTGCCTCCTCCTTTTTCTTGACCAGAGCTTCAATATCTCTAGTCATCCAGTGTTCCCTTCTCATGCCAGCCTTGCCCTTCACTCCAACAGGAACACACTGGCCCTGAACCATCATTATCTTGCTTTTGAAACCCTCCCATTTGCGAGACCTTTTGTGTGAACTGCCTCCCCAAATCAACTTTTGAAAGTTCCTGTCTAAAACCCCAATTTAGAACTGTAACTTGTGCACCAAACCCTATTTTAAAACTAATAGAATTAAGGTCACTGGTCCCAAAGTGCTCCCCCACTAACACCTCAGTCTGTTGCCCTGCCTTATTTCCCAAGAGAAGGTTGAGTTTGCCCCCTTCTGAAGTTGGGCAATCTACATATTGATTGAGAGAGTTTTCTTGAATGCACTTAACAAATTCATCCCTATCCAAGCTCTTAGCACTATGACAGTCCCAGTCTATGTTTGGAGAGTTAAAATCCTGTACTATTACAACCCTATTATTCTGACAGCTATCTGTGATCTCCCTACATATTTGCTCCTCAATATCCTGCTGATTGTTGTGGGGCCTATAGTACAGTTCTATCAAAATGATCACCACCTTCTTATTTCTCAGTTTCACTCATATGTCTTCACTGGACGATTCCCAGGAATATCCTCTGTAAGTACTGCTGTGTTGTTTTCCTTAATCAAAAATGCCATTCCCCTTCCTCTCTTGTCCCCCACACTTCTATCTTTCTTATGACATCTGTATCCTGGAACATTGAATTGCTAGTCCTGCCCTCCCTCAACCATGTTTCTGTATTAGCTATAATGTCCCAGACTCATGCACTCACCCATGCCCTGAGTTCATCTACCTTACCTGTCAGGCCTCTTGCATTGAAATAAATGTATTTTAATTCACCAGTCTTTCTCCCCTCATTCTCTGCCATGCTCTTGCCTGTCTTGTCTTTTTAACTTGCTCTGTTTAACTTCTGTACCAGCATCAACCTACTGTCTTGTCTCACTACTGCTTAGGGTCCCGTCCCTCTGCCAGACTCATTTAAACCCTTCCGAGTAGCTCTAGCAAATGTCCCTGCTGGGATTTTGGTCCCCCTCAAGTTCAGGTGCTCCCCATCTCTCATCCAAGTTTCTTCTGTACCAGAAGAGATCTCAATGATGCAAAAACCTGAATCCCTGCCCCCTGCACCATCTCCTCAGCCACATATTCATCTGTCCTATCCTTCTATTCCTACTCTCACTAGCATGTGGCAACGCAAGTAATCTAGAGTGATCCAGAGATTACTACCCTTGAGGTCATATTTTTGCCGTGATTTTTTTAGCACACTTCTGTGTAATGTCATATTAAGAGGCAGTTTACTGCTGTCACACTGGATTTCAACCTGAATTATTTCTTTTGAAGTAAAGCACTAGCCAATGAAATTCAAAGTAACATCTAATCCAATTGCAAATCCTCGATAAGCAGAAAGGACAAATGAGCAAGTGAAACCATTTTTTCTGTCAAGATTTCTTTAAATGCTCCGTTCACTTGGCCACAGATTGAAATATTATTTGATTTACTGGAATTTATGTCTGTATAGTATGCCATTTTGAAGACTGGTGCCCACTGTTGGCAGAAATCTACAGCTGTTGGATTATTACGTTTCTTTATACATACTTTCTGTTTGACAACTACTATGACCAACAGTGTTAAGCATTAAATGAACTTAACTTTTTTTTCTGTTTTCCTCCAGTCAGTTTATACATACTGTACTCCATGTTTCCTATAATGAATAGAGAAAAAGAAAACAACAGCAACTGTTTGGTTTGGGCTTTAATTTCTTTCAGTTGACATTGATTTATTGCAAGGTTGGAGGACAGGGAAGATAGGCTTGGGAAACGGGCTGATAAATATAAATCTTGCTATCATGGACTTAAGTTTTGCTAAACTTCTGGAAGAATTCTTTAAGTTTTTAACAGCTGCCTAGCTGCCATGCAGTGTGACACCTACGGAAGATTTTGATAATGTTTTGTGCTTTTTCCTCTATACTTTTGAACATTCAGAAGAAACATTAGAGAAACTCTGAACACAGAGTTCTGCTTTACTATGGTTTTCACATAGCGAGCCATAGCTATGTGATCTGGTTATCACAGCAGTAACTAACTTTCCAAAATTCCAGCATGGCAAAGCAAAAGGAAAGAATTATGACAAATACAGAGCTCACACCATAGTAGCATCAGCAATATATCTGGTGCCAAATATGCCCTATTATCTGTGTACTGCTTTAAAAAATAAAAAAGTTCTGTTATTGAGTTATGCAACATGAAAACAGACCCTTTGATCCAACGTTTCCTTACCAAACAGATAACCCAATCTGACCTAGTCCCATTTGCCAGCATTTGGCCCATATCCCTCTTAACCCTTCCTATTCATGTGCCCATCAGATGCCTTTTAAATGTTGCATTATGGACCAAACCAGATCCCCTCTAAATATTTCAAGAAGGTAGTATAGACCCTAACTTTTTCAAATTTTAAAGGCAAATGTGAAGTGACCTCACCAATATCATGTACAGCTGCAACATGACATCCCAACTCCTATACTCAAAGCACTCGCCAATAAAAGCAAGCATGCCAAATGCCTTCTTTACAGTCTACCTGCGACTCCATTTACAAGGAATGTGCAGCTGAACCTCTAAATCTGTTTGTTTGGCAATCAACCTTCAAATGGAATTGGGCAAGGAATACCCATCTGATGTTATAAGTTCCTTTTAAGAAAATTGAATATACTGGATGTTTCCACTTTCTGGTCTTTGGCCTCACCCAAGGTAGCCAATTTCACTGATACTGACCTCTCCCTGTAACCCAAGATACTGGCTAGGTATCCAGCTTGGAGTTGTAAAATTACTGAGTCAAACCATCTGTATAGATGGGCCTTTAGTATAAGCCCTTAGTTTATTCTTGACGTACAAGCTTGCTTACTTAATTTCTTAATTATGCATTGCAGGTGCCATAATAAAACTAATAAAGCTATTAATATTTAACCTATGAGGAGCTACTAAACGTAAGCATAAAACCAACATTCTCACGTGCCTTGGCGTGCCCATTTGCCACTGGGTGGTGGAGAGCTCTCTATGCGGGGGTCCTCCCTCTTTTTCTTGGGGATCTGGAGCGGAGGGTGTTGCTTGCAGCAGTCCCTTGTAACTGCAGATTGCTGTGGTTCACGGACTCCCAGCCCAACTATCTGTTTTGTGGCACTGTGGAGCTTATGGACCATGTATATTTTGGGTGCAGATGCTTGCACTCCTTTTTTAGTTATCTTAAAGGCCTCCTTTTATGTTTTTGGTTGCACTTCAGCCCCACCCTCCTGCTTTTTGGGCACCCGGTGCAGAGGGTGGCAGGCAGGTCAAAGGATCTCCTCGTGGGTCTGCTCCTGGGCCTGGCCAAGCTGGCCATTAATAGGTTCAGGCAGTGGGCTGAGGGCAGGGTGTCGTAATGGCCAACTGCCTGCCACTTTTCCGTGGCTACGTCCACACCTGGGTGTTCCTGGAGAAGGGGCACGCGGTGTCCACCAATACTCTTGATATCTTTCAGGAGAGGTGGGCGCTGCGGGGTGTGGAGTGCTTTATCCCCTCCTCCAATTCCATTTTGATTTGACCCCTACCCTTCCCTTCACATTTTCGTTCACATAGGCATTACCCCCAGGGGCTCTGCTTACTACTGGTCCTTTGGTCAGATGGGTGCTTTTTCTGGTGGTGGACATTCAATAAAGTTATTTACACACTTAGCGTTTTTACTGTGTCTCACACAAACACATGGGTGCTGAGGGAAAATAAATACTGTTGCAAAAAAAAAATAAACAGGGGATTTAGAATCTCCTTAGTTCAGGGGACTGACTCCGAGCTGGGAAAAAGATAAAGCTACCATCCTCAACGAAGGGATCTGACTGACAATATAAACCAGGTCAAAACAGACACGCTGTCTTCATCTTTGACTTTCTTCTACATGTTTTCAGCTGACCCATTTTAACCAGATGATTTTTCTGAGATACCGGACCTATCTATGATTGATTTGAATTTTTGAGACAAAAGATAATTGAGTGACTAGATTGAGATGGCCTTAATTGTCTCATTCTCCATGGAGATATATACTCTCAGTGCTGTGAAGTATTTTCTGTCATGGTTATTTGAGTGGGTCAGAAGCAGAAGGTAGGCTTCTAAATGGGGCAAATGTCTCCCTCCTTGGTGTCTTTGTTTTTGCTTTCCTTTTTTCTTAAATTGAGTTGTTGGAATTCTCCCTCTTGTCTCCCTCATTTTGCATTGAAACTATGCTATCATTCTTTTTTTGGCCGGTAGCAATACATTCAGTTGCAGCAGCAGATAATGCATGATTTAAAGATCATCCAGCTCTTTCTTTACCTGTATCCATCTTGTGGATATTTCTGAAGTAATCTCCTCTCCCCCTCTCTTAGTTTTCAATTGTCCCAAAACAAAATTCGTTTTATTTTAATTATTTCCTCCTCACCAATATCACTTCATTTTTTTTAAAGTCAGTTTCTCTGTGGAATTTTCATTAGTGCCTTATTATCTAAAATATGCCTTTGTACTTTCCCAGGTCATAAGACCAATTTGTCAAATAGACGTGCATAAATGAGACCTGTTTTTCAGTGCATTTTTACCATGCACTCCCTTGTATTAGTTACTTTAGATATACAAATTGTTTTTGCACACTTACTCTGGTATTCCAAGATCGTGCCACACATTCTTGAATTTCAGACAACCTTTTGGAAAATCAAAAGTCTGGGTGGGGTGGGGTGCATGCATCCTTTCTGCTTTGTCCAAATGTTCCACGTGGTGAACAAATCAATGAGTTTAGTTGAATTAAAAAAAAACTTTCACAGGTAAGAGCTTAAATCACTGAATGATGTTAATTATTTAATTTCATCTACATTTTTCTTTCATTTGATATTTCACTCGATTCCAGTTGGGTAGTCATTTCCATTCCCATTTAATGATGTGTTACTTTTTCCCTGTACTATTCTTTCATTCTAAATGGGGCCATGCCATTAATTGCTAATCTATCTGATTCAGGAGTCCTGGAGAAACCTTACCACGCAATCTTAAAAAAAGTTCATAATAACTTTAAAACAGGCAAACAACATCACTGTGTGGTTGCAAGCATTACTAAATTCTGCTTAAATAAAACCAAAAGAACTGTGGATGCTGAAAATTAGAAACAAAAACAAAATGCCTGAAAAAGCTCAGCAGGTTTGACAGCATCTGTGGAGAGAAATCAGAGTTAACGTTTTGGGTTCAGTAATCTTTCCTCAGAACCAAATTTTGCTTGGTTGTTCTTTCTTACATTTTTCTCAAAAGTACCTTGCTAGATTATGTTTACTGTTTCTTTCTTTTAAAATTATTTCAAATTCAAATATGTCAACAACAGACTGAAGGGTTTCTTTTGTGTACAGTGTCTGCAGTTGAAGTTGACCAATTTCAGAAATAGTTATATCCAGGACTGGTGATATTAACCAGTGCTTTAATATTGAAGATCCAAATGTTCGCAGTCAGTTCAAGTTTCTTCTGTTCTCAAAGACTGTGATATATTCCTGTTCAGAATCACACATTTAGCCACACACAACATGTGTAATAGGATTGTTTTAAAAAAAAACTATTTGCAGAAAGAATGCTGCTGTGAGAAGGGGTGTAGGGCTCAAGTCACCAGGTCATGTTATGTTGTACTATTACATATTTTGCTTAAAGAAAAGCTGTCAATCTTCTGATAATTTTACATTGGCTTTTTACATTTTTATTATCTTAAAAGAAAACCTTGTTTTAAAGAATTTTTAAGACCACGTTCAAAACAACACAAGTAGAATCTGTGATTCTATGAGTGTGTAGACAAAATACTTCTCATTCTAAATTTTGAGTTCAAATTGATAAATGCAGCTTAACTACATACTTTTTCAAACCCATTTTTCTGAAATATGACCTTTCCTAAAGCAAATTTTAAGAACTCATTTTTAAACCATGAACTAAAATTTGAAAGATTCCATGATGCTTTCGAACTGTTTTAGTGCTGATTTCAGTCAAATGCAAGGGATGTGCTCGTTGTAACACTCATGGGAACTCTGTGATTTTTTTTGATTATAGAATCTCTACAGTGTGGAAACAGGCCCTTCAGTCCAACAAGTCCTCACTGACCCTCAGAGCATCCCACCCACTCTCATCCCCCTATAATCCACCTAATCTACACATCCCTGAATGCTACAGGCAATTTAGCATGGCAAATCCACCTAGCCTGCACATCTTTGGTGGATTGTGAGAGGAAACTGAAGCACCCGGAGGAAACCCACGCAGACACAGGGAGAATGTGCAAACTCCACACAGACAGTCGCCCGAGGGTGGACTCGAACTTCGGTCTCTGGCGCTGTGAGGCGGCAGTGATAACCACTGATCCACCGTTCCACCACTTAAATCAATGACTAGGTTGTGGGTTCATAGTATCCATAGAAGCCTACCGTGCGGAAGCAGGCCATTCAGCCCTTCAAGTCCACACTGACCCTCCAAAGAGCATCCCACCCAGACCCTGTGAATATAATCTAATTTTCACAGAGGGCTTCTTTAACTTTACTGGAGGAATGGGACATGTTGATCTCTTCCTTACCTGTACCTAAAGGTCCTACTCCTTTGCCCAACCCTTCTGGCTCCTGGGTGACATTGCACACTAACTGTTTCAATACATAAACACGGAATTGTATGAAAAGCAATTTCAACTACATTTCCAATGTTACTTGCCTTATCTTACACAATAGCAGTCCCAGCTGTTCGCTCACACATTTCGCTTTTAGCTAAATCAGGGGTGAAGTATTTTTTGTGATCAGTTCAACGTTAGTAGTCAGCTTGTCCAGTCGCAATGCTTGCTTGATCTGCTGCCTTTCCCTTGTATTAAGCATAATGGGTGCATTGCAATCCTGTCATTTTTGCCCTGTAGCTTTTTTTTAGCAATTTCCAGAGCTTTTTACTTTCCTCTTAGAATGTAAAGCGCATGACTGAGCTCAATAGTCTAACTTACTCTCGACAGTTTCTTACTCAGTTGTTCATTTCGTAAATTCTTTTGAAAGGCCGGTGAGGATAAACTCATAATTACCATTGTCTGTTTCTACCATTTCCAGTACAGTTCCCACTAGAAATAATCATAACTTCTGCAGTAAACCATATCTCAGTAGCATTTTGGAATATCCCAGTGCCATGGTAACTTTCAATTAAAGACTGCTGCTTCACAAATTCAAAGCCAATTCCTACTTCTCATCTGCTGGGGCAATGCTTCACATCCACCAAAATTTTTAACAATGAGTGGTCAGGCCTAATCTACATGGCTTCAACTACTATCTGCACACATGTAGCAGTCGCACGGCTCTGCCTTCTCTACTCCTGTCCTGAGTTCTCCCCTTCAGATTCTTTTTGATACTCAACTGGACTGTTGCCAGGGTTACTGTATTAACTCTGGGTGGTAAATAAAATTTATTTGCCCCTTTGCAGGTCCAACCCTAGGATCTGACATGACTAAGCTACTGACTATTTGTTGTGGTTATTTTCCTTACACAAGCCACAGAAGGACTCAAGCGTGCAGGTTGACTTTATGTTTGTTCATACAATCTCAGTCTTAGACTGGCTAAACAGAATTCTGTCTAATTCACTGTCTGGGCTGTCCCTGGCTCCATTCTACGTACGGAAGATCTCAGTTTGATGCCTGTCCCATGTCTTCGTCCCATGTCTGTCTCCCACATCTGTTTGATATGCACAGAAAATCATCAATCTTTATACATATATATTGCTTACATTTCATTTTTGTACCATAAAAAATTCCACTCTTGATCTTTTTCTTATTCTGTCTACAGGAATCTATTAAAACCCTAGCTTGCTGTCAAGGTCGATACAGGCCTTAAGGTATACAAGGTTCCTCTGTAGTCATTTCTATTCATGTAGATACTTAGGATGTTCATTGCTCAGGCATGCTGAAATGTCCCTTATAGCTTTGTAAGATGTTGCCTTACTCCTGCAATCCCATTGTAAAAAATCTTATTAAATTCTCACTACAATTTTAAATCTGTAACAATCTCAAACTGAAAGCTATGACAAAAAGAAATAGCTAGTTGTGTTTGAAGATGTATACATTCCCAATGCTCACCAATGAGCACGTTAATAGATGCTGGCAGGTCTTGTGAAATTGACTTTGTCCTAAATAGAATTCTGGGAATTGAGTCTTATTTGGCATTATTGATGTCAGTTTGCATCTGTTAGCATGATGGTGATGGTTTGTGTTTTGGCATGCAAAAAAGTAATGGAGCCAATTATTGAGAAATAAATTGAATTAAATTTAGTTATGGAACATTTTTGAATAGTTGTGTTAAGTTTTCACATGGAGGTAAATCATAGTCAGATCAGAACTCCATGATCTGCTCCATGAAGGGGAGTAATTTTTATTATATTCATTTATGGGATTTGAGCATCGCTGGATGGCCAGCATTTCTTGCCCATCCCTAGTTGCTCTTGAGAAGGTGGTGGTGAGCTGCCTTCTTGAACCGCTGCAGCCCACCTGCTGTAAGTTGACCCACAATGCCAATAGTGAGGGAATTCCAGGATTTTGACTCAGCGACAGGGAAGGAACGGCGATATATTTCCAACTCAGAATGGTGACTGGCTTGGAGGGAACTTGAAGGTGGTGGTGTTCCCATATGTCTGCTGCCCTTTGCTTCTAGATGGAAATGGTCATGGGTTTGGAAGGTGCTGTCTGAGGATCTTTGGTGAATTTCTGCAGTGCATTTTGTAGATAGTACACACTGCTGCTACTGAGCATCGGTGGTGGAGGGCACCATAGTTCATTTCTGTGGCTTTTGGTCTCAGAGAAACAGGAGAACAAAGTCAAGGTATAAGTGGATGCAAGGTCAAAATCACACATTAGCAGATTTGTTGTCCTTTTCTTAAGAAATTACTTTTTGAGTCAGTGCAATATAGCAGTGGCTGTTATGGATGTTGTTTTGGAGAATTAAGCTGGACAGCTGGAAGCAGCATTAGTAGGAGAGTATTTTGATATTATGAATGTAATTCAATTAGATTTAGCTTACTTATGGAATAGCACAGAGATAGACTAAGAATATAAGTTTTAAATTGGGGCCAATTTTACTAAGCTGTGATGTCAGTTGCCAAATGTGGACTGGGAAAAGATGCGTGTAGGTAAATCAACGTCAGGGTAGTGAGAGGCATTCAAGGAGAAGATAAGAGTTCAGGACAAGTATATTCACGGAAAGAGACAGAATAGGACTCCTAAATCCGGACCAACCTCAATCTCCAAGAGTTTGCCAAGTGGAATAAGATAAATAGGAAGTTTATGTCAAATACCGAGAGCTCATTGCTACAGAAATCCTAGCGTATAGAAAGTGTACAGGAAAACATAAAGGGCATTAGGAAAGAAAAAAAGGAAGCATGAAAAGTTTTGGCAAGTCAAATCAAGGAAACTCAAAGATATAAGAACACAAAGACCAAACAATAACTAGGAAAGTCCAAGTTAGAGACCAAAAAGATAAGATGGGTCAAGATTGAAGATGGGAACATGGTTCTCAATGAATATGTGTGTTTGTTTACACAAACAAGAAGGATAGCACAAAAAATGTGTTAAGAAGAACATGTGTGAAATATTGCACAGGGTAAACATAGAGAGGGGAAAGATCAAACTGTACGGCATGTTTGGAGAAATGATCAGGTCCAGGATGAAATGTTTCCCAGACTGCTAAGAGAAGCAAGGGAGGAAATAATGGAAGTTCTGACCTCACTTTGCAATTCTCCCTGATTATTGGATTGGTACTAGTGGCCTGGAAGTTTGCTAACATTGTCTTATTTTTAAAAAGGGGCAAAATGATAGACTGAGCAGTTATAGGCCAGTCAACCCTAACTCTGTGATGGATACATTATTGAAAATATCCTTAGTGGAAGAATAACATGTCATTAACTATGGAACAGTCAGTACGAATTTGTTTAGAGAAGGTTATAGCTGAGTCACTTGATTTTGAGAAGCTAATGAGGAATGTCAGTGAGGATGATATGTTTGATATGCTTTACATAGATTTTAACAAGGTGCTTGACATGGCTGAAATGGCAGATTAGTTTAAAAAATGTGAGACCATCGAGACCAATAACTCAAAAGAAAGGAATATCCAAACAAAGCCAAAGAAAGAAATGAATGAATAAAATTCCACTTCCTTAAAACTTCTGCTGTAATAGTCAAACCCAAAATCAAAAAAATAAAAAGTGGATTCACAGGCAAATGGTGTTTCAGTAGAAACAGTGAAGTTCAAGGCACAAATCAGGAGTGTGAAAGACTACTCCCCAGTTGCCTGGATTGCCTGCAGCTCCAACACACTCAAGAAGCTTGACACAATCCAGGGCAAAGTAGACTGCTTGATTGGCACCCTGTCCACCTTCTTCAACATTCAGACCCTCCACCACCAACGCACAATATTAGCAATATATAGCATTTTCAGATGTATTGCAGCAACTGATCAAGGCTCTTTCAACAGCAGATGCATGCAAACGTCATGACCTACGAGGTCTCCATCCAGGTCACACACCATCCTGTCTTGGAGCTATATTGTCATTCTTTCACTGTTGCTGGGTCAAACTCTTGTAACTCACTGTCTTACAGCACTCTGGTGTCCCCACAGTATTCAGTAATTCAATGCAGCAACTCACTACCTGCTGGTCAAGGACAGTCTTGGATGTGTACTATTGCTATTGCCATCATGTTTAAGAATTAAAAGAAATTCCTATCCTATCTACTGATTTTGACCACTTGGCATGGAGGACCATGAGCAGATCAGGTAACCTTCTTGTGGAACTGCTCTTGGGCTAGTCCACAGAACATAGAACAGTACATAACAGTACAGGCCTTTCGGTCCACGATGTTGAGCTGACCTATTATCCTACTTGAAGATCAAACTATCCTGCATATCCTACATTTTACTATCATCCATGTGCCTATCCAAGAGTCACTTAAATGTCCCTAATGTATCTAACCTCCACTACCACCGCCGGCAGCACATTTCCACGCACCCACCACTCTGTGTGTAAAGAATCTACCTTTGACATCTCCCTATACCATCCTCCAGTCACCTTAAAATTATGCCCCCTTGTAATAGTCATTTCCGCCCTGGAAAAAAGTCTCTGGCTATCCACTCTATATAAGCCTCTCATCATCTTGTACCCCTCTATCAAGTCACCTCTCATCCTTCTTCGCTCCAAAGAGAAAAGCCCTAGCTCTCTCAATCTTTCCTCATAAGACCTGCCCTCCAGTCCAGGCAGCATCCTGGTAAATCTCCTCTGCACCCTGTCTAAAGCTTCCACATCCTTCCTAAAATGAGGCGACCACATCCGAACTGTGGTCTAACCAGTGATTCTTAGAGCTGCAGCATAACCTTGATTCCCCTGCCAATGAAAGACAACACATCATACGCCTTCTTAACAACCCTATTAACGTGGGTAGCAACTTTGAAGAATCTATGGACGTGGACCACAAGATCCCTCTGTTCCTCCACACTGCCAAGAATCCTGCCATTAACTCTGTATTCTGCATTCAAATTCAACCTCCCAAAATGAATCATTTCACACTTTTCTGAGTTGAATTCCATCTGCCACTTCTTTGCCCAGCCCAGCTCTGCATCCTGTCAATGTCCTGTTGCAACCTACAACAGCCCTCCACGCTATCCACAACCCCACCAACCTTTGTGTCATCAGCAAACTTACTAACCCACCCTTCCACTTCTTCATCCAAGTCATTTATAAAGGTCACAAAGAGTAGGTGTCCCAGAACAGATCCCTGTGGAACACCACTGGTCACCGAGCTCTAGGCTGGATACTTTCCATCTACTACCACCCTCTGTCTTCTATTGGACAGCCAATTCTGTATCCAGACAGCCAAATTTCCCTGAATCCCATGCATCCTAACTTTCTGAATTAGCCTACCATGGGGCTCCTTATCAAATACCTTGCTAAAATCCATATACACCACATCCACTGCTCTGCCTTCATCAGTGTGTTTTGTCACATCCTCAAAGAATTCAGTAAGGCTTGTGAGGCATGACCTGCCCCTCTCAAAGCCATGCTGACTATTTCTAATCAAACTGTGCTTTTCCAAATAATCATAAATACTATCTCTCAGAATCCTCTCCAATAATTTGCCCACCACAAAAGTAAGACTGACTGGTCTGTAATTCCCAGGATTATCCCTATTCCCTTTCTTGAACAAGGTAATAACATTTGCCACCCTCCAATCATCTGGTACTACTCCAGTGGACAGTGAGGACGCCAAGGTCATCGCCAAAGGCACAGCAATCTCTTCCCTCACTTTACTTAGAAACCTTGGGCATATCCTGTCTGGCCCAGGGGACTTATCTATCCTCATGTTTGTCAAAATTTTTAGCACATCCTCCTTCCTACCATTAACCTGTTCAAGCATATCAGCCTGTTTCACGCTGTCCTCAGAAACGTCAAGGTCCCTCTCACTGGTCAATACTGAAGCAAAGTATTCATTAAGGACCTTCCCTATCTCCTCCGACTCTGCGCACAAGTTCCCTCCAGTATCCCTGATCGGCCCTACCTTCACTCTGTCCATCCTCTTGTTCCTCACATAAGTATAGAACGCCATAGGGTTTTCCTTAATCCTACCCGCCGAGGCTTTTTCATACCCGCTTCTAGCTCTCCTAAGTCCATTCTTCAGTATCTTCCTGGCTACCTTGTAGCTCTCTGGAGCCCTGTCTGATCCTTGCTTCCTCAACGTTAAGTAAGCTTCCTTCTTCCACTTGACTAGATGTTCCACATGTCTTGTCATCTAAGCTCCCTTCACCTTACCGTCCCTTTCTTGCCTCAGTGGGACAAACCTATCCAGTACTCATAGCAAGTGCTCCCGAAACAACCTCCACATTTCTGTCATGCATTTCCCTGAGAACATCTGTTCCCAATTTATGCTCCGCAGTTCTTACCTAATAGCATTGTAATTCCCCCTCCCCTAATTAAATACTTTCCCATACCATCTGCTCCTATCCTTCTCCATGACTATAGTAAAGGTCAGGGAGTTGTGATCACTATCACCGAAATGCTGTCCCACCGAGAGATCTGACACCTGGCCTGGTTCGTTGCCAAGCACCAAATCCAAAATGGCCTCCCTTCTAGTCGGCCTATCTACATATTGAGTCAGAAATCCTTCCTGGACACACCTGACAAAAACTGCTCCATCCAAACTATTTGCACTAAGGAGGTTCCAGTCTGTATCAGGGAAGTTGAAATCACTCATGACAACAACCCTATTACTTCTGCACCTTTCCAAAATCTGCCTCCCAATCTGTTCCTCAGTGTCTCTGTTGCTATTGGATTGTCTGTAGAAAACTCCCAATAAGGTGATTGCTCCTTTCCTGTTTCTGATTTCAACCCATACAGACTCAGTAGATAAACCCTCCTCGACGACTTCCCTTTCTGCAGCTGTGATACTATCCCTGATTAGCAATGCCACGCCCCCACCTCTTTTACCTCCCTCCCTATTTCTTTTGAAACATCTAAACCCCGGAACATCCAACAACCGTTCCTGCCCCTGTGTTATCCAAGTCTCCATAATGGCCACAACATCGTAGCTCCAAACAGAGGCAATCTGTTGGGACTGTTCAGCTCAACAGTTTGCCTTTCTTCCCTGACCACAGATACACCAAGATATCACTGGAGGTGGAGCATATGGTGTTCATGACTTTGCATGAGGCTGTCTGGGATTAGTGACATTGAATGTGTCATCGCCATTGCGCATATCAAAGGTTCATAGAATCCCTACAGTGTGGAAACAGGTCATTCGGCCCAACAAGTCTACACCACCTGTCCAAAGAGCATCCCACCCAAACCCATTCCCCTACCTCTGCATTTCCCATGTCTAACCCACCTAACCTAAACATCCCTGGGCACTATGGGCAATTTAACATCTCCAGTCCACCAACGCTGCACATCTTTGGACTGTGGGAAGAAACCGGTGCACCCGGAGGAAACCTACGCAGACACAGGGAGAATGTGCAAACTCCACACAGACATTCACCCGAGGTTGGAATCGAACCCGGGCCGCTGGGTCTGTGTGGCAGCAGTGCTAACCACTGAGCCACCATGCCGCCCAAGAAGGGCAAGAAGAAGGGTCATTGGACTGAAATTTTAACTCTGATTTCTCTCCACAGACCAGCTGAGTTCTTCCAGCAATTTCTATTTTCCAGCATCCGCAGTTCTTTCAGTTTTTGGGGTGTGGAATTAAGGCAGAAGGTAAAAAGCCATGAGGAGAGTTGAGGAGACTGTTTTTCACTGAGGGTGGTGGGAGTCTGGAACTCACTGTGTGCAAGGGTGGTTGTGTCGTAAACTCTTGTAACATTTAAGCAGTATGTAGATACTTAGTTTCGTTGACATAATTTCCAGGGGCTATGGGCCAAGAGCTGGAAAATGGGAATAGTGTAGTCAGATTTTGTTGACCAGCGCAGACGCAATGGGCTAAATGGACTCCTTCTGTGCTGTTATGGTCTATGAAGGTCAGCCGTGAATGTGTTGAATGTTGAGCTGACTCAACAGCCTTTGTTCCTATTTTTTATGTTCTTGTACCTGACTGACCCTTTGATAAAATAATATCATTTTAATATAAATAACATTACCCAATTGTAAAGAAGTTACAGTATTCCCACTGGATATTTTGTCAATTCAGTTTCTGGATTCATTTTCAAATAACTGATCTATAAAAGGAGAAGATTCACAGAGTTTCTGTGCAGCAGACTTGAAGTTGAAAATCATTTCCAGACTCCCATTTTTAGATTTTTAAAATAGAAATCAATG
>NC_063343.1:13795760-13828906 GCF_021869965.1 Rhincodon typus | reverse complement strand
CTTTCCTGCTCCTCTGATGCTGCTTGGCCTGCTGTGTTCATCCAGCTGTATACCTTGTTATCTCAAATTCTTCAGCATCAGCAGTTCCCACTATCTCTGAATCATCTCTTTCTGTTAGTGTGGTGACCAGAACTGTATACGATATTCCATGTGTGGCCTAACTGAAATTCTATAAAACTGCAGTATAACTTGCCTATTCTTATGCTCAGTGACCCTTCCAATGAAGGCAAGCATGTCATTGGCCTTTTTTTATAACCTTAATCTACCTGCGCTGCCACCTTCAGTGATCTGTAGACCTGTACACCCAGAACCCTCTGCATATCAATACTTCTAAGGGTTCCGCCATTTACTGTATCATTTCTACCTGTAGTTGACCTTCCAAAATGCATCACCTCATTTGTCCAGATTAAACTCCATTTGCCATTTTTTTGCCCATGTCTCCATTTGATCTATGTCCTGCTGTATCCTCTGACAGTCCTCCTCAGTATCTGCAACTCCACCAATCTTTGTATCATCTGCAAACGTATTGATTAGACCAGCCACGTTTTCCTTCAAATCATTTACGTAGACCATGAACAGCAGAGGTGGCATCGAGCACAGAATTTATAAGCAAAAGACCAATGGGTCATAGAACTAATTCGAATGTGATGAACAAACCTAAGATGGCTGTCAAATCTTTAGTTAGAAAGGATTAATATGCAAATTCCAGAATTTCTTTCAAGTCACTGCTATGAGAGAAGTAAAGGTTTTATCAGTTCCCTCAGTATACCAGAGGTGACTTCCCAGGTCAGACAATGCATTTTAGGTGTGAAGCTTTATTTAGAATCTGGCTGTGTATCAACCTGGAGTCAGACTGGTTTTGTTTTCAAAGTAGGAATTTATAAAATGCCAAATTGACTGTCTGCAAATTGTGTTCTTTTTGAACAAAATAGAATGTATCTGCAAATGCAGATTCACCCCATAGATTTATATGTGTGCGTGTCTTTTGGGGTGGGGGCGACTGTGTGTGTGTGTGTGCGTGTGTGTGTGTGAGAGAGAGAGAGTGTGTACATATGCGTGTGTGAGAGCGTATAGTGTGGTGGGGTCACCTGTAGTGCGACATGAACCCAAGATCCTGGTTGAGGCCATCCTCATGGATACTGAACTTGGCTATCAGCCTCTGCTCGGCGACTCTACATTGTCGTCTATCCCAAAGTCCGGCTTGGAAAAAGTTTACCTGAAGATCTGAGGCTGAATGTCCCACTGAAGTGTTACACCACTGGGAGGGAACATCCCTGTCTGGCGATTGTTGCGCGGTGCTCATTCATCTATTGTCATAGCATCTGCATGGTTTCGCCAATATACCATGCCTTGGGGCATCCTTACCTGCAGCGTATGAGATAGACAACTTTGGCCGAGTCACATGAAAATCAGCCGTGCATGTGGTGGGTAATGTTCCCACGTGATGGTAGTATCCATGCCGATGATCTGACATGTTTTGCAGCAGTTGCCATGACAGGGTTGTGTGGTGTTGCAGTCGATGTTGACCCAAAAGCTGGGTAGTTTGCTGCGAACAATGGTCTGTTTAAAGTTTGAAGCCAAGAAGTGGGGGCGTACGGAAGATCTTGGCGATGTGGTCATTGTCATCGATGACGTGTTGAAGGCTGCGAACAACATGGCATAATTTCTCCGCTCCCGGGAATTATTGGACAATGAAGGATACCCTATCAATTGTATCCCGTGTCTGTCTGCTGAGGAGGTCAGTAAGGTTTTTTGCTGTGGCACATCGGAAGTGCCGATTGATGAGTTGAGCATCATATCCCATTCTTATGAGGGCATCCTTCAGCCCGTTCAGGTGTCCATCGCATTCCTCCTCATCTGAACAGATCCTTTGTATGCGTAGGGGATGGCTGTTTTAATAGCTTATGGTGAAAGCTAGAGAAGTGCAGTATTGTGAGGTTATCCGTAGGCTTGCGGTCGAGTGAGGTGTTGAGGTGTCCGTCCTTGATGGGGATGTGTGTGTCCAAGAATGATACTGATTCTAAAGAGTAGTCCATGGTAAATCTGATGGTGGGATGAAACTTGTTGATATCATTATATAGTTGTTTCAGTGATTCCTTGCCATGATTCCAAAGGAAGAAAATATTATCAATGTATCTGGTGTATAGTGTTGGTCAGAGGTCCTGTGCAGCAAAGAACTCTTTTTCGAACTTGTGCATGAAAATGATGGCATATTGAGGTGCAAATCTGGTTCCCATGGCTGTTCCATGTATCAGGATGAAGAATTGGTTGTTGAAGGTGAAGACGTTGTGGTCGAGGATGAAGCAGATGAGTTATAGGATGGTGTCTGGAATTTGGCTGTTGTTGGTATTGAGTACTGAAGCTGTTGCAGCGATGCCATCATCGTGGGGGATGCTGGTGTAGAGTGCCGAAACGTCCATTGTGACGAGGAATGGTTCAATTGGTCTGTGAATGCTGAGCTTCTGTAAGAAATCTGTTGTGTCGCAACTAAGCTGGGGGTTCCCCGTACAATGGGTTTCAAGACGCCCTCGACATAGCCAGAGAGGTTCTCACACATTGCCTGATATGATGGGATGTCCAGGTGTGTTGGGCTTTGTGTATCTTTGGAAGGCAGTAGAAGTCCTCTACGTAAGAAGTATGCAGAATGAGAGTGCGAAGGAGTGGATCAAAAGTCTTGAGCAGTCTGTTGAGTTCACAGTGTGTCCTTTGGTCAGCTCGGCAAGTAGTTGTCTGTAGTGTGTTCCTGGTTGTTAAGTTGTTGGTAAATTTCCTTGCATAAGTCCGTTCTATTCTGTATGACAATGGCTTCTCCTTTTTCTGCTGGTTTAATGATAATGTTGCAATTGGTCTTGAGAGCATGGATGGTGTTGCGTTGTTCTGGGGTGACGTTTTCTGCTACCTTGTGAGTGCAGCTGATGATACTGGCATTTACACATTTCCCGACAGTTTGAGCATAGATGTCAAGCCCAGGGCAACATACCTCTGTGGGGGTTCCAATTCGACTCCACCACGCATTTCTCTCTCAACTGTTCCAGTTCGTTGATTGTCTCATTGGGCTAGCTGCTGGCATCTTGGAAGAATTCCCGGAGTCTCATTCGTATGATATGTCTGTTTGGTGAATATCGACACAAAGTATTCATTTGAGACTTCACCTACTCTTCTGCCTCCATACACAGATTCCTTCCTTTGTCCTTGAGTGGGCCAACCCTTTCCCTGGCTACCCTCTTATTGTATATATGTATATATGTATAAAAAGCCTTGGGATTCTCCTTAGTCCTGTTTGCTAACGACTTTTCATGACCCCTTTTAGCTCTTCTATTTCCTTGTTTAGATTTTTTCCTACTTTCCTTATATACTTCAAAGGCTTCATCAGTTCCCACCCTTCTAGACCTTACATATGCTTCCTTTTTCTTTTTGACCAAGGTTATAATATCCCTGTTTGTCCAAGGTTCACTTAACTAGTTATTCCTATCCTTCATTCTTCCAGGAACGTGCCACTCCTGAACTCTTATCAACTGCTGTTTGAAATACTTCCACACGTACAATATAGATTTATCCTTAAACAGCTGCCTCCAATCACAATTCTCTGGCTCCTGCCGAATATTGTTGTAGTTTGCCTTCTCCCAATTTAACACCTTCACTCAAGAACTGCTGTTATCCCTACCCATGATTATCTTAAAACTCACAGTGTTTAAATACTGTGTCAAGAACCCCTCCTGAATGGTCCTTACAGATTCTGCCCCATCCAAGCTCCTAGCATAAAGTGAGTCCCAGTCAATATAGTGGAAGTTAAAATCACCCACGACAACAACTCTGCTGTTTTTACATCTTTCTAAAGTCTGTCTGTATATTCTCTCCTCTATTTCCTGCTGGCTGTTGGGAAGCCTGTACTATACCCCAGCATTATGATTTCACCTTTCCTATTCCCGGCTTCTACCCATGCTGCATGAGTCCTCCAATGTAGTCTCTCTCAGAACAGCTGAGAGATACTCATTACCAGTAATGCAACTTCCCAACCCCTTTTACATCCCCTTCTGTCACATCTAAATCCTGGGACATTCAGCTGCCAGTCCTGTCCTTCTTTCAGTCAAGTCTCCTAAATCACAGTAATATCATAGTTCCAAGCACTGTAGATTGTGCTTTTCGTAGAGTGATGTGCTCTCTCTGTCAGATGTGAGAGATTAGGGAGAATTTCAGTAATCCTGATGGTTATGTCTGCTGGCAGTGTGTTTGGTTGCAAATCCTATTGGAACATGTGGTTCAGATTGACAGGCAATTTAAAGGCAATGAGGAATTTACCAGAGCTAGGGAGTGTGATGGATGGCTGATTCAGGAAGGTAGGAAATCTGCCGATACAGTCAGTAGATAGGTTACCTCAAGGAAAGGTAGGAGAGATAGGCAGGTTGTGCAGGAGTCTCCTGTGGCTATCCCTATCTCAAACATGTATGCTGTTTTGGAAAACGTCAGAAATCACACGACACCAGGTTATAGTCCAACAAATTTATTTGAAAACACAAGCTTTTAGAGTCTTACTCCTTCTTTAGGTGTTGACTCCGAAAGCTTGTGTTTTCAAACAAACCTGTTGGACTATGACCTGGTGTCGTGTGATTTCTGACCTTGTCCATGCCAGTCCAACACCAGCACCACCACAACACGTTTTGGAAAACGTAAGGGGTGATTGACTGTCAGGGGAATATAGCACTGACTGCTAAGTTTCTGGTACTGAGACTGGCTGTACTATAAGGAGGGATACATCAGGTTTCAAGTGATAAATTGAGATAAAGCACTGTCTAGTCAGAGGCACAATCAGACATTTCTGCATCCAACAGCGAGATGCCTCTTTGTAGATTACGTGGAACAATCCCTCTTCCGTAGCAACACTGGCCCTAAACTCCACCTCTTCCTCCGTTACATTGATGACTGTATCGGCACCGCCTCATGCTCCCACGAGGAGCTCGAACAGTTCATCCACTTCACCAACACCTTCCACCCCACCCTTAAGTTCACCTGGACCATCTCTGATACCTCTCTCTCCTTCCTGGACCTCTCTGTTTCCACCTCTGGCAACCACCTGGAAACCGATATCCATTTCAAGCCCACCAACTCCCACAGCTACCTAGATTACACCTCCTCCCACCCACCGTCCTGCAAAAATGCCATCCCCTATTCCCAATTCCTTTGCCTCCACCGCATCTGCTCCCAGGATGAGGCATTCCACTCCCGAACATCTCAGATGTCCTCGTTTTTCAAGGACCGCAACTTCCACCCCTCAGTGGTCGAGAACGCCCTCGACCGTGTCTCCCGCATTTCCCGCAACTCATCCCTCACACCCCCTCCCCCAATAACAACCAAAACAGAATCCCCCTCGTCCTCACGTACTACCCCGGATCCAACACATCATCCTCCGACACTTCCGCCATTTGCAATCCAACCCCACCACGTCAGACATTTTTGCCTCCCCACCCTTATCTGCTTTCCGTAGGGACACTCTCTCCGTGACTCCCTTATCCGCTCCACACTCCCCTCCAGCCCCACCACACCCGGCACTTTTCCCTGCAACCGCAGGAAGTGCTACACCTGCCCCCCTGTTCACCTGCACATCTGCTAATGTGGTATACTGCATCCGCTGTTCCCATTGTGGCCTCCTCTACATCGGGGAAACCAAGCGGAGGCTTGGGGACCGCTTTGCGGAACACCTACGCTCGGTTCGCACTAAACAACTGCACTTCCCAGTCGCGAACCATCTCAACTCCCCCTCCCATTCCTCAGACAACATGTCCATCCTGGGCCTCCTGCAGTGCCACAACGATGCCACCCGAAGGTTGCAGGAACAGCACCTCATATTTTGCTTGGGAACCCTGCAGCCCAATGGTATCAATGTGATTTCACAAGCTTCAAAATCTCCCCTCCCCCTACCACATCCCAAAACCAACCCAGCTTGTCCCCACCTCCCTAACCTGTCCTTCCTCCCACGTATCCCCTCCTCCCAGCTCAAGCTACACCCCCATCTCCTACCTACTAGCCACATCCCGCCCCCTTAACCTGTCCGTCCTCCCTGGACTGACCTATCCCCTCCCTAACTCCCCACCTACACTCACCATTACTGGCTCCATCCCCGCCTCTTTGACCTGTCTGTCTCCGCTCCTCCTATCTTCTCCTCTATCCATCTTCTATCCTCCTCCCCCATTTCTGAAGATGCTGCTTGGCCTGCTGTGTTCATCCAGCTCTACACCTTGTTACATCAGAATGATGTGTTGCCTCCTTGGTGCCAGAGTCACAGATGCCTCAGACAGGGTCCAGAATATTCTCAAAGGGGAAAGTGATCAGCAGGAAGTCAATGTACACATTGATCCCATTGACATAGAAAGAGAAAAGGATGAGAGAATATAGGATATTAGGCAGGAGGTTAAAATGTAGATCCTCGGGAGTAGTAATGTCTGGGTTACTCCTGGTGCCACCTGCTAGTGAGAGTAGGAATAGGAGTTCAGAGCAGATGAATGTGTGGCGGAGGACCTGGTGCAGGGGAGAAGGATTCACATTTTTGGATCACTGGAATCTCTTCAGGGATAGATGTGACCTGTATAAGAAGGATGGGTTGATTTGGAAGGGAACAAGGAGATTTACTAGTGCTACTTGGGAGGCTTTAATCAGGTGAGAAGGGGTGACCCAAAGAGATAGTAAGAAAAGGGATAAATCTGAGGCTGGTACAGTTGAGATGAGGAGCAAGTCAAGGCTGGCAAGAGTAAGGCAGAGAATGAGGTAGAACTGATATATTAAACTACATTTGTTTCAATGCAAGAGTTCTGATAGGTAAGGCAGATGAACAAAGGGCATGGTTGCAAAAAGGGGACTGGAATCATATCTATTACAGAATGTGGCTCAGGGATGGACAAGTGAGCAGCTTAATGTTCCAGGGTGTAGATGCTATAGGAAGGATAGAAAGAGGGGCAAGAGAGGAGGGGGAGTGGTGTTTTTGGTTAGGGATAACATTATGGCTGTAGTTAGGGAGTATGTCCAGGGAAGTTATTTGGGTGGAACTGAGAAATAAATGATTATGTGATTGGGATTGTACAATAGACCTCCTGCCAACAGTCAGTGGGAAGTTGAGAAGCAAATATGTAAGGAGATCTCAATTATCTGTAAGAAAAATAGTGTTGTAATGGTAGGGGATTTTAACTTGCCAAATGTAGACTGGGACTGCCATAGTATTAAGGGGCTAGATGGAGAGGAATTTGTTAAGTGTGTACAAGAAAATTTTCCGATTTAGTTTGTGGATGTACCAACTAATTTGATTGAGTTTTTTGATGGGGTAACAGAGAGGGTGTTAAGTGGAATGCAGTTGATGTGGTGAACATAGACTCCCAAGTGGCATTTGACAAAGTACCACCCAACAAGCTTGATAGCAACAAAGTTTTTGCTTGGATGGAAAGCCTAGAACCAGGGGGCATTGAAGAGTAGCTGCTCATTTAGTATGAAGATGAGAGGAAATTTCTTCAGAGTGTTGTCCATCTTCAAATTCACTATCCCAGCAACTTGAGAATGTTCAGTCTTGAATATTATTAAGACTGAGATTTTGATAAGTTTTGTTGCTGCAGGAGAATCAAGTGATTTGTTAATGCACTGATAATGATAGAGGAGGATGCCCTACCTCCTCTTCATCCTGAGAATAGAGGGGCATGCCCCTCCTCTTCATCCTGAAAATAGAGGATGCTCCTCCTCCTCTTGACCCTGATGACACAGGATGTCCCTCTACCTCTTCATTCTGAGGACGTAGAATTCTCCTCCTCCTCTTCATCCTGAGAATAGAGGAAGATGCCTCTCCTCCTCTTCAGCCTGAGAAAAGAGGGTATCCCTCCTCCTCTTGACCCTGAGGACACATGATGTCATTTGCCTCTCCACCTCATGCTTATCAATTGAAGGATGTTTCCCCTCCTCATGCTATTGTCCCTTAAATAGAGGATGTCCCTCCTCCTTTCTGCCTGCACCCGGATTTCCAATTTAAGATTGTAGAACCTTGATGCCAGTTCTCTCCAGCATTGTGGCAATCTTCAGTATCATTTAACTGATTCTTGCTTTCAGATCAGCTACAATCCTTCCCGAAATGCTTGAGCGTTTAAAATCACATTGTGTGTAGTCTATATCAGATCAGCTTCTGTACATGCAATAGGATGTAAATGATGGTGGACACCGGATGTTTATGATAATCATTAATAACATTTAATGCTCTACGAACATCACAGTGAACAGGTTAATCCTGTCATCCCCACATCAGCTCTCACACGCTAAGGAATTTAACCTTGCATTTATATAGTGCCTTTCATAACTGTAAGCCACTACAAATCTCTGAACAATAGTTTTAAAGTTATGATGAAAAATTGAGGAAATGAGGGTCTTTGGAAATTTGAAACTTAAGAGTTGATCAATAATGATTGATAAAGAAAGAAAGAAAGAAAAACTTGTACATAGAGACCTATATTTTCAAGATGTCCCAAAGCACTTTGTCAAAGAACTGCTTTTGAGGTCAATATTGTAGGAAATGGAGCAATCAAATTGTGAACAGCATGATCCCACGAGCAGCAATATGATATCATCAGCTGTTGGCTTTTAGATAATGCCTGTATTTCAGTACTGCACATCATTTCAAGGCCCCTGAATGGTGGACAGAAATTGCTTTCTGCAGTGGTAAGGAGAAACAAGAGACATCCTTTAACCACTTCTGAAGCAAGGGTTCTGAATCCAAAAGAGAGGCCTAATTACTGCTGTAGGATCCGGCGGTGCCAACACCCTAGTGCCTTCACCCATCCCGTACCACTTATCTCCATCTCCCCCACCACCCCCCCATTCACAGTTCCCCCTCTTTTGATACAGCATGACATAGATCAAATGAAGGCATGAACAGAAAAAATGGCAGATGGCGTTTAATCCAGACAAATGTGAGTGATGCATTTCGGAAGGTCAACTACAAGTGGAAATTATGCAGTGAATGGCAGAACCCTTAGGAGTATTGATCTGCAGAGGGATCTGGGTGTGCAGGTCTACAGATTACTGAAGGTGGCAGTGCAGGTAAATGAGGTAGTAAAAAAGACCAGTGGCATGCTTGCCTTCATTGGAAGTGGCATTGGGTGTAGGAATAGGCAAGTTATACTGCAGCTTTATAAAACTCTAGTAAGACTACACTTGGAATATTGCATACAGTTCTGGTCACCACACTACCAGAAGGATGTGGATGCTTTGGAGAGAGTACAGAAGATGTTGCCTGGTATAGGGAATTTTAGGTATGAAGGAAGGTGGGATAGATTGGGTTTGTTTTCACTGGAATGCAGTACGTTGAGGGGCGACCTGATCGAAGTTTATAAGATTGTGAATGGCTTGGATAGAGTGGAAAGTATGAGGCTTTTTCCCGGGGTGGAGTGGTCAATTACTAGGGGACACAGGTTCAAGATGTTGGTGGGGGAAAGGGGAGATGGCAAGTTTAAAAAGCTGGTGAGTGCCAGGAATGCGCTGTGAGAGGAGGTGGTGGAAGCAGCCACAATAGCAGCATTCATGAAACACCTGGACGAATACATAAATAGGTAGGGAACAGAGGAATACGGATCCTGTAAGTGAAGACAGTTTTAAAATGGAAGGGCAAAATGTGTCACTGCAGGCTTCGAGGGCCAAAGGGCCCGTTCCTTTGATGTATTGTTCTTTGTTCTTGTTCTTGTTCTTGTTCTGTGTTGATGTTTCTACCTCTTCCTTCTCCTACCCCATTTCCAGCACAGCCTCCTCCTTCACATCTCCCTGCCCACTTTCACATCCTCCACTTCCACACCTCCATCATTCCATTCCCCTTCTCATCTCTGTCACTCCCTCTGTCCTCCCCATCTTCACATCGTAGGAAATTGAGATCTCAAAAACCCTCAAATAATGGCACTCTTCAATTACTAGGCTTTTCAAGGTATATTGACATTGGCCATGGCCAGGATACTAGGGAGATCTGTCCTGCTTTTCTAAAAGTACCGTGAGACTTTTACATCCACCTGAGAAAGCAGACAGGGCTGTGATTCAACCTCTCATCTGAAAAGCAGTACCTGCGGCAGTACAGAACTGCTAGTTTAGAATTATTGTCAAGTCCCTAAAATGGTTCATGATCTCAGGATGTTCTGATTCTGGGGCTAGATTGCTCCTACTGAGCCATGACTGTTCATTGGTAGTTAAATTTTAATGACTTTTTTCAGTGTGTTTCAGCTGGTGAATTTGGTTGACTCCAGGCTGCCACAGTCAGGAAATGAAAAAGTCGAGCTTGCTTTGCTCAGTTTCTTTGATCAGTTTCGGAAAACATACATCGGTGACCAGCTTCACAGATCCTCAAAGGTAGGCCTTTGACTTCTGGCTCAGTAGGAACACTTTAAAGAATACAGCGAATGTAATATGGTTGATATAAAACATAATCAGTTACTTCTACTTCATGTGATTGAGGATTGTTTTAAATATTAAAGAGACCTGGCAATGGTTCACCTGTGTATTGCATTGCTTCAACTTGGCAGTCAGGAGGCTGAGGAATAGAGGTACAGATTGATAGGTTCAGATGAAGTGAGCTGGGAGATTACTCGTACAGCATAAATACTGTCATCGACCAGTTGGGCAGAATGCCTTTTTTTATGCTATAATTTCTGTATAATTCTTTTATCAGTCACAGAATCCCAACAGTGTGGTAATAGGCCATTTGGCCCAACATCGAGGGTCAAAGGGCCTGTACTGTGCTGTAATGTTCTACGTTTTTATTTCTCTTGTCAATTTTCTCCCAGAATTTGACACTCCTCCTTACCCAGCTGAGTCTTTTATAGGAATTGTTCCGTGGAGGCTGTTGGCTATCTGAACCCTCTCACATGTGGCTGTTATTCATGTATAAGCCCAGGCTGGAGGTTTCGGCAGGTGGGTCTTTCACAGTTCTCACTCAGTGTCCACATGACTGCTCTACCAGTGGGAGCTACTTGTTCGGTCTAGGATTGCTTTAGCTGTGATTTTTTTTTTCCAAAATCTTCCTGTCAGCCAATGTCCACATTCCATCCCTGCTAACTCATCTTCTGCCCTAGCCCAGGAGCTTTGAGGCAAATTGTATTCTCCCATAATATTCAGTCACAGAATCCCAACAGTGTGGTAATAGGCCATTCAGCCCAACAAGTCCACATCGACTCTGCGAAGAGGATCCCAGCTAGATTCACTGGCCATGTAACCCTACGTTTTTTCCCATGGCTATTCCACCCAACCTGAACATTTCTGGACAGTAAGGGGCAATTTAGCATGGCTAATCCATCTACCCTGCACATCTTTGGACTGTGGGAGGAAACTAGAACACTTGGAGGAAACCCATGCAGACGCTGGGAGAATGTGCAAACTCCACACAGACAGTCGCCTGAGGATGGAATTGAACCCGGGTCCCTGGCGTTGTGAGGCAGCAGTGCTAACCACTGAGCCATCATGTCACCCTAAATTGAATCATAAAGTACAGAAGAAACCATTTGGCCCATCGAATCGGTACTGCCAAAAAAATATACTACTACCTACACAAATGCCACTTTCCCACATTAGGCCCATAGCCTTGAATGTTATGATACTTAAAGTGCTCATTCATAGACTTTTTAAAGGTTGTGAGGTTTCCCTGCCTTAACTACCGTCCCATGCAGTGTATTCCTGATTCCCACCACCCTGTGGATGAGAAGCTTTTTCCTCAAAGCCTCTCAAAACCTTTTGCTTTTCACTTTAAAGCTATATCCCTGTGTTGTTGACCCTTCAGCTAAGGGGAAAAGCTGCTTTCTATTCACCCTGGTCACAGCCCTCTTAATCTTATACACTTCTGTCAGATCCCTGCTCCATCTTCTGTGGTCTAAAGAAATTAATTTGAGCTTATCTACCCTTTTCTCGTAGACAAAATGCTCCATGCCAGGCAAAATACTAGTGAATTTCTGAGCTTCCTAGTGTCTTGCCATTCATTGACTATTCCTTTGTCATCGTACTTCTTCCAAAGTGCATGACCTCAGATTTATCAGGGTTGAATTCCATCTGCCAATGATCTACCCATCTTACTTCTTATATATCCTTTTATATCCTCCTGTAACCTAACAACTTCCTCTTCACGTCAATCACCTGGCCAATCTATGTGTCTTCTGCAAACTTGCTTATCATTCCGTCCCACATTCTCATTCACATCATTTATGATTATTGCAAACAATTAGGGACACATCAGTGATCCCTATTGTATGCCAAGTCACACTGGACTCCAGTTTCATATAAAGCCTTCTACCACCGCCTCTGTCTCCTGTCACTGAGCCAATTTTGGATCCAACTTACCAAGTTACCCTGGATCCAGTCAAATGGAGAGTACTTTTTGCACGCACTATTTTCTTTAATAGTTTCCCTATCACTGGTGTGAGGCTCACTGATGTATAGTTCTTTGGCGTATCTGTACTACACTTCTTGTATAATGGAAGCCACATTAGACCCCCCAGTCCTCTAGCACTTCCGCCATGGCCAGGGACAATTTAAAAATTTTGATCAAGGCCCCTCTAATTTTCTCCCTTGTCTCCCTTAGCAACCTGTCTACTTTTGTTTTGTCTACTTTTAAATCTGCCAAAACCTGTAACATTTGCTCGCTGTTTTTGTCAATCTGGTCAAGAACTTCACTGTCCATCTTCCTGAATTCTGTACTTGCTTTTGCCTCCTCCCAAGTAAAGGCTCCATCAAGCTCACTAAACCAAGATTGATCTTGCCATTTTGATTATCTGTGTGGCTAAACTACAGATTGGGAAAGTGGTCTTTATCGTTTTTAAGAATAGCTAAGCCTAACCTGTCCAACTGATTTCTCCACTAAATATGGAGCATATCATGAGCATGTGTGCAGGTATTGACAGCACTCCACCATACCTGCCCAGGAGCGCTATGGAAATCAGCAATGCTGACTCTCACTTCAAACCCCATAGCATATTAGATTCTGGCATCCTCCAAATGGTTCACATTCAGGTCTAGACTCCTAGAAGATAATGTGTTGAATAATGCTAGACTGAATATTATCAATTTGGGAATAGAAATTAGTTACCCTTTTAATCAGTGGTTAAGTTGTTTACAAAAGGGGAAGTAAGCATTTTCTCTCATTCAACTCCTTATTGTTATCTCTGAAGTCTTCACTAATAATTAAACACCTGGACTGAGTTTCACTGTGGCTATTTACTTTGGTAATGACAAGGATTTGTACCAGAGAAGAGAGTGTAATAATTTCTGATGTACTGGTCACACTGTCATAGGTTTCTTTTGGCTCTTCGAACTTAATGCCTTCAATGGGCAAGATTCACACTGTCTTCCAGACAGATCTCATCACAATGTCTGAAGGAAGTCTACATTAATCCATTAATTGTTTCACTCCAGGCAATTAAGGGCAAAGTAAGGATGACACCTAAAACTTGCAGGTCCTATTTGTAGAATGTTATCACAAGCTATAAAGTAAATCGCGATGCAGTTTGATCTGCAACTTGTTGAAATGCAGGATATCAGGCTAAGCTGTAATTCAGAAAGCTTCTGTATTCAAGTTAACCGCTTCTGTACCCAATATTCCTGGTATATCTGTGACTTAAGGGTATACATAACAATGTGGAAGTTTGCCTATATTTCCTGTCTGCAAAACGCATCATCCCAGTCGCGAACCACTTCAACTCCCCCTCCCACTCCTTGGACGACATGTCCATCCTGGGCCTCCACCAGTGCCACAACGATGCCACCCGAAGGTTGCAGGAACAGCACCTCATATTTCGCTTGGGAACCCTGCAGCCCAATGGTATCAATGTGGACTTCACAAGCTTCAAAATCTCCCCTCCCCCGACCGCATCCCAAAACCAGCCCAGCTCGTCCCTGCCTCCCTAACCTGTCTGTCCTTTCTCCCACCTCTCCACACCTCCCACCTTAAGCCCCACCCCCACCTCCTACCTACCAGCCTCATCCCGCCTCTTTGACCTGTCTGTCTCCTCTCCACCTAGCTGCTCCTTTATCCATCTTCCATCCGTCTCCTCCCCTCTCTATTTATTTCAGAATCCCTTTCCCCTCCCCCATTTCTGAAGAAGGGTCCAGACCCGAAACGTCAGCTTTCCTGCTCCTCTGATGCTGCTTGGCCTGCTGTGTTCATCCAGCTCTACATCTTGTTATCTCATAGCAGGGAGTTTGGGAATGCTGTTAGTCAAAGAAGAGAATGCCAGTCCTTGGTTAAAGATCATACACATGCATTTTGGGTTGTGATGAAGCGTGAAGCCTTTGGCTGCTGTCCCCGCCACCTTTTTAACCCTTTTCTGCTCCAAAGTACTGAAGTTGATTGTAGTAACTTCCCCATATTGATTGATCCATTCAACAGAAGTAAGTCACAAGACTTCCCATAGTCTGTATAGTTCTTTAATCACTGTCCATTGGAACTGAATTAGAGATGAGAAATAATTTGCATTTTTTGTTTAAAAATCTGTGGCACTGATTAGTTGTTTGAAAACTAACTACAGTTTTAGGAAGGCGTTAGAGCTAGGTAAGACCATAAGAAGTAGGAACAGGAGTAGGCCATTCAGCCCCTCAAGCATGTTCTGCCATTCAATCATGGCTGATCCGTCATTTCTCACGTCCACTTTCCTGCCTTTACCCCATAACTCTTGATTTCTCAACTGACCCAAGAATTGATCTATCTTAGCCTTAAATATACACAAGGACTCTCCCCCTACAGCTTTCTGTGGCAAGGAGTTCCAACGACTCTCAACCCTCTGAGAGAAGAAATTCCTCCTCACCTCAGTCTTAAATTGGCATCCCTTTTATCTGAAACTGTGCACTCTGGTCCTAAACTCTCATTCTTTCAGTATTTACCCTGTCGTGTCACTTAAGGAATCCTATGTGTTTCAATGATATCACCTCTCATTCTTCTAAAGTCCAGTGAATAGAGTCCCAACCTATTTTGCCTTTGCTCATAAGACAATCCCTCAAGGATACAGGGATTATCCTTGCTAACCTTCTCTGAACTACCTCCAATGAAATGATATCTTTCCTCAAATAATGGCATCAAAACTGCTGACAGTACTCCTGATGTGGTCTCACTAGCACCCTATACATTTGCAGTAAGTCTTCCCTTCCTTTATTTCAAGGGGTTGGAATACAAAGGTCACCATTCCATGAGCCTTCCTGATTAGCTGTTGCACCTGTGAGCTAGCTTTTTTGTGTTTCATTCACGAGTACCTTCAAGTCTCTTTGTGTCACAGCTTTCTGCAGTTTTTCTCCATTTAAATTATATTCTGTTTTTTGTTCGCCTTTACAAAATGAACAGCTTCACATTTTCCTCCGTTATACTCCATTGGTCAACCTTTTTTCCCATTTACTTAACTGGTCAATATCTGTCTGTAAATTTTTTCTATCCCTCTCACAATTTGCCTTTCCATCGATTTTTATGTTATCTGCAAAATTGGCTACAGTACATTCACTTCCTTCCTCCAAGTCATTAACATGTATTGTATTGTAAACAGTTGCAGGCCCAGCTCTCATCCCTGTGGAACCCCACTGGTCACAGCTCACCAACCCAAAAATCAACCCCTTATCCCAACTCACAGCTTCCTATGTATTAGCCAGTTTTATATCCATGCCAGTATATTACGTCTAACACTGTAAGCTCTTATGACTTAATCTTTTGTGATTTACTTTATTGACCACCTCCTAGAATCCAAATACAACCATGTACTGGTTCCCCTGTATCCACTCTGGTTGAGACTTTCTCGCAAACCTCTAATAAATTAGCCAGAACGATTTCCCTTTCATGAAGCCATGCTGACACTGCTTGATTTGATTATGATTTTCCAAATGTTCATAATTGATTTCACAGCTGATGGGTATTGACTGTTTTGCAAATATACTACCATTGTAGAGCTAAAAGATTTCAGTAGCCAACTGCAGGTTTGACACTGGTGATAAGGTCAGTCAAATTCTCAAAAATCAACAGGGTAAGTACAAATGATGGAGCCCAATAAGTTCATTTAGTTTATCACCCTGTCTATTATTAGCTGATTCTAGAATGACTCTAAATCTTTCACCTCTATGTTAAGGAAGCCATCTTACTTTGTACCTTTATATTCATATATAGTTTCAGCAATTTTACTGTAGGTTGACAATGGCTCTTTTTTAATAGTTCTTAATTAGTTAATTTCAAGCAGAGAAATCATATCCCACGTTAACTTTGTATGTTGCTGTAACTCCTGTTTTGTGGATCACCAGATAGCTTGTGAAAGGAAAAAAAAGATCTAATTCACATTGTTTAAGATGTAAACTTTAAACCTTTGAATTGGATGCTTCCATAAATTGGCCAGAAAGCAAGTAACAATCTGCAATTTCAAGTTTCCACTGATCGTGTATTAGGCAGTCCCTGCATTACAGATAGAAATAAATGTATTTGCTCACTGGACGTTCCTTGAAATGATGTACTGAATAGAACAACAAGAAATAATAATACCAGAAAATACTGAAAATACTGTTCTGATCATAAAGCTGTCGGCTTGAAATATTAAATCTATTTCTCTCTCCATAGGTGCTGCCAGACCTGCTGAGTATTTCCAGCATTTTCATTTTTTATTTCTGATTCCAATGCCTGCAGTATTTTGCTTCTTTGTATATAAGAAGCACTGTTAAAGTTAAAGTCCACGAAGCAGGCTATAAATAAACACATTGAACTCGACCCCATATACATTCCACTACGGAGGAAACCCGGAAGTGAGGCAATCCATCGCAACGGACCCCAGAGTTTAAAAGCCAGGCGGGAAAACACACCGACGCTTCATCAGAGGCTGCACTGAGGATGTTACCAAGCACGGTAATGAAACGTCTGCGGAACAACAAACCAGCTCAGCGAGCCAACCAACCTCAAAAGTCCAGTTACCTTTTGTGTATGTAAACCCTTCAAATACCTTATGAGTGATTTGGATTACAGCTTGTATGGACCATTGCTTGACAAAATAAAATTCAATGGAAGGCAATAGTTCTCAAAATCAACTTCCTGAATAAATCAAGGAGCTGTCATAAATGAGCCAGCATGACTTGGTTCAGCATCCTAGTTTTCCAAGATTAATGGGTCTCAACTTGTTGAAACAGTGTGTATTTGTATAATTGGCAGGTTTTAAAAAAAATTAATGGGCAGTAACTCTCTCCTTCACATTGAAAATTTTACTATTGGAGCCACCTCAGAGTGGTTGGCCCTTAGGGATCTCAAGTGGAATAAGATAAATCAGGAAAGGTTTTGAGGTTGTTGACTTGCTCGCCGAGCTGGCTTGTTTTTGTTCAGACATTTTGTCACCATGCTAGGTAACATCATCAGTGAGGCCCCCTTATCTCTACTTTAAGCCCAAAACATTTGTTTTCAGCTCCCATTTACACAAAAGACACACAAGCAAACACCATTAAGGGGTAAATAAAACAACAAAACTGGCCAGATTACTTAAATGGTTTTCATGACACCTTGTTTCACACATACAGATGTGCAGTTGCTTTTCTGGAAGCATCGATCAGGGTCACCTTTTCAGTTCAGTCAGGTACAGGTATAATAGTTCTAACTCGGCATTTGACTCTCTGGGCTTCCACAAGCTGGTGAAGGAGGTTAAGCAGGGAAGTTCCAAATGTTCATGCTGTGTCACCAGCAGCCAAATTGATCTCCCCAGAAAAGTTCAAAACAAGAATTCAGCTCTGGTCCTGCCCTGATAGACTGACAGCCTTCTCTCTAGGCCTCAATTATCATTCAACATGTGCCATCTGCTTGATTATAGGGTTCCTTCCAGACTTGCCAGAAACAGTTTGCAGGTTCTGACCTCATCAATAGCCAGATTCCGATATTTGTTTAAATGTAATGCTGTTCCTGGGGTTGCTGTGCTCGTTTGAGCTCTTTTAATCAGGCATCAATCTGCAATTAACCTCCAGGCCTGGCCTCACAAACAAATAAAAGCTTGTTTGATCTATTCTTTTCCTTTTACCACAAGTTGTTTCCCAAAGTCTATAAGTCATTTTCAGCTCTCTTTCCAAGTTCACTGCTCCAAAGGAACATTGATAAAAGAATAAAAATTAAAATAATAATGAAAAAAATCAGTGAGGGTTTTAACATTGGACAATGTGTGGAGGTGTTTCACAATGGACAAGTTATGGAAGAGATTCACAGTTGTCGAGGGGTTTCACAATGCTGATGAGAGCCTATGGTGAAGAGGAGAAATCTGATTTATGTTGTGTGACAAAATATTAAGGAATCAGATAGTAATGTTCAAAATTTACAAAAGCATTTTGATAAGATTGGAAAGAAAACCTTTTGTATAGTTGGGCAAATTGGTAAACAGAGGGCAAAAGTTTAAGATTAATTATCACCAAAAAGAAATGGAGAGAAATATTCAGAGAAATATTTTGCACCAAGGTTTGATTGGCTGTGGAATGCCTCATTAGACACTGTTTTAGAAGCAGAGCCCATAACAATTTTAAAAAGTACAAATAATGGAATATGGGGACAGTCTCAATCCCCTGGACTGACTCTTTAGCTCTTACAGAGTAGGTGACTTAGAGAATTAGTGATTGCCTCTCTGGACTTGAGTAAAGGTACTACTATTAATATGACAATAATCCTTACTGGTCCTATATAGTAGTTTAAGTATATGGGTCACTAGTTTCTTTGGGCTGGATGTTCCTGTTTGCTAATCAGAAATTGCTACCAGAAAGTGTATTTGTGTGTGGATGTTGGGTTCTGTTTCGGTTGCAATGCCTACATTTGTTGAATAGCCTTTCTACATTTTCCAGACTATCTCAAACTGACTGCACAATTGGTTGAAACATAGGAGAGATGATTGTGTCTTTGAAATGATAAGAGGCAGAAAATTTGGTAGAGAAGAGAAAATCATCAAAAGTAAAATGTGAATGAATATGATGCAATTAGTGTGCACATAAATGATAGTTTACATTGCTCACAAAGAAATGTCACAGCCCTAATTTGACTACAGTAATATTGTAAATGAACAAATATCTGTATTCACATCCTTTCAAGGTAACATCTGTCTAACCTTAATATGTGGCATATTAACAATGTAATTGAACATATTTGATGTTGTGCCTCAGTGATGCACAGCAAGCTCATAGGAAGATTGTGATGCAGCATGATATAACAAATTCAACACTCAGTACAATATTATTGTAAATGAGAGAGTCTCAGCAGTGTGTAGAATTTTATTGTGATGCTGACTACCTAATAAAGAACAATATCGCAAGGATGCTGCTTATTGCTAACAAGTTTAAACATGCAATTTCAGGATAATCTCTGAAATTAATTGCCAGTGATAACCTTATAGAGAAAGATACAGGCTGGTGTAACCTTTCAATTAAGTAAACCAGCAACCTCTAGGTTTGTTTTCCAACCCCTGCTAGGTGAGCTGATCTCGGCTGGTACAACAAGGGAGATATAATGATTTGCCTTTGATTCTGGGACCAGGGAGGAGAAAAGATCAGGCATGGTGCCCACTCCCGACCCCAAGAATAAAGTTGTGGCCATTAGTGGAGGACAGGCTGAAGTTAAATTTTGTTTTTTCTTCTCATGGTCAAGTTTGAATAGCTCAAGTTTCTCAGGCTTTCCTTAGTATTCTGATGCTGGGAATTAATATTGTGGCTGATGAAGACTGAAGTGGGTAGCAGATAACTGTGTGCAACCATAGAATATATTCTAGCACAGTAAAACCTTCAGGAAGTGAGTGCAAAACTGATCCCTGTAATAGAGAAGAAAGACAATATTTGAAATGTATTTAAAGTATTTAAAGTAACAGGGTAGTTGTTATGGGGGACTTTAACTTTCCAAATATTGACTGGAAACGCTATAGTTCGAGTACTTCAGATGGGTCAGTTTTTGTCCAATGTGTGCAGGAGGGTTTCCTGACACAGTATGTAGATAGGCCAGCAAGAGGCAAGGCCACATTGGATTTGGTACTGGGTAAGGAACCAGGCCAGGTGTTAGATTTGGAGGTAGGAGAGCACTTTGGTGATAGTGACCACAATTCGGTTACGTTTACTTTAGCGATGGAAAGGGATCGGTATATAAAGCAGGGCAAGAGTTATAGCTGGGGGAAAGGCAACTATGAGGCGATGAGGCAAGATTTAGGATGCATAGGATGGAGAAGGAAACTGCAGGGGCTGGGCACAATTGAAATGTGGAGCTTGTTCAAGGAACAGCTACTGCGTGTCCTTGAGAAGTATGTACCTGTCAGGCAGGGAGGAAGTGGTCGAGCGAGGGAACCGTGGTTTACTAAAGAAGTTGAATTTCTTGTCAAGAGGAAGAAGGAGGCTTATGTAGAGATGAGGCGTGAAGGCTCAGTGAGGGCGCTTGAGAGTTACAAGTTAGCCAGGAAGGACCTAAAGAGAGAGCTAAGAAGAGCCAGGAGGGGACATGAGAAGTCTTTAGCAGGTAGGATCAAGGAAAACCCTAAAGCTTTCTATAGGTATGTCAGGAATAAAAGAATGACTAGAGTAAGATTGGGGCCGGTCAAGGACAGTAGTGGGAAGTTGTGCGTGGAGTCCGAAGAGATAGGAGAGGTGCTCAATGAATATTTTTCGTCAGTATTCACGCAGGAAAAAGACAATGTAGTCGAGGAGAATACTGAGATACAGTCTATTAGACTAGACGGGATTGAAGTTCATAAGGAGGAGGTGTTAGCAATTCTGGAAGGTGTGAAAATAGATAAGTTCCCTGGGCCGGATGGGATTTATCCTAGGATTCTCTGGGAAGCTAGAGAGGAGATTGCAGAGCCTTTGGCTTTGATCTTTATGTCGTCATTGTCTTCAGGAATAGTGCCAGAAGACTGGAGACTAGCAAATGTTGTCCCCTTGTTCAAGAAGGAGAGTAGAGCCAACCCTGGTAATTATAGACCAGTGAGCCTTACTTCGGTTGTGGGTAAAGTGTTGGAAAGGATTATAAGAGATAGGATTTATAATCATCTAGAAAGGAATAATTTGATTAGGGATAGTCAACACAGTTTTGTGAAGGGTAGGTCGTGCCTCACAAACCTTATTGAGTTCTTTCAGAAGGTGACCAAACAGGTGGATGAGGGTAAAGCGGTTGATGTGGTGTATTTGGATTTCAGTAAAGCATTTGATAAGGTTCCCCATGGTAGGCTATTGCAGAAAATACGGAGGCATGGGATTGAGGGTGATTTAGCGGTTTGGATCAGAAATTGGCTAGCTGTAAGAAGACAGAGGGTGGTGGTTGATGGGAAATGTTCATCCTGGAGTTCAGTTACTAGTGGTGTACCTCAAGGATCTGTTTTGGGGCCACTGCTGTTTGTCATTTTTATAAATGACCTGGATGAGGGCGTAGAAGGATGGGTTAGTAAATTTGCGGATGACACCAAAGTCGGTGGAGTTGCGGATAGTGCAGAAGGATGTTGTAGGTTACAGAGGGACATAGATAAGCTGCAGAGCTGGGCTGAGAGGTGGTAAATGGAGTTTCATGAGGAAAAGTGTGAGGTGATTCACTTTGGAAGGAGTAACAGGAATACAGAGTACTGGGCTAATGGTAAGATTCTTGGTAGTGTGGATGAGCAGAAAGATCTCGGTGTCCATGTGCATAGATCACTGAAAGTTGCCACCCAGGTTGATAGCGTTGTTAAGAAGGCGTACAGTATGTTAGGTTTTATTGGTAGAGGGATTGAGTTTCGGAGCCATGAGGTCATGTTGCAGCTGTACAAAACTCTGGTGCGGCCGCACTTGGGAGTATTGCGTACAGTTCTGGTCACCGCATTATAGGAAGGATGTGGAAGCATTGGAAAGGGTGCAGAGGAGATTTACCAGGATGTTGCCTGGTATGGAGGGAAGGTCTTATGAGGAAAGGCTGAGGGTTTTGAGGCTGTTTTTGTTAGAGAGAAGAAGGTTAAGAGGTGACTTGATAGAGACATACAAGATCATCAGAGGATTAGATAGGTTGGACAGTGGGAGCCTTTTTCCTCGGATGGTGATGGCTAGCACCAGGGGACATAGCTTTAAATTGAGGGGTGATAGATATAGGACAGATGTCAGAGGTAGGTTCTTTACTCAGAGAGTAGTAAGGGCGTGGAATGCCCTGCCTGCAAAAATAGTAGACTCGCCCACTTTAAGGGCATTTAAATGGTCATTGGATAAACATATGGATGATAATGGAATAGTTTCGGTTAGATGGGCTTCAGATTGGTTTCACAGGTCGGCACAACATCGAGGGCCGAAGGGCCTGTACTGCGCTGTAATGTTCTATGTTCTATGTTCTATTGGCTCTCATCCTTCCTCTGTTTCCCACTGCACCATAAAATGAGGTAAGGAAGACCTTTGTGCTCGAATTGTAAATTTGCTGCAAATGTAGAAATGAAAGAGCTTAGTTATTGTGTCAATTAATCTGAAATGTTGCAGAAGTTCATGAAATCTATTGCTGAACCAATCCGCCTGTGCTTCCAATTAGCAGTACCCCTGGCCTGGATTCAGGAGCTCAATGTAAATCAGTCAAATTTGCAGATTCTAAAAAAGACTGAGGGGATAACATTATTGGAAGTCAGCTCAGGAATTACATAAGATGTAAATCGATAGAAGCATGAACACGGCATTTGATAGAAATATTGCTTATACGAAGTATTGGTTGATAAACTAATGTAATGTGACTATTGCCAAAATAGTTAAGGATTTGCAATCACCGTGGAGCATCATCAAAAAAACAAATATAATGGTGGCCTATATAGAAAAGTCAGTAAAGTGCACATAAGAGTAAGTTGTGCTTGGATTATACCATACTCTGAACAGATCATATTTTAAGTACTGTGTTCACTTCTGTTAAAGTAATTGAATTGTTGAAGGCTCACATACAAATTGCAAGGTTAATCCCTAATGTATGAGTTTTGAGCAAACATGGTTTTTACACTATAAAGATAGAGCACGATGTACTTGGCCAGCAGGTGACAGCTTTGAGGGAGGGCTGTTGAACAGACTGTCACTAGAAAGAAAAGTGTCTTTGGTGAAAGGAAGGCTGATGGGATGGAAGGACAGACAAACAAAGTATTTCTCGGACCAGTGTTAACCCACAGGCTTTGTTCCATGTACATACTGTAAATAATTCCTCGTTTCACTTTAATTTCCCTTCCAGTTTGTAATGAATTGATGATAGTGGAATAAAGAATCTCTGCTTCCTGATCTTTGGGCTGTCTACATGTTCAAATCTCTTGTTACAACAAGATATGCTGATTTTTTTGTTCACAGATGCTGTCTGACCTGCTGAGGGCCTCCCAGTAGAGAATCATACATTTTCAGCAGCTGCAGCGTTTTGCAGTTCAAAACTTTGGGTAGACATTAAATTAGCTGTCAAAAATGGTTACAGTAATTGCACTACTCAATTAACCTACACCCGTTAAATGAACTGCAGGTAGAATGTCAACCTCATACTGGAAGAGGTGAGATGTCCTGTACCTTTAGTAGGCCAGTTCACCCACCAGGTACATGATGAGAAGGCATTGGGAACAGAACCTTGGAATTTAATGACAGCAGTAGAGGCACAAGTCACTTGGGTGTAGTAAAGAGATTTAATAAATTTATAGTAAGGGGCAGGGTCATTAAATGCATTTTCAAATACCTTCTAAACAACTTCGCCTCTCCTGGCCACTCCTCCCAATCACTGGCCACCAAAGATCCCTATAAATGGGACTCATTCAGTTTGTCCTCACACTCTTAATGAAAATTTCAACTCCACATCTCATCATACAACACCATCAGCTAATCAATTATGAAAGCCACATCAACCAATTATATTTTAGGACACTCACAGACCACTTCCTTCTTTCTTGCAGGACGGCTGCACGACCAGAGGCAGCAGGAGGGGACTGAAAAGCACAGTGCCTGTAGCCTTCACGGACAAGACAATGCTGACCATTGTTGAAAAAACCATTGCTGAGACCATTGCCACTGACACGCTTGAAGCCATGTTTTAAACTTCTTTGGGCATTGCTGCATTAGCCATCATTTATTGCCTGATGTCAAGATGAGGGCATCGTCACAGCCAGATCTAGCATCCACACCTAGCTTTACCTCCACTTGTAGCTGAATTACTTGTAGCTGTAGTCTGCTTACCCGACTTCCAGCGTTGGAAGTCTCTAAATCTCTAAATATTGGAAGATTGAAACCAAATGCCTTCCATCACCACTCCGAAACTAAATACGCCATTCCACTTCCTGACTGGACCTAACTGGTCACAACATTGGTGTCATATCTGACTCTGAAACTCAGGATACTCTGTTTCCACCTCTGTAACATTCCTTGCCTCTGCCTCAGCTCAGCTGCTGCTGAAGCCCTTGCTTTAATTGATCCACTGGTCATGGCCATGTCATCAGCTACCTAGGGTCATTGCAATGTATCCTCTAAATTTTTTTAGGACGAAGTGGGCAATTTGTTGAAATGCTTGGCTCATTCAAATTTCTTTGCACTACTAAACATGTACAGTGACTTAAAGAGGGTTGACTTGTGAGTGTATGCCCTGCGTGAGGATTTCTGGGCAGCTGCACAGCTTAGAGGGATCATTGTCCCTAAAATCTAGAATTCCCTCCCTCACCCTCTCCTACTCGGCTTTCCTTGTTTAAAGCATAGCTCTTTGAAACCTATAACTTTCACCAAAAGTGTGGATTGAATATCTCCTTAGGTAAGTTGTTCTTCTGAGTAATATTTTGTAATGTGAAGTGCTTTGGGACATTTTATTGTTATTACAAACTGTAGAAGGTGTCAGCCTGAAATCCTTACTTTCTTCTCTCCCCTCTACACAACCTAGCTCTTGCCCCATTTTCATTTTCATTTTCAGGACCAAATAATGATAATCTGCACACAAATAATGGTGGAAGAACAAAAAGATGGTAAATAATAAGGCACACCCTCACTCTATTTCATAAACCTATCAGCTGAGATACTGACACTGTGTATTTTGGAGGATAACACAGAGGTGGAATCTGCATGTGTTGACAGTTTGTGTGTATGTGTGTGCTGGAGCCAAGGAAATGAATCGTGAAGAGTGGAAGCATTGCTCGCCAGAGGGTGAGGTCACACAAGAACACTGATGTAGAGGGCTAAAATGAGGACATGAATAGGCCACATGAGAGTAAATGATTGGGGGTATATACACAGTGGAATGTTTGGTGCAATGGGAAGCTTACCAGAATGCACATTCAATGTCAAGAGCAGTGAAGGAGTCCAGTGCCAACTTTGCACAGAAACCTGCACTTTCCTGAATCGACATTGCTTTTTGGGGCTTGAACCACTCACCTCCTGCACTTGAGGATACCACTTCTTGGCAGTTAAAGATCTGCACAAAATATGGTGAGCTCATGGAATGGACCCCAGGGCATTTGGGGCAAGAACTTCTGGAGTTCTAGAGAAATAGTTGAGGATGTGTGGAGAAAAACTGAATGTTTTCTAGAATGGTGAACAGGTTTTCCTTATGAGTCATGTCTTGTTTCATTTTCATTAATCATTTAATAATAATCTTAAAAATTAACTTATTTGGAAATAAATTAAGTAGTAAAACAGTTTTCTTCAGTACCTGAACTGAAATTGCAATCATTTTCCAATGAAAGCTTATTTGAAAAAAATGCCTCCATAGAACAAGGGCCAGCCAATTAATGAAATTGATCAAACTGTAAATTTAAGTCAAAATGATGAGCTTAAATTTCTGTGTTATTGACATTAATTCCAAGGTGTGTTATAGGGCTTAATACAAAAGAGTGCATTTTTCTCTTAACTGGAGAATATACCTGAGACAATCTGACTTTGTAAAAGAAGTATTATAATGCTGAGACTGGTTCCGATACCTAAACTAGAATGAATGCTTTTAAGAAGTGTATTAGAATTATTTTGGGGATGAATAAATGTTAGGTATTGGAGATTTTTTTGTATTGATCTCTCTGATAGGGGATGGCACTGGAGAGATAAATAAATTAGTGGGATTGTTTAATCTACTATTTTAACCACAAATGTCTTGCAGATCTCTGCTGGTTTTGTTTCAATAAGAAAAGGACAAGATGATCAGACTCAAAGAATCTAATCATGTTTCAGATATTACCTCCCAATGACTCAAGCCTTTCCTTCTTTTGAACTTGTATATACTGTTTGGTTTGAACATTTTCCGAGGTAGTTATTCTCTGAGGAAGGGTCATCGGACCTGAAACGTTAACTCTGATTTTTTCTTCACAGATGCTGCCAGACCTGCTGAGCTTTCCAGCAACTTCTGTTTTTGTTCCTGATTTACAGCATCCGCAGTTCTTTCGGTTTTTATTAGTTATTCTCCTACTCTATTACCCCTGTAAAAAAAGTTCCATTTCACCTTCATTTTTATTTTAGATTTACTTCTGTCCTCTGTTTCTTGAGCTCAAGTGGCAGTCAATTTGCCTGAATTCATCTTATTAACTACTCTCTCCAATAAAAACTTCGGTGCAATCACATTGAAGTTACCATTTTCAAACAGTTGTGAAGACCAACTTTCAAATTTGAAACAAAAATAGAAATTGCTGGAAAAGCTCAGCAGGTCTGTCAGCATCTGTGGAAGGGTCACTCGAACTGAAACGTTAACTCTGATTTCTGTCCACAGATTATAGAATCCCTACAGTGTGGAAACAGGCCCTTCGGCCCAACAAGTCCACACCGACCCTTGGAGCATCCCACCCAGACCCATCCCCCTATAACCCATACACCCCTGAACACTACGGGCAATTTAGTATGGCCAATCCACCTAGCCTGCACATCTTTGGACCGGAGCACCCGGAGGAAACCCACGCAGACACAGGGAGAATGTACAAATTCCGCACAGACAGTCGCCCGAGGCTGGAATCGAACCCGGGTCCCTGGCGCTGTGAGGCTGCAGTGCTAACCACTGAGCCACCGTGCCACCGTGCCGCCCCCAACAGACCTGCTGAGCTTTTCCAGCAATTTTTATTTTTGTCTCTGATTTGCAGTATCCACAGTTCTTTCAGTTTTTTATTTCAAAATTTGAATATATTTACACTGGTATGGAGGAATTTAAAGGGTAGAAACAGAGAAATTAGGTACATGAATAGGCTATTTGGCCCTTTGAAACTGTTCCACTATTCAATATGATCATTGCTGATCATGCAATTTCAGTATCCCACTCCTGCTTTCTGTCCATATGATTCCTTTAGCCACAAAGGCCATGCCCAGCTCCCTCTTGAATATATCTAATGAACTGGCCCCAGCAGCTTTCTGTGGGAGAGAATTCCACAGGTTCACAACTCTCTGAGGGAAGAAATTTTTCGTCATCTCAGTCCTGAATGGTTACCCCTTACTTTTAAGACTGTGACCCCTGGATTCTTCAATTTTTAAAATTATGAAATGATTTGAGAAGCAAGTAAAATATTGTTTTTAGTGGGTTGAATCAGTAGCAAAATGGCACAGACACCAGTGCATTTAGAGTGAGCAGATATGCTGTAATAGACCAATGGAGTTAAAAGTGACAGCCTTCTCTTACGACACAATTAACAGCTGTGTAACTTCAGATTGTATTAAGTTTTCTCTGGTAATTTGATTATCAGGAGCAAAATAAAAGGAGAATAAGTACTTCCTACAGAGTGTTGGTAGAACATGGAATCCTTTGCTATGTGATTTTTGAGGTAGAGGGAATGATGTTATTAAAAACAGATTTGGACAAAGGAAAAGGATGATGCAAATCAACACAAAGAGTTGGCAGTAAAATAAGGTTAGCACAGATTACTTTAGTTGTGACAAACCAAAGCAATGCATTCTCTGATTTGTGATTTCAAGATGCTGTATCTTTTTTCACTTATTCAGTCAGCTGCAACATTGCAGTTGGGAGATAGTAAGTGGGTGTCTATTCAAAATAGTGTTTGTATTCATTGTCCCTGTCCTTGTTGAGTGCAAGAGAGTATAACTGTACGTTAAGGTGAAGTCAGAAGTTGAATGAGGAGGAAGATATTGTGTTGAGTAATACCTCCCTGTCAGCACACGAACACTTAATCTCTTTTGTTGATTTGCTTATCAGTGTAAGTTAGACTTTCATTTATAGTCATTCTCCCAGTCATCTGTGTATCAATCAGAACTTACAATAACCTACTCCTGTCTTGAAATCAGAGCTGATGATTTTTGTTATTATCATGAATAATCTTAAAATAATTAACTGTTTTTTTTTACTTTATTGCTTGACAATGCAGCTGCAGTAAGGTAAAACTTGCAAGCAACAAGTCCATTTGGTCTTTGGTATTTTGTCATTTCTTGGGTTAAAGTGAAAGTGAATTGCTAGACATTAAAACTTCTGTAGTGGTGCAGTGGCTTCTCCTTGGCAATAAACTTCATGCAGTCAGCACCCTTAGCTTGGAATACTTAACCAACCAATAAACTAATAATAATACATTATAAAAGGTTTAAAATCCATTATTGGTAATAATTTAGAGGAAAAAAAATCAGTGGAAAACTGGTTCAAATGAAAAGTCATAAAGGGAAGAACCCCTTGTGTAATCATTATTGAAAGTATTTGAGATGTGAGAATATTTAGCAAAGCTGCTGCCTTTCCTGTCTTTTTGATTAATGGTACTTTCTATTTTTGAATAATTAGCCTTTGAAACTATAGCATTATATTATTCAATTATAGAAAGATTAGGAGCTACATACTGACAGTCAGTGCAAATTAGCAGGCATCTCCAAAATGTGCTGTGCTTTGGAAATTAGATATCATTTTTAATTCAACTTGGGCCAACTAGTAAATAAGATTAATCCCATAAATATTCAGCTGATTTTGAATAAGCAATTGATAGAAAGTAGATAAACATTGCTATAGGGGTAGATTAATTTGTCTGTAAAGAGGCAGTGATAAATGGTATTAATGTGCTGGTCACTGAAAGAGCAGAACCAATGGGGATTTGATAGGTTACTCACTCCAGCTACTGTCAGGTTGCATTTAGACTCGACCTTTCAAAGCAAAAAGAGTACAGTCAGTGGATCATCTGAATGCTGAAATATCAGAAAGAAATATCTTACAGCCAAGTGGATTCATTTATTTTTATTTATGTGTTTTATGCAACATAGTTATATAAAAAAAAGTACGACTGTTTTAATAACCTTGTTCTACCGCTGGGAATAAAATATATGCAGGATTATAATGCGTCTAATGTTTTACTCTAGCCTGTAGGAAACGAAAAATGATTAAGTTGCTCAAGTTTTTAAGCATTTTTACAGTGGCTGTAGGGTGTATTACTTCAGTACACCATCAGTTATGTTTAATTGCATGGAATGTTTCCAGGCCTTTCGCTACTGAGAATTTGGACAATTGTTAAGCTTACATAACACAGTCGTAAAGTGTCTTTAAATATCCAGGGTTTTGAATCAAGCTATATAAAAATGTGTTTTTTCTTCGGTGATCTAGTTTTATTATGGTATTAGAAATACGGCCTGTACTATGTCATAAAATGTGAATTCTATTTTCCATAGTTTAATAATATATACCAGTTGCATTTAATTTGTCATGAGTCAAAACAAAACCAAAAAAAATGCCGAGATGTATGGGTAAACTAGGCTGCATTTGGTAGTTCATCTTGAGGACTTGAACACCATTTATGAAATCCTGTGCATACAAACCTGAAAGCAGATTTCTAGACTGCTATTGCTAAAATGTTTTATGTTTCTGTTGAAAGAGAATATCATATCTGAGGTAATGAAGTAAATGCATTTTGTCTTTATACACAGTCTCTGATTTAGCTTGGTCTATGTCAGTAACCATGAATATTGTACAATATGTTTAGAAAGGTTTTTAAACTTGTGTTTAGAAAGAAACATATTTGTCGTAAATGTCTCAAAATTCTTCATATGCAATGAATCATCTTGAAATCCAACAGCAGTTGTTGTGTAGGCAGATAGTGCACAAAATAGCTGTTCTATGTCCCAGAACCAGCAATAAGTTTATTGGCCTGGACTCATAGTCCAGAGAATATAAATGTAAATCCCACTATGGCAATTTGAGAATTTGAATATAGGTAAAAATAAATCTGGAGATAAAATACTGGCGTCAGTATATTTGGCCCTGTGTTGTATTGTGGTAAATTTGCAACTGGTTCATTGGCATCCTTTGGAGAAGGAAACCTGTTGTCTGTCCTAAATGTGACTGTATTTCCACATTGATGCAGTTGTCTCTGAATTATCCTCTGGTGAACTAGCAAACTCTTCAGCTGTATAAGGACACTAGGGATGAGCAATAAGTGCTGGCTTTGCTCAAAATACCCACACCCTGAGCATTTGCTTTTTTCAAGCTTAATGTAAATTGCTGGAGAATGGTGGATTAAAATAGGAAACAATTGTTTTAACTACATGCAAAAAACACAAAATGGTGGAAATGCTGCACATGTCTGGTAGAATTGGGGGAGAGTGGAAAGAGTGTGTCTTGCCAGCACCAAGTTGGCTACCTGCTCATGCATAGATGGCGGCTGTGACATGACACTCCCGTGACAATATTCTTTGCCAGAATGCCTTTGCACACACATGGCTGTTATCACACAGGTACAGAGAACAGTAAAACTCTGTCGTCCAATTGCATAAACACCAATGAATGTCTAATATATATGCATGATGGTGTGGATATAGCCAATTATGTTTAGATTGAAAGAATCCATTAGATACACCAAGAGTGATATTAACTTATGCTTTTGCATGGATGTTTTGGCAGTACAGTAATGCCAATTTAATTAAACCACAAACTAAGATGTTAATTCTGTCACACTGCAATGATGTCATTATGCAGAAATCAGCAATCCACAGTCCTGTGAATGGAACGGAATTAACTTGATATTTTACTGAACTAAACTTCTTTCGAAGTTGTAAATATCATATTGAAATGTATTTGTCGACCATCACAACAGGAGGTGAAATGGCTGTTGATTTCAGTGAGCTAACAGTTAGGAGTTTGAAACATAAAGTGTTGGAGATACTTGTGTGTGGAGACAGAAACAGAGGCTCGCTAGCGTCTGCTCTATTTTGCGTTTATTTCAGGGATTTGAGTCTGCCCTGCAGTGTGATGACGAGGGCAGCAATATATTTGTTCCAGGCAAGTGCTTGCTATGTTGCTGAGCAATAACATAGCACTACGCAGCTGTATTTTGTGTGTGTGTGCGTGTGTGTAGGTGTGGTCACTGCACCACCTAGCCTTGGTATTAACAATAAATGCAGCAAGTTGCAGATCTGTAACCTCTTGAATAGCATTCTTGTTTCTCAGTCAGAAGTTTGTTGATTCAAGCCCAACTTTAGAAACTAGGGCTCAAAATCTGGGATGATGTAGAGGGTAGAAAACTGATTGAGAAAACTCTGGAATGTCACAAGTACAATTCTTTCGAAAATCAATTCTGTGAAAAAGTGACAGAAATAAGAGAAAATATGGTGAGAATGAAAAAAAACAGACTGGTAATGTTGAGAAAATAAAATTCCTATTTTCCCTTTAAGTTTTCAATGGCAAGGCCAGAATTTTGCAAATAAATAGTGACTTTACCTTATTTACATGTATTTCCATCTGATTCATGTTCCAGTTTGCCAAATTTGTATGCAGTTTCCACTTCTCCCCACCTTTCCTGAGAAGTTAGATGGTGACAGTTCTTGACTTGAAAGAGCAATTGGCTGGATGATGAAGCTTGCTTCTCCAGGCTTCTGTTTTAATGCCTCCTCACCAACAAGTCCTTAAAGTTGCATTGTTACTGTTCATCAAAGTTGACATCAGCAAAATTGCAGTCTCACCACATTATTTGTAGTTGATTTGGGACTAACTCAGAATTCACTTCAAGTGTTAGCTTTGTAGCTTGGGACATCTTTGATGTGCATGCCTCTGCCAGGTTGCTTAGTGTATTGGGACACAACCATCTCATTCATCCACACAGGATGTATCTTATGACTCTTGGATTTCTCAGCTCTAACTCATTTTGTGCTTACTTGGAATGTACCAGGCCCTGTGGACTGCATAGCTTTTTAGGCACAGGATAGAAAGGGTAGCTAGTTGTAGAGAATGAGGTAGATGAGCGCCAATGAGTGAAAATGTTGCATGCAGTTGTAGGGTTGGTAAGCCCATGAGCATTGGTGCTGTTTGATGTACAAAGACTTAACCTTATGGAACACTAAAGCTTATTGATCTTTTCCTACAGTTCTGAACATTTCATCAAACCCTGGAGACAGCACTGATGCAGCTTCTATTTGTATCTAGCCTGGCTATATTGGTGTCTTGGCCTCTTCTGGTGGTCCACCTGGTAAAGAATGGTCATCTCTAGAACACCTTATCCACCAGAGCTTCCAGGTCCTTATCTGGGAGAGTAGAGTGCTAGTTTCCCTTTCTAAGACATTTTGGTTTCCTAAGACAAAAGTATGCGAGATTGTCCTGGCTTGCAGCATCTTAAGTAGCGTGCGGCTGGGCTTTTAATATGGTGACAGAAGTTCCCAGCAACAGTGGGACTTTGATTGCATGAAAAGGTTACCAATGAGGTGAGGAGTAAAAGATGGCATGAGAAAAGCTGCTCTGGGGCATGACTGGGCACCTACCACAAAACTCCCCAAAAATGACAGTCGGAAAGTGACAATATCTAGCCCTTTGTTTCCATCTGCATAAATGGCGCCTGACCTTCAGAATAATCCCGGAATTTTCAAAGTTAATTTTGAATGTATGGCGCCTGTTGTATTTTGTTCTTGTGCTGTAACTATCAGTACAGAACTAGATAAGATCCGAGTGGTGTTGGTATGGCAAGGCATGATATGAATAGGTTTAAGAAATTGGTGAAAAATAATTCCAGAGAGCTTTCAGTAAGAAATAAACTCATTGAGAATGAGAGATAGTAGGAACTGCAGATGCTGGAGAATCCGAGACAACAAGGTGCAGGGCTGGATGAACACAGCAGGCCAAGCAGCATCATAGGAGCAGAGAGGCTGACGTTTCGGGCCTAGACCCTTCATCAGAAAAGGGGGAGGGGAAGGGGGTTTTGAAATAAATAGGGAGAGAGTGGGAGGCGGATAGAAGAGGGATAGAGGAGAGGATAGGTGGAGAGGAAACAAACAGGTGGAAGAGGCGGGGATGGAGCCAGGAAAGGTGAGTGTAGGTAGGGAGTTAGGAAGGGGATAGGTCA
>NC_063343.1:13757088-13795360 GCF_021869965.1 Rhincodon typus | reverse complement strand
CCTTCCTAACTCCCTACCTACACTCACCTTTCCTGGCTCCATCCCCGACTCTTCGACCTGTTTGTTTCCTCTCCACCTATCCTCTCCTCTATCCCTCTTCTATCCGCCTCCCACTCTCTCCCTATTTATTTCAAAACCCCCTTCCCCTCCCCCTTTTCTGATGAAGGGTCTAGGCCCGAAACATCAGCCTCTCTGCTCTTATGATGCTGCTTGGCCTGCTGTGTACATCCAGCCCTGCACCTTGTTGTCATTGAGAATGATCCTCTGCTTTAGATAGTGGACGTAGACAGTGGAATAGGAGCAACGTGACTTTCTCTTCCATTTGAAATTTTAGATAAAATTATCCCACTTTGTGTTTGACTTATTGATTAATTAACAACTTACTGCTGAGCATTTTCCTGAGCTGCATGATTTTTTTTTGTTGTAGGAAGTGGAGGGAGTTTTTAATATCAATACTTAGAGTCATAGAGGTTGGAAACAGACCCTTTGGTTCAATTCTTGCCGACCAGGTTTCCCAAACTAATCTAGTACCATTTGCCTGAGTTCTGCCATTATCCCTCTCAACCTTTTCTATTCATGTACCTATGCAAATATCTTTTAAATGTTGTAACTGTACCTGATCTACCACTTCTTCTGTCAGTTCATTCCACTTACAAACCCACCCTCTGTGAAAAAGTTGTCCCTCAGTTCACTTTTAAATCTTTCTCCTCTCACCTTAAAAATATGCCCTCTCGTTTTGAACTCCCCTACCCTAGGAAAAAGACCTTTGCTAATCACCTTATCTATGCCTCTCATGATTTTATGAAGTTCTATTAGGTTACCCCTTAACTTCTTAGGCTCTTGTGAAAAAGTCTTAGCCTAACGTTATAACTCAAACCGTCCATTCTCAGCAACATCTTTAACTCTTTTCTGAACCATCTCCAGTTTAATAATATCCTTCCTATACCAGGGCAACCATAACTGTACACAGTACTCCAAAGTGGCCTCACCAATGTCCTACACAACCGCAGCATGTCGTCCCAACTACTATACTCAGATTGTCAGAGCAATGAAGGCAAGCATGATAAACACCTTCTTTAGCACCCTGTCTCCCTGATGCAACACTACCCAGGGCCCTATCATTACCTGGGTAAGCCCTGGCCTTGTTTGTCTTACCAAAATGCAGCCCCTCAAGTGGGAGTCATTTTCCCTTTTGACATGGTCATAAGGTGGGCAACGTTACATTGACTGCCTCAAAAATAAAGTTGCTGGAAAAGCTCAGCAGGTCTGGCAGCATCTGTGAAGAAAAAAATCAGAGTTAACGTTTTGGGTCCGGTGACTCTTGCTCAGAACCCGAAATGTTAACTCTGATTTTTTTCTTCACAGATGCTGCCAGACCTTCTGAGCTTTTCCAGCAACTTTGTTTTTGTTCCTGATTTACAGCATCCGCAGTTCTTTTGATTTTTACATTGACTGCCTGTTGTTCTTCCATTGAAGTGAGTGGACTTATCCTCAATGGGATCCATAATCTCTGTATGCACTGTGTACAGAAAAGTGGATTGATAGAGATGAATCTAATACAGGAAATGCCCAGACAGATTACAGACTATTTGCATTATCTATCTTCTGCATTTTACAGCATGAAATTAGAGCATGAAACCAAAGACAAACCCATACACATTTGATATACATTCAAAATGACACTTTTCCCATGTCCGCCAGCCCCACAGACATGTAAAGGTTTGGAAAAGATCTATGAGCCAACAGCTGAGATGTACCTTCGTGTGAAGATTTGTTGAAATTACATTGGCAGAAAGCACATAGTGCTCCTCAGAAAATGTTGCACAATGAAATTGTCACAGAAGAAGATTATCATGTTGCGAGTCTGTAATGTAACCAAGGTCTGTGCCAAGGTCAGAATCTTCAGATTGAAGCTGAAGTATGAATGAATGAATGACATAAATGAATGATTTATTATCACATATATCTTGAAGATGCAGTGAAAAGTGTTTTGTTGCCACAATCTGGCGCCATTTTGAGTTAAAATAAGGATAAAAAGAAATTACTTAAATGAGAGTTCATCTTCTGTTCAAACTGGAGTCTCAAGCATGGCTTCAGGGTTTCTGCAAGATGTTCCGGTCCTCAAGGAGTCACACTCTGGAAACAGCAACAATGACACTGATGCCCCAGGAGACCCTGGCTCTGCTGCCGCTGCTTCGCCGAGTCTGACAAGCAAATAGGCTCTGGGCCTACCACCACCAGGAGTCCCCACTCTTGGCACAGCCACCGACTGGACTCCAGGCTCTGGGCCTACCACCTCCAGGAGTCCAGGCTCCGGGCAATCGAATATTCATATAACTTTAAGTCTAAGGCTCCATTTCACCATTTCACTTTTATAATATGCTTCCTGTTCATTTTTTTTAAACCCTAAACCATTCTTTTTCTCACAAAAAAAACAAAGAACTGTGGATGCTGGAAAATTTGCGTTTGTAAGACTTTTTCACAATACGTTCTAGCATTTTCCTAATGACTGATGTCAGACTAACTAGCCTACAGTTTGCTGTTTTCTCCCGTCCACCGTTCATGAATAGTGGTGTTGTATTTGCTAACTTGAAATATGCTTGACCAATTCTAGAATCAAGGAAATTACGTAAAATATAACTGAAGTGTCCACTATATCTGCAGCTTCTACTTTTCGAACCCCAGGACATAGGCCTTCTCATCCTAGTGATTTGTTGGATTTTATTCCCTTAACTTTTTCCAATACTTTTCCCTGCTGATGTTAATTCTGTGCCCTGCCCTTCAGCTCTACTTGTCCCTTCTCCTTTTCAACAGCATAACACCCACAGTTTTTCACTTCTGAAGAAGTCAAAATGGATTCAAATAATTAAATCTGTTTCTCGCTCCTCAGATGCTGTCATACCTGAATTTTTTCAACATTTTCAGTTTCATTTAATTACTTTATATTCCTCATCTTGGTTTCTTTTAGCCCTTTGGTTACTCTTAATATCTGGAATGTAATTTGTGCCTTCCACTATGAAGGCAGACAAAAAGAAACCCTTTCAATGTCTGCCATTTTCTCATTCTCTCTGATTGTTTCTCCTGTTTCTGCTTCTGAGGGAACCAACATTTACATACTCATAAAAGCTATCACCAGTATTCACCAGAATTATTCCTGGGATGGCAGGTTTGATCTACGAGGACAGATAGTGCTAACGGAGCCTCTGTTCACTAAAGTTTGGAAGAATGAGGGTAGATCTTGTTGAAACATACATTTCTGGCATGATGGACAGGCTGGATGCCGGAATGATGATTTCCCCCGATGAGGGTGAGGGTGGGATGATGGTGATGGTGATGCTGATGGTGGTGGTGGTGGTGGTGGTAGTGGTAGTGGTAGTGGGGATGAGTTGGCCAGAGAAGGGGCAACAGTCACAGGATTCGTGGCAGGCCATTTTGGATTGAGATGAGGAGAAATTTCTTCACTCAGGGTGGCGAACCTGTGGAAATGTCTACCCACAGAAGGCTGTGAAGACAAAGTCACTGAATATATTTAAGGAAGAAATAGATATCTAAAGATGAAGGGTGTCATCTGGTATGTGGAGTGAGTGAGAATTTGGCATTCAGCTAGAGGATCAGCCATGATTATGTTGAATGAGGAGGCTGCCTCAATGGGTCAGATAGCTTCCTCCTCTTCCTAGTCTCTACGTTTCTGTACTCATAAGTGATTTGTTCTCATTCTATGTTTTTACCTTTTGATCAACATTTTGGTCCCATTTCGCTCTTGCCGAATTCATCCAGTCCTCAGGAATACTTTTTGTAATGCTATCAACTTTTTCTATACATCTAATGCCAACCTTAACTTCCATAGAAACCCATAGATGAATCCTTCTTGTTGAATTTTCTTTTTCATAAACATATCTTCTTGAATATTTTGAAATACTTCTTTCAATATTTTCCGCTGTTTATTTTCTACTGCACTTTATCATGATGGATGGCAATATATGGCTTGATTTTTTGCAGAGTCTTGGACAGGTACACCAGTCCATGATTCTGGTCCAATTCATGGTGCCCCATTGCTAGCATAGGAGAAAGGTTTGGGCAGTTTGGCTTCACTGCATCCCTGATCTGACTGGTCCATTGCAGTGTAGGCATCTCTTAAACCTCTGCAATTTTCGTGGAGTTGTGCCAGCTTCTCAAGGAACCATGGTTCACAGCCCCCGATGAACCACAGTCTGAATGCGGAATCTTTTGAAGGGTAACTTTAAAAAGTTGTTGCTGCCACAACCCTATAAAAGTAACAATAAGCCAGGCCTTTAACGTCTCAGACACCCTCCCAGGAGATGGCGGAAAGGAAGCCAGCATCTGTCTGAAGCCAATGCTTTGTCTTTCCACTTGCAAATATTTACATTTATTCTATTTGAGCCCATATCCTCCTTTAATTGAGGATCTGTTTCTTTTCCTTGTTTCTGTGCCCAGAATATATCATCTCACATCCCTTTGCATTAACTAACCTATGGGACAAATTGCATTCAACAAAAAAAAGTTTATCACAGCATATAGAATACCTACAGTGTGAAAGCAGGCCATTTGGCTCTTCAAGTCCATACCGACCCTCCAAAGAGAGTCCCATCCAGACCCACCCCCAGCCGTATCCCTGTAACCCTACATTCCCCATGGCTAATCCACCTAACCTACATGTCCCTGGACACTATGGGCAATTTAGCACAGCAAATCCACCTAACCTGCACATCTTTGGACTGTGGGAGGAAACCCACACAGACATGGGGTGAATGTGCAAACTCCGCACAGTCAGTCACCCGAGGCTGGAACTGAACCCCAGGTCCATGGTGAGGCAGCAGTGCTAGCCACTGAGCCACTGCGCCATCCCATGTAGAAGAGTAATTTCACAATAAATAAAAGCAAGGATTATACTAATCCGTACTTTTTAAATGAATCACTTAACGTTTCTTTACAAAAAGTTACCTTTTAGGAATAAACACTGAATCCCTAATAATCTCATGTTTGTGAGATAATAAAAGCATAGCTTCTTCTCTTCCTCTTTAATAAATAAAAATTGCTTAGTGTAAATGTTGGGTTGTTAACTGCAATAGTTATTACCTATAACTGGATATGATGAAGATATAAATATAATAACATTTATATATCTTTAATTTTAATGAGAATAACAGGCTGCAGCCATTCATGAAGGTGGTTGATTACCTTGTGGGTATGTTTCACCTCCCTTACAATCTCACTGCACTGTTAATGGTTACATGGCTTCTTCCAAGTCCTCTCAGCTCCTAGGACATTTCAAGGGCAATTACAAATGAGCAATATTTGGTGATCTAGCACACCCCAATGAATGGATAATCGGAGTCTTTTTTGCAGGGTAGAAATGTCAATTACAGGGGGACGTAGATATAAGGTAAAATGGAAAGTTTAAAGGAAATGGGAGAAGCAAGTCTTTTTACACAGAGGGTGGTAGGTGCCTGGAAAGATCTGCCAGAGGAGGTGATAGAAGCAGATACAGCAGCAATGTTTAAGAGGTATCTTGACAGACACATGAATAGGCAGGGAAAAGAGGGACATGGACCAGTAGAGGCAAAAGGTTTTAATTTAAAAAGGCATCATATGTGGCACATGCTTGGTGGGCCAAAGGGCCTTTTCCTATGTTGTATTGTTCTTTGAAGGGCCTGTTTATTTGCTGTATGAATCTGACAATCATGTAAGAGATGACAGAACAATTAATAACTTGTGAACTGCTACGGATCTTAAGTTGCAGACTCCTTGTAGTGTATTATTATTATTAGAATTATTATATTTTTATGCAATACCTTTATCATTACTATTGTTTGTATTGTCTACCGTCGTATATTTGAAACTGTGTTCAATTAGAGCCATAGAGTCCTACAGCACGGAGATAGGCCCTTTGGCCCAAATGGACCAAAATGTCCATCCATGCTAACCCGATTTCCCTGCACTTGGCCCATATCCTTCTAAACTATTCCTATCCAGGTATTCATCCAAATGTCTTTTAAATGTTGTTAATGTACCCATCTCAACCACTTCTGCTGGCAGCTCATTTCCATATGTGTACCACCCTCTGTGTAAAATTGTTGCCCCTCAGGTTCCCATGTATTCTTTCCCCCTTACCTTAACCTGCTGCCCTCTAGTCCTCGATTCCCCAACCCTGGGAAAGAAACTGAGTGCATTCACCCTATCCATTATCTCATGATCTTATACACTTCTTTAAGATCTCCCCTCAGTCTCCTACAGTCTAAAGAAAAATGTCCTTGCTCCTCCAATTTCTCCCTGTAACTCAGTCCCTTGAGTCCTTGTAAATTTCTTCTGCACTCTTTCCAGTTTAATAACATCCTTCCTATAGCAAGGTGACCAAAACTGAACACAGTACTCCAAGTGCGGCCTTACCGACGTCCTGTACAACTGCAACATAACTTCCTAACTTCTGTACTCAATGCCCTGACTGATGAAGGCCAAAAGTGTTCCAAAAGCCTTCTTCACTGCCCTGTCCACCTGTAACTCCACTTTCAGAAAACCATGCACCTGCACTCCAAGGTTTCTCTGTTCCACTACACTCCTTGAGGCCCTACCATTCACCATGAAACTTCAACCTTGATTTGACTTTCCAAAATGCAACACCTCACACTTATTTATATTAAACTCTATTTGCCATTTCTTGGCCCACTTCTCCAACTGATCAAAATTCTGCTGCAAATTCTGATAACCTTCCTCACTGTCCACGATACCACCTACTTTAGTGTCATTGGCAAACTTACAAATCATGCCTTGTACATTCTTATCCAAATTGATATAGTTAACAAACAGCAATGGGCCCAGCACTGACCCCTGAGGCACACCACGAGTCACAGGCCTCCAGTCCGACAAGCATCTATCCACTATTGATCTCTGCTTCCTACCGTCAAGCCAATTGTGTATCCAATTTGCCAGCTGTCCCTAGATTCCATGTGCTCTAACCTTCCAGATCAGCCTACCATGTGGAACCTTATCAAAAGCCTTACTAAAATCCATATAGACTATGTCCACCGCCCTGGCCTCATCAACCTTCCTGGTCACTTCATCAAAGAACTCTAACAAATTTATGAGGCATGATCTCCCATGCATGAAGCCACGCTGCCTACTCCTAATTAAACTCTATCTTTCTAAATGCATGTATATCTTGATGCTCAGAATCTTCTCAAGTACCTTACCTACCTCACATGTTAAGCCAACTGGTCTTAATTCCCAGATTTTTCTTTGCAGCCCTTCTTGAATAAGGGCATAACATTTGATACCCTCCAGTCTTCCGGGACCTCACTCGTGGCTAATGATGATGCAAATATATTAGCCAAGGCCCCCGCAATTTCTTCTCTAGCCTTTTGTAGGGTTTGTGGATACATCTGGTCAGGACCAGGAAATTTATCCGCCTTCATACATTCTGATACTTCCAACACCTCCTGTACTGTGATATGTACTGTCCCCAAGATATTGCCACTAACTTCTCCAAGTTCCCAAGTCTCCATGTCTTTCTCCATGGTAAACACAGAGGAAAAGTATTCATTGAGGACTTGCCCATCTCCTGCAGCTCCACACATTCATGTCCATTTTGGTCTTTGAGGAGTCCTATTCTCTCTCTAGTTATTCTTTTTCCTGTAAAATACTTAAAGAATCTCTTTAGATTCACCTTAATCTTCTCAGCCTAAGCTATCTCATGCCCCCTTTTCACCCTCCTGGTTTCCTTGTTCAGTAAACTCCTGTATCCCCTAGATACCTCCAGGGATTCCCTTAATCCCAGCTGCCCATTCCTGAGCCATGCTTCCTCCTGGCCCAAGCCTCAATATCTCTTGTCATCCAGGGTTCCCTACTTCTGACAACCTTGCCCTTCATCCTTACAAGAACATATAGACCTTGAACTCCAGTTATCATACTTTTAAAGGCCTCCCACTTGCCAGAGGTTCCTTTGCCTGCAAACAAACTACTCAATCAAACCCGGCAAGCTCCTGTCTAATTCCATCAAAATTCACCTTGCCCCAATTTAGAACTTGAACCTGTGGACCAGTTTTGTCCTTCTTCATAACTATTTTAAAATTAATAGATCTATGGTCACTGTTCCCAAAGTGCTCCCCCACTGTCACCTCAGTCATCTGTCCTGCCCTATTTCCCAAGAGTCGGTCGAGTTTTGCCCCTTCCCGAGTAGGACCCTCTATATATTGCTTGAGGAAATTTCCCTGAAGACTTAATAAATTCCACTCCATCTAAGCCGGTAATACTATGACTGATACTAGTCCCAGTCTATGTTAGGAAAATTAAAATCCCCCACTATGACAACCCTATTTTTCCTGCAAGTCTGCGCAATCTCCCTGCATATTTGTTCCTCTAATTCCCATTGACTATTTGGAGGCCTATAGTACAACCCCAGTAACGTCACCAACCCCTTCTTATTTTTTAGCTCCACCCACAAAGCCTCACTGGATGATCCCTCAGGTATTTCATCTCTAATTACTGCTGTGATACTCACCTTTATCAAAATGCAACCCTCCCTCCCCTCTTTCCTCCATCTCATGTCCCGCCTGAAGAACTTGTACCCTGGCACATTAAGCTGACAGACCTGTCCCTCCCTTAACCATGTTTCTGTAACGGCTATAATGTCCTAGCACCACATACCTATCCACGCCTTACTGTCAGCCCTCTTGCATTGAAATGGAGGCAATTTAGTTCAACAGGCATTCCTCGCTCCCTATCCTGTTCCAGTCTGACCTGCCTCTTCAACTATTTCTGATTACTGTATCTCTTTTCAGCTTCGCACTTGCCTCCCTGCAGTTGAGGCCCCACCCTCCTGCCAATCTAGGGGGCAATGCCCTCATCCCAAAACACATTCATAGAACAATTCAATCAGTTTGTTAAACAAAATTTAAGATTGCAACTTGCACTGATGTCTGAATCATCTAACCTTTCTTCTGGCCTCTCCCATTCCTTAATCTTTTGTTATGTGGGTTTATGTGGGGAGAACCATATCCATGAGTTTGGGTTCAAGATGGACTGGTTGAGATGAAGGCAAGGTCAAGAATTGCCTTTAAGACTTTGGCTTCTTTATAACACTGTTTATTACATAATAAGATTAAATATTACTATACATGGAAATCAGATGTACCAGTCTCGAATCTTACATGTGACCCCGGATTCACAGCAATGTCGTTGACTCTGAACTGGCCTCTGGGCACTTAGGATGGGCAATAAATGCTGGCCTAACCAACAATGCCCACATCCCAAAATGATTTTTTTTATAATGCTGTGAATGATTATAGAAGAAATTATTGTAAGATTATTCCATAAACTCTGTTGCCTATTATTCAGACCACTCCACATGCTTCTCTGCATTTGTTTCTAATATTCACATAGCTAGATTTCAGGCTTTTGCCCAGCTGCATCTGTTTCTGTCCACCTCTCTCAAATCTGCCCACACTGTATAATTTACGTCCAGCGAGAAGCAGCTTTATGACACCACTGAAACTCATGAGTCTTAAAACCCTGACGCAACACCAAAGCAAGGCTAAAGAAGGACCTTCGCAAACTTTGTCTACCAATCCGACTGGGACCATGTGGAAACATTCCACTTGCATGCAGTGCACGCTGTTGTGGAAATCCTGTGGGGTTTGGACTGTGGGTTAAGGAAAAGAAAATATTAATGGTGTCCTTTCATAATCAATGAACAGTGGTTTCTGTTGCAAAATTTCAATGCATGGTGGATGTCAGGTTGGACTTATATAAACAGGTTGCCAGTACATTTCATACATATCTACAAAGACAGGTGAAAAGGAGGCAGCTGTGTCATGGATTGACAGGTGTTGCTGCTAGGGAAATTTCAACCAGACCGAGTCAGGTCAAGAGAAGAAACTAAATCATCTTAAAATTTTATTTACAGGGATAGGCACATTTTTGTAAGAATTATGTTATATTGTAAGATTAAAAAGGGAGAGAAAAAGGTAATTGCAGGAGGTATTCAGTAGTTAATAACATTAACTAAGCAGCTCAGCAGTCTCTTTATTTCCTTTCTTTACAAAATAAAGCAAATAATTCTGAAAGTTAATTAGTGGAAAACATTGTGCTGTAAGGTACAACACAGATTAATTGTGCAGCTGTTAATATAATGAGAATATTGTGTTGTTCGAGCTTTGCAGCCATCATTTGGAATATTGGTGTCCATTAAATGCCACATTAAGCAAAGCACATAATTACTGTTTGGGGCCAATAATGATTGCAGTGCTCCAACAGTGCTGCTCCAAGAAGTACAGGCAATATTTATAGTCTAATATTCAAAGGTTTCTTCAATATTAATAGTGTTGCTTATTAAGACAAATTATAACATTTATGAGAAGTGTGGAAAAGCATGTGGAAGGGGATGGAGCAATGTGTTTAAATGAATCACATCTACAATTCAAAAATTATATTTGTTGCTGAGCTTTGTTTAACCCACTGAGCTTCGGTCAATTATTACAAAGCATAGTTGTTATTATAATCACTGTTATTCCATCAGTCCAGGAATGCTCTTAATTATGAATTATTTGTGATTTTTTTTTCTGATTTAGTATGAGATTTAGCAGTTGATTTTTATGCAGACATTTCGTGTAAAGCTTGATCAGTGGCTTAGTTGTTCAGCATTGCCTTCTGTAACACTGTGCCATACATTCTGAGGATGCCAAGTTTAATTCGTGACAGCTGATGCATTAGTTAATTGGAGCACCCCTGCTGAAATAGTGTTCTGATGTTCCTTGTGTAGGCTTACATGGGAACAATATACATTTGGATAAGAAATGTACTCCACTGGAGAGTGAATAGGTTCAGCAGAGGAGGTAGGGACAAAATGTTTCGCCTATATTAACGTAGAACTGTTGAGACTAGTCAGAAGGCTAATCAATCTTCTCCCTTCTGTTACGTGATTGTTAAGACCATAAAAAATAGGAACAGGGATAGACCATTCAGCCCCTCAAGCCTGCTGCAACATTCAAAAGGATCGTGGCTGATCCAACACTCCTTACGTCCACTCTTTACCTGTAACCTTAGGTTCTTGGTCAGTAGGGGAATCATCTACCTTAGCCTTAAATATGTATGAGGACTTTGCCCCTGCAGATTGCTGTGGCAAGGAGCTCCAAAGACACTCATACCTCTGAAAGAAGAAATTCCTCCTCACTTCAGTCTTAAATTGGCAATTCATAATTTGGAGACTGTGTCCTCTGGTCCTAGACTCTTCCATGAGGAGAAATATCCTTTCAGCATTTTTACCCTGTCAAGCTCTTTAATAATTCTGTACATTTCAATGAGGTTACCTCTCGTTCTACTAAACTCTAGTAAGTAGAGTCCCAAACTGTTTAGCCTTTGCTCATATGACTATCCCTCCATACCTAGTGACCCTTCTGTGAACTCCTATCAATGAAACAATATCTTGCCTTCAAAAACGTGATTGCAACTGCTCACAATACTCCAGATGTGGTCTCACCAGCACCTTGTATATTTGCGTAAGACTTCCCTACTCTTACACTCTGACTCCCTTGAAATAAGGGCCAACATTCCATGAGGCGACCTGATTAACTGCTGCACCTATGTGCTAGTTTCCTGTGTTTCATGCTCAAACATCCTCAAGTCCCTTTGTGTTGCAGCTTTCTGCAGTTTTTCTCCATTTGAAAAATACTCTGTTCTTTGTTATCCCTTTCAAAATGACCAACTTCACATTTTCCCACGTTATACTCCGTTTGCTAACCTTTTCTGACTTATCGTATCAATATCTGTCTGTAAACTGTTTGTATCCTTTTTGCAACTTCTCTTTCCACCTGTTTTGTGTCATCTAAAAGTTTGGCTGCAGTACATTCAGTTTTTTCCTCCAATTCATTAATATATATTGTAAACAGTTGCAGTCCCAGCTCCGATCCCTGTCTGAACTCCACTGGTTCACAGGTCGCCAACCTGAAAATGAACCCCTTATCCCCACTTGCTGCTTCCTGCCCATTAGCCAATTCTCTGTTCATACCAATATGCTACCTCAAACTCTGTGAGCTGTTATGACTTAACAACAGACCTCGCAAAAGGTTGGTTGAGACTTTCTATAAAAACCCTAATAAATTAATAAGACACAATTTCCCTTTCATGAAGCCCTGCTGACTCTGCTTGATTAATTTATGATTTTCCAAATGTTCTGCTATTACTTCCTTAATAATTGATTCCAGCATTTTCTGGTAATAGATGCTAGGCTAATTCACCTATTGTTACTCACTTGTTGCCTCCCTCCCTTTTTGAAAAAGGGAGTCACTTTGGCTGTTTTCCAATCCTTTGGTACTTCTCCAGAGTCCAAGGGATTTTGGAAAATTACGATCAGTGTATCCACTGTCTTTGAGGCTACCTCTTTTAGGATCCTAGAATGCAAGCCATCAGGCCCAGGGGACTCATCTGCCTTTAGCGCGATTAGTTTGTCCTATACTACTATTTTAGAGATGATGATCACTAAGTGCCTCCCATGAATCCTTTACTATTAATGGGATGTTTGAAGTATCTTCCATTGTAAAGTTGATGCAAAATATCTGTTTAACACCTCTGCCATTTCCTGTTCCCCATGACCTTATCTACAGATTCATTTTGACCTATTTATATAGGTCCTTCAATATATTTAAATAATTTCTTTTTTTATATTCCTCGCTAATTTGCCCTCATAGTTTATTTTCTCAGTCTTTATTGTCTTTTTGGATCTCTTTTGCTGGATTCTGAATTTATCCCAATCTTCTGGTTATCCTGACTTTTGCCTCCTTGTATGCTTTTTCTCTCAACATAATACTCTCCTTAACTTCCTTGGTTAACCATGATTGATTTATCCCTGTCTTTTCCTCCTTACTGGAGTTATTTTTTCTGAGAGTCATGAATTACCACCTCAAATGTCTACCACTGCTCGCTTACTGACATCCCTGCTAATCTATCCGCCCAGTTCATTTTAGATAACTGTACCCTCATTTCATTGTAATTCCCTTTATTAAGTTATACACAGTTGTTTCCGACCCAAGTTTCTCATTATTGAACTGAATATTAAATTCATCATGTTATGATCACTACTTCCTAGGGGAGCTTTTACTCTGAGGTCATTTATTAAACCTGTCTTAATGCTCATTAACAGATCCAAGATAGCCTACTCCCTGGTTGGTTTCATAACATTTCCCTAGGTAACTATCCCTAATGTACTCTATGAATTTGTTGTCGTAGCTACCCTTTCCAATTTGATTAACCCAGTGAATGTGAAAATAAAAATTACTCATAATTACTGCTCTATTTTATACATGTTTCTATTATGTGTTGATTTATGCCCTTTCCTAGAGAGTGGCTACTATTTGAGGGTCTGTACACTATTCCTATGATGTCATCTTTCTATTGCTGTTTTTGTTTCACCTCCACCCAAATAGACTGTACATCATCCGAATCTAGATCTGCTGTCACAACTGTCCTCATTTCATCTGTTATTAACAGTGCTACCCAACCACCATTTCCGTCCCTCCTGTCGCTCTGAAAGGTCAAATATCCCCGAATGTTACATTCCCAGTTCTGATCTCCTTGTGGCCATGTTTCCACAATGCCTATATGAGATCATTCATTTATCTGGATTTACACTGTCAGTTCTTCTACCTTATACTGAATACTTCATACATTAAGATGCAAAGCCTTTCAGTTTTTCTGTTATCAACTTTCCCTACAGTTTTATAGTTCCTTGCTGCAATATACATCAACACTTCCTGTCCCTTCCTTTTACTTTCTGTTACCAATCAGCCCCATCACTAACCTACAATCCTACTTCTCCATTGTTGTGTAATTCTCTGCATCCTTTCTACCTGTCAGTTAGTTGTAGTGCTTGCTTTCTTCCTGTTCTAACGTGTGTTTCATATGTGTGTATGTGTCTCATGGGGAATGGAAACTTTATGTCTGTGTGTGTGAATCATTGAAGGTGGGACTTAATGGCATCGCAGTTTACGTGAAGCTTGTCCTGTCTGTCATCCACGAACATGAAAGTTTTAGTAGTGGGCAATGTCTTCTCACCTTCAAAATGCTGATGTCCCCATTACTGCAGGCTGTTGTCAAATAACCTATCACCTTTTGAACTGTGTAATACAGTTATACGTAGGCTTTACAAAATACAACATTAAGAAATCTTTCATTACTTCCATGATTTTTTAATTCATTGTGGAGATCGGCGATCACTGGGAAGACTATTTATTGTTCATTTTTAGTTTGCCCAATTACTGAAGGCAATAAAAGTCAGCCACATTTGTGTTTGGTAGGGTTCCATATCGGTGGGACCAGGTCAAGAGAGTGGGTTTCTTTCCCTCAGGGACATAGACTCATAGAATCATAGAATCCCTACAGTGTGGAAACAGGCCCATCGGCCCAACGAGTCCACACCGACCCACAGAGCATCCCACCCAGACCCATCCACCTATAACCCCCTAATCTACACATCCTTGAACACTATGGGCAATTTAACATGGCCAATCCACCTGCACATCTTTTGACTGTGGGAGGAAACCGGAGCACCCGGAGGAAACCCACACAAACACGGGGAAAATGTGCAAACTCCACACAGTTAGTGGCCCGAGGGTGGATGAATGAGCCTGGTGGGACTTTTTTTAAAAAAAGAGTAAGTAGTCATCTCACAGAATCATTTTTTACTTCCAATTATTGTTTTTAACTGAAGCAGTGATACTTGAATGCACATTTTCTGAGTTACTAGTACAGGCCTACTACATCACTAAATCTGTATGATTGTATCACATATCTTCCCTTAATTTAAGCTTTTGCATGCAGTTAGCATCACTGAGTGCCTTTCACATAAAGTGAGAGAGTCTGGCAGTGATGGTCTTTAAATTTGTACAAACAAAATACTGAGAATTTTAAAAAGCAGTTGGAAATAATGTTTCAGATTTCAGGTGCTGGTTAGTCGCGCCATTCAGAACTTCAAGCCAAAGAAGACAGCATTGTTTATCAGTTTACTGCATGTACATACTTCAGATTGAGAAGCTAGTTTAAAAAAAGAGCAAAAATTGTTGGAAAGCCATGGAGCCTCAAACAACCAAACTAGTTTTGATAGATAGATATATTGAATATACGTTTGTCTTTTGATTTTCCTGAAACTTTGTTTTAACCTTCAAGTGACTGGGCAATAATTGCAAAATATAGAAGAAGATTGGATGTGAAGGATAGCATGTCCCTTACAAAATGCTGTTGATTTTGGTCCATAATTTAAATCTAAGTCGAACCTGATGACTTTGACTAGGGGTTGCCAATCTCACATGCCAATCTCTGGATTTATCTAACAATATATAATATTAGGCAGTTACAAAAACTCACCTCATTGCCTTCTCACTAAAAGATCAGAGATGCTTTTGGGGATACACAACAATCTCTATTCTTTTGTTATGCACAACAATTACGAATTATCAATGTTAGGAAAATAGTCTGATTTAGTATTCATAAAGTTCATGGAACTTCCACAGATTATGGGCTGTCTGTTAGATCTTAGAATGTACTCCTAATACCCAATGGGAAAATTTGGCAGAGTTATACTTTACAACTATTCCATTTTTTCAAATAAATGTCATGCAAAAGCCATTAGTTGGAGCTGTCCATGGCTGAAGGTGACCTAAAGTGGCTGCCCGTAGATTTTAGCTGGCATAAGATGGCTGAAGAGAATTGATAGCTGAAGCAGGAGTTTCCATAGTCAGTGGCCTTCATACTTACGGGAACTAGATAAGATAATGAAGTGCTTCGTAGAAATCTTAGTGGAAAAAAGCTTAAAAATGTAGACATCAGACATTTGTGATAAGAGAAGCTTGGATGGAAGCCTTTTAGCAAGCTAATTTAAAACTTATTATTTGGTATGGATCGTAGCGGAGAAACTGGACTCACCTGAGTTATAAGACCCTTTCGTCACTTATAAGTACATATATGGATACACACATATATATTTGTACAATAATAGTAGTAGCTTTAGCTTTAATGCATTGGGGAATTTAATTATATTCCTGTAGGCAGTCAGCTCAAGGTATAGAGATGGTCTTGATAAGGAGTATCCTTGAAAAAGCTAAATAAACACCAGATACCAACTAGTCCAAAGTTTTTATTTTGTGAAATGTAGAAGGGACAGTCTAATTCGACCATAATCAGACACTTTTTAGGTAATTGCCATTACTTATTATATATGAATTTATACGTGCATCTAATAAACTAGCGTTAAGGAGTTTAGCTGAATTCCTTTAGACAAATGGTTGTAGTTAGTAGAGAGAAGCCCCCATCCAGCCAATGAAAAATGGTGTAAACACCATGGACCAGAGGACAAATGACAAATGGTGTAAACATAAAGGACCGGATGATGGAAAACAGATGGGATGGTATAAACAGATAATCTCATGAAAGCACACCAAGAAAGTGTTGTAAGGGAGCAGTTGCAAAACATTACTCAGTTATAATGGCCTCGGGAAAATAAACAGTGACAGCTTCACATGGTAACAAACAGTATCCATTCAGTATGATGCAGCTGGCAAATGTCTGTGGAGGAGCATAACAGTCAGGGGGGGTGTGGCAAGCACTGACCTCAATATTGCATGTAATCATTGTAACGTGGAATGTATAAGTATCCTGTACTTCATTGAGAGGGGAGGATTTAAGCTAGTCTGGCAGTGGGGTGGGATCCAAGGCAGTAGGGAGATGAAAGAGAAGGTTGAGCACAGTGCAGAAGTTAATGAAAGCAAGTTAAATAGTGAAGGCAGCGTTGGTAATCCTAGGACTAGACAGGGATGGCAAGAGCAGGAAGCAAGGGAAGTCTGGGTTTTGGTATTTTTAAAAATGGTTCTGGTTGCTCTAGTATAGAAAGGATATTATTAAACTGGAAAGAGTGCAGAAAAGATTTACTAGGATGCTACCTGGACTAGAAGGTTTGAGTTATAAGGAGAGGTTGGATAGGCTGGAACCTTTTTCCTTGGAGCATAGGAGACTGAGGAGTGACCTTATAGAGGTCTATAAAATCATGAGAGGCATAGATAGCCAACAGCTTTTCCCTATGGTAGATGAGTCTAAAACTAGACAGCATAGGGGAGAGATACAAAGGGTCCTGAGAGGCAGTTTTTCACATAGAGGGTAGAGAGTATCTGGAACTGGCTGCCAAAGGTGTTGGTGGAGAAGAGTACAATTTCGTCATTTTAAGAAACATTTTGACAGGTATATGGATGGGATAGGTCTGGAGGGATTTGGGACAACGGGCCTGTTTCCATGCAGTAAATCTCTATGACTCCATGAGAGAGTTAGTGTGTCTTGAAGTCTGTTTCCACTGACCTCTCCAATGTTGCATTGGTGAGGAGCTCTGAATAAAGATCAATTTGTGCTGCTGAACACGAACTCAAGACTCCTGTTTATAATCCCTCTCCAATGCATCCATCTTTGCATTTTCCATTTCAATTTTAAGCCATAGATTAGGTTTGAAAGCAGACTGATATTGTCTCCTGTTGCTGTCTATTAAGTTTATAATTATGATGAGTTCATAGTTGTTTTAAATCAGTTTTTAGCCGTATTCAGCCTCTGGCACTAATCTGTCTATGGTTCAGAGTTCATTGTCTTCTCACTCAATAGCAATGGTTTATATTCAGATTGCACAAGACATTGACAAGGGGCTGGTGTTTGAAGAATCATCAGGGACATCATTAGAGTGGAGAGCAAGGACCTGTAATGACTGTCCTGTACCTGTCCTTGGATTGGTAGCATGTTTGCCTCTGTAGACTCAAGATCAGCCAGAAATTTAAGTGCCAAAATCTCGGCTGATACTTCAGTGCAGTACTAAGAGTGAGCTGCATTGTTTACAGGTGACATCCTTTGGATAAGGCCTTAATTGAAGGTCCATCTGTAACTGATCCCATGGTACTATTTAAAACAACAGCACAGGAATTCTCCCTGATATTCTAAACAATATTTATCCCCCCATCAAGAGCAGAAGTAGATTGTTGACGTGGAACTGTGGCTGTATTTTGAAGTCATCCCTCAGTTGGGCAGGGCTTTGGGGTGTCTTGAGGTTGTGAAAGGTGTCATAGTAATACTGTTCAAGACCTTGGTGAGGCCACATTTGGAGTACTACATGTAGTTCTGGTTGCTCTACTACAGAAAGGATATTATTAAACTTGAAAGAGTGCAGAAAAGATTTACTAGGATGCTACCTGGACTAGAACGTTTGAGTTATAAGAAGAGGTTTGATAGGCTGGAACTTTTTTCCTTGGAGCATAGGAGACTGAGGAGTGACCTTAGAGGTCTATAAAATCATGAGAGGCAAAGATAAAGTAGATAGTCAACAGCTTTTCCCCATGGTAGATGAGTCTAAAACTAGATGGCATAGGGGAGAGATACAAAAGGGTCCAGAGGAACAGGCGGCACGGTGGCTCAGTGGTTAGCACTGCTGCCTCACAGCACCAAGGACGCGGGTTCAATTCCACCCCTGGGCAACTGTCTGTGTGGAGTTTACATGTTCTCCCCATGTCTGCGTGGTTTTCCTCCGGGTCCTCCAGTTTCTTCCCACAGTCCAAAGATGTGCGGGCTAGGTGGATTGGCCATGCTAAATTGCCCGTGGTGTTCAGGGATGTGTAGGTTAGGTGGGATGTAGGGGGAAGGGGTCTGGATGGGATGCTGTGAGGTTCAGTGTGGACTTGTTGGGCCGAAGGGCCTGTTTCTACAGTGTAGGGATTCTATGATCTATAACCTTTTTTTTTGTTGTTGACATTTAAGTGCAAAATGGGGAAAACTGTACTTCTGTTAATAATTACGCAAGTTAAGTAATGAGTCATTTGTACTTGGAATTGATGTAGAATAGACCTGAAATCGAATTGGTGTGGAGTTTGGATGACCCCCAAGTTTAAGATATGACTTTTAGTCATTTAGAGTTGACTTAAATTAGGGAACGGAGAGAGAAGGATAGGCTTCGTTGTCTAGTACTTCCCGGGAGCAGAGAAACTACGCCATGTTCTTCATAGCCTTCAATACATCTTCATAGACAATGAACACCTGACCAAGATCTTACCTGCATCTCCACTTCTTGCCTTCAAACAACCTCCAAACCTTAAACAGACCATTGTTTGCAGCAAACTACCCACCTTCAGAACAACATCGACCACAACACCACACAACCCTCTCATGGTAACCTCTGCAAGTCATGTGAGATCATTGACATAGATAATACCAACACACGTGGGAACACCACCCACCACATCCATGGCAGATACTCGTGTGACCCAGCCAACATTGTCTATCTCATACACTGCAGGCAAGGCTGCCCCGAGGCATGGTATAATGGTGAAACCATGTAGACACTACGACAACGGATGAATGGTGCAACAATCACCAGACAAGGATATACCGCCTCCAATGGGGGAACACTTCAGCAGTCAAGGACATTTGGCCTTGGATCTTCAGGTAAACATCCTCCAAGGCAGACTTCGGGATACACAACAACACACAGTCTCTGAGCAGAGGCTAACGGCCTCAACTGGGATCTTGGGTTCATGTTGCACTACAGGTGACCCCACTACGCTATACACTCTCACACACACACAAGGCCACATACACTCACTCTCTCTCTCTCTCACATACACACATTCTCACACACACACGCTCACACACACTCTGTCTCTCTGTCTGTCTGTCTCTCTCTCTCTCTCTCTCTCTCCCTCCCTTCCCACCCCCCAACTCACTCACCCACATACAAATCTATGAAGTGAATTTGCATTTGCAGATTTCGTAATTGCAGATACATTCTATTTTGTTCAAATAGTCAATGTGGCATTTTATGAATTCCTACTTTGGAAATAAAACCAGTCTGACTCCAAGTTCATACATAGCCGGATTCTAAACAAGGCCTCACACCTAAAATGCATTGTCTGACCTGAAATGTCACCTGGTATACTATTAAAACCTTTAGTTATCTCGGGGCAGTGACTTGAAAGAAATTCTGGGATTTTCATATTAATCCTTTCTAACTGATTAAAGATTTAATAGCCATCTTAGGTTTGTTCAATACATTCGCATCAGTTTTATGACTCTTTGATCTTTTGCTTATAAATTCTGTGTCTAATGCCACTTCTCACTGATACCTGAAGAAGGAGCGAGAGTCTGAAAGCTTGTGTCTTCAAATAAATCTATTGGACTACAACCTGGTGTCATGTGATTTTTGACTTAGTGGAAGAAAAGATTTCAGATTTTTTAAAACAAAAATTACTGGGTGATCAAAAGGTGTACTGCAGGAAAGTCAATACCAATAATTTGGTACATAAAGAAGATCTTGAGACTCAAGTTTTTATTTGACTTCTGCCAACTGTCAATGAGGTTTTTTAAAGCTTGCTTTGTTATTAAGCAACCAAAGCAAAGAGGCATGGCTTAGAGTGGAGTACACCACCAAATCTGGAGGTGGTAAACAATGTAGGAAAGAAAGTGAAGCAATTTAGAAAATATGCATATTAATATTTTAAAAGCTTGTGAAAGGGAGATAGTGGACTGATAGTGGAAAGATGGGATTTATATTAGATGGTGGTGGGTGGGAGATTGAGCACGTAAAACTGCACGTTTAGAGAACTACAGTGATATGAATTCCAGAGGAAATGCTCTGCTGTCACTCAGCTGTTCTCCAGGACTGTGAACAGTGTATGTCAAATTAAAACCCGTTACAACCATTCGCCCTAATAATTGAAAACAATTGCATCAAATATATTGTACAGCAACTGTCATTTTTCCTGATCATTGTAATTTACATGAACTTTTAAAAATAAATTGATGTGTGCATCTAAAACAAAAACTGCCTGTGTGAGGAAGAATGATGGTTTTGGTATTTTTAAAAATGCTCGTTGTTGAAAATAGGTTATTCAACCTCACTTAAAATATATACCAAGGTTTTTTGATTAAGTTCAGTACTGAAAGAGATAGCTCCCAGGATTATATCTTTTCTTATAGACCTTTACAAAAATGCTGATAGAGGATGAGCACCATACATCACTTTTATAATAGTGGGCTATTAAAAGGTAAATGTGAAAGCAGTTTGAGGCCCATAAGTGCTGATAATAGCTCCCGCTTTAATGAATTCCCTCTTAGATGTCCATTAAATGCTCATGGCAAATGTACTCTTAATGGAAATGGCTAATCCGAATGGGATGATATGAATAATCCATGGAGTCGAATAACGGTTTGAGACCCTCTTTGCATTTATTTTCAGAATGGCACAATTTAGTTTTTATTGCATTTTAGTATAAAGAGGACAGGGAGTAATTGATTGCTTGGAGCAGATGAAAATCGATTTGTTTCTTTTCTAAGCATAGCTAGTGCTGGCTCCTGCCAAGTGTTTTTTTTTATGTTTATATTAGCTGAAATGTTTGAAAGTTATTGTGAAAGTTCTTTTAAAACTCTTTTCAGCTTGCTGTTTGTACGTTGTATGGAGAAATTGTTTTCTTATGGAGATTTATGACGAGTGTGCGAATGGTTGGCAATCTGTAAGTTGAGTCATTTTGACTTTATTGTAGGCATAATGAATCAATGATATTCCCATCATCGCTGTAATACTGTTTGCAACCCATTAGCACACAGAAATTACAACCCATCATACATCATTACTGTGATTGAGACTTTATTGTCTGTGTTCTCAATTTGCTGCTTGCTCTGGGACTAAGTAGACACAAGCTCACTGTGTATGTACAATGGAATAGATGAGCTTCTCTTGAAGCCCAGTAATGAAGAATGACATTATCTTATGATGTGACGAACAACAGCCAATTTTTTTAAACTAGATATTCCCAGTTTAATACAACCGAAACTTTGTATCCAGAACACTGCTGCTGTTATATTAAATATCTTTCTACACGGGCTCACAATTTGGGCATTGGATTGCTAATTAAATGTGGGGCGCATGGATTAGTCAATTAAACAAATATTAATCAGCTGGTACATCAATAGCTGCTTAAACCGACTGATGTTTGATTGTATTTTAAGTTTGAAATGATTAGCCCATTGTCAGGGGAAGGAACAGCACTTCCCTGACAAGGAGTGAAGGGAAACTGAATGACAAGTGCTCTTACTTCTCTGGGGCTCAGGGCTTTGGGACAGTGAAGCAATCCTTAGGGGTCTAAAGTTTGGATTACATCCTTTCATGGTACGCAGTTGTGGTGGGGGTGGGTACAAGGTTTGGTGGGACATAGGTGTGCAGGCATTGCTGATCAGGAGCAAGATGGGTCAGTCAGGGATTTTGAAAACAGGCCTGTGTTTCAAAAGTGTGTGGGGAAGCTCACAGGTTGGGATTAGGCAAATGAAGTGGGGGTTCCGTGAATGTTGCAAGGTCAGGAGAGGAAACAAGGCGGAGAAGCATGATCAGGAGTGGTTGTGGGGCATGAGGAGTAATTGTGGATTGGGGGAAAATGCTGGGAATTGTGTGAATAGAAATGAGCAGTAACCTGAAATGTTAATTCTGTATTAGTTTCTCTAGAAGCTACATAGTCTATTGGAAATTTGGAATATTTTCTATTTCATTTCAGTATCACAACATATGCATTATCTTAGCTTTGCATTAATATAATTGGATGTAATTATTCTCTTTGTTTATTTTTGTATGGTCACATAATCCAGCCAATTGTAACAGTCAATCAGTGAAATTTGGCATTAAAAAGTAATGGACATGTTTTAATGTGTATAATTTTCTTCATATTTTGATTGAATTTAACATCTCTACAACTGAGCCACTTGGTTTGATGTCTAACGTATTCCAGTTGTTTGGATAAATTTACCCATGTTCACAGTTGTCCGATTCAATTGGATATGCTTTGACGCAATGACAGTCTGTCCAACTGCATAATGGATAATTATGATTACAACTGCATTATGATAATGATAATGTGGTTGCCTTTGAAGTGCACATCAGTCACCTGCAATCTAACTTTATGGCTTTAGCAATCACTTATAAATTACAACCAAGCAACCTCTTAGCAAACTGAAACGAACATGGTCAACTGTATGTCATCTGCAGTTTCTTTGCTGTTGGGAATTGGGCTAGAGAGAGAGGCAAACACCATGGAGCAGCCAGTATTGAATCGAAAGCCTTTCAGTGGTCAACTGTATTGGTGGCCTTCAGATTTATTTGTTGGAGGCACGTAAAATGGAAGCACTGTCTTACACTCAATTTCAGTGAATGACTGCTCATTGGGAAGGATTAAAAAGCAAATATAACAAGGAAAGTGGTTGGATAGAAAAATAAATTGTTTGTAATAACATTTTGTAACTTTGGTATAGCACTATGATAAATTTCAATTGCATCTGAATATAGTCTTGGCTGCTGTTAAAGTAACACAGTTACCTGTGTCTCCCTTATTAGTTTACCATTCAGTGGATTTGGGCTGCATCTTGACATTCTTTTGACTATATATAATTTGCATCAAACTCTTTGGAGAATCTTTCACCGTGTGGCCCAGTGAGTTTTCTCACTGTATCTTGCCAAACTCACCTCATCAACTACCTACTTCGCGCCATAACGTCCCTCACATCTGATTCCAGCCCCATCTTACCATGTGCCACTTCTGGAAAAACTTGCCAGTCCTGGGATATCCCAGAATTAACTGGCATCTGTTGCACCTGTGCCATTATAAAAGGCCATTGTGCACCCTGTCAAGCCCTACTGGTCCAAAGCTGCTCTACACAGGTTCAGATATTTACCCCAGACATGGCAGACAAGGGAAATTGGCATCCCGCAAATACAGACAGGGACCTGGAGGTCCTGTCGGATGGGGTAGTGCGGAGTGGGACTTCCTGCTCCCCCAGGGCCAGCAGTAGACACCATGACATGAGACAATGCCAGCCTGGTCTTAGGTTACCCACCTGGATCATGCAGTCTTGGCCATCTGGTGGAATGTCCAGCAAACGTGATGGGTGCAATCACTCTGATACGATTATACTATAGGCCACCCAAGGCATTCAGGACCAAATGCGTAGGCAGATTATGGAAAGATGCAATAACAACAGGGTTGTCATAGTAGGTAACTTTAACTTCCCCAAGCAAGAGGCTTAGTCAGGACGGAATTTGTTGAGTACATTCAAGAGGGTTTCTTGAAACAGTTATGTGGATAATCCAACTAGGGGAGAGGCCATACTGGACCTTTGGCTAATGAGCCTGGCCAGGTGACTGACCCTTCAGTGGGAGAGCATTTGGGAAACAGTGATCACAACTCCTTAAGTTTTTAGATAGCTGTGAATAAGGATAAGTCAGGATCTTGTGCGAATGTACTAAATTGGGGAAGGGCAAATTATGTCAGTATTAGGCAGGAGCGAGGGAGCATTAATTGATAGGAGCTGTTGTCAGGCAAGTCCACATTTGACATGTGGGAGTTGTTTAAAGACCTGTTCATCAGAGTTCTGGACCGGCATATTCCAGTAAGGAGGAAGGATAAGAATGGCAAGGTGAGGGAACGTTGCATAACAAGAGAGGTTGTGAATTTAGTCAGAAGGTAAAAAGCATATGTAGGGTTTAGGAAGCTAAAATTGGACAGGATCCATGAGGAATATAAAGAAGGCAGGAAAGAACTCCAGCAGAAATTGGAAAGGCAAGAAGGGACCATGAAATGACCTTAGCATGTAGGGTTAAAGAAAATCTCAAGGCATTTTATACACACATTACAAGTAAGAGGATAACTAGGGAGAAGGTAGGACCACTCAAGGATAAAGGAGGGAACATGTGCTTTGAAGCAGAGGATGTGGGCGAGATCCTAAATGAGTGCTTGTGTTGGTATTCACCCAGGAGAAGGATATGGAAGATAGTGAGATTTATGTGGAGCATGCTAATATGCTAGGGCATTTTGAGATCAAGTACGAAGTAGCGTTGGGTGTCTTGAAGGGCATTAAGGTGGATAAGTCCCCAGAGCCTGAGGATAACTACAAGGTTATTGAGAGAGGCAAGAGAGGAAATTGCTCGGGCTTTGACCAAGATCTTTCTTTCCTTGCTAGCCACTGGAGAGGTCCCGGAGGACTGGCAAGTAGCTAATGTTGTTCCTCTGTTCAAGAAGGGAAATAGGGATAATCCAGGAAACTATAGACAGGTGAGTCTCACATCGGTGGTTGGGAAGCTATTGGAGAGAATTCTTAGGAATAGGATTTATGCATATTTGGAAAAGCGCATAGCCTAATTAGAGACAGTCAGTATGGCTTTTTGCGGGGCAGATCATGTCTTGCTAAGCCGATTGAACATTTTGAGGAGGTGACAAAGATGATCAATGAAGGTAGAGCAGTGGATGTTGTCTACATGGATTTTAGTAAGGCTTTCAACAAGGTCCCTCATGGTAGGCTTGTTTAGAAGATTAAGATGCATGGGATCCACAGTGACTTGGTTGCGTGAATTCAGAATTGGCTTGCCCGTAGAAGGCAGAGTGAAGTGGTGGAAGGGTGTTTTTCAGGCTAGAGGTCCATGACTAGTGGTGTTCCACAGGGATTCGTACTAGGGCCTCTGCTGTTTCTGATATATATAAATGACTTGGATGAAAATGTTGATGGGTGGGTTAGTACAAAATTGGTGGAGTTGTGGATTGTGTAGAAGGTTGTCAAAGAATACGGTGGGATATAGATCAATTGCAGATATGGGTGGGGATATGGCAGATGGAGTTTAATCCGGGTAAGTGTGAGGTGTTGCACTCTGAGAGATTAAATATTAAGGAAAAGTATACAGTTAATGGTAGCCCTCTGAACAACATTGATGTACAGAGGGATTTTGGGGTTCAAGTCCATAGTTCCCTGAAAGTGGCCATGCAAGTAGATAGGGCGGTAAACAAGACATATGGCATGCTTGCCTTTATTGGTTGGGGAATTGAGTTCAAGGGCCAGGATGTCATGTTGCAGCTTTATAAGATTTTGGTTAGGTGACATTTAGACTATTGAGCTCAATTCTGGTTGCCATATTACAGAAGGGATGTGGAAGCTTTGGAGAGGTTGCAGAAGAGGTTTATCAGGTTGCTACGCAGATTAGAGGGTATGGGCTATAAAAAGAGGCTAGAAAAACGTGAATTGTTTTCTCTGGTGCAGTAGAAGCTGAGGGGAGACTTTTCAGAATTCTATAAAATTATGAGATGCATAAATAGGGCTTACGGTCAGCATCTTTTTCCCAGAGTTGAAGTGTGTAATACTAGGGGGCGTGCATTTATGGTGAGGGGAGGAAGTTCAAAGGTGATGTGAGGGGCAAGTCTTTTACACAGAGAGTGGAAGGAGTCTGGAACATGCTGCCAGGGATGGGGGTGGAGGTGGAGGTGGAGGTAGGTACGTTAGGGGCATTTAAGAAACTTTTAGATAAGCATATAAATATGCAAGGAATGGAGGGATATGGACCAAGGGCAGGCAGGAAGGATTAGTTAAATTTGGCGTCACGTTTGCCACAATATTATGGCCTGAAGGGCCCGTTTCTATGCTGTACAGTTCTATGTAATGTAAAAGAAGATCAACATCCATTTCCACTCTGCCAGGGTAAATGACACCATCTTTTCTCTGATACCTTCTCACAAAGGTTCTATCTCTGCTCCTATCAGCCATGTCCCACCATGGCTCATGCAGTACCATTCTCACTATCGCCTACAATATCTTCCCTCACTTGCTGTCACCCATCCCAAGCCTAACAGCACCAATGCTGTATGCCCTCTGTGCTGTTTACTTGGTCACCTCCCCATCCCGGCAGAAAATAGCAACTATACCAACAACTTTCATCTCCCATAATACTTGTCCTTACTACGATCTGAAGTCCCCACCTGCTTCAAGAAGACCACAACCATTCCGGTACCAAGGAAAAATATTGCAGCATCCGTCACTGACTATCCCTCAGTGCTTCTGACCTTCATAACTATGAAGTACTTCAAGAGGTCATGGCTCACGTCAACTCCAGTCTACCAAATTGCCTTGATCTTTTGCAATTCACATATCGGCGCAACAGGTTCAAAGCACACGGCATTTCCCTAGCCTACACTCACCCCTGTAGCATCAGGTTTCTACTTATTGACTACAGTTCCACTTTCAACACCATAATTCCAAACAAACTCAAGTCTAAACTCTAAGACCTCGGTCTTGGCTCCCCGCTCTGTAACTGGATCCTCAACTTTCTGACTGATAGACTGCAATCAGTAAGATTAGGAGTCAACACCTCCTCCGCTGTAGTCTTCAACACCGGTGTCCCACAAGATTGCATACTCAGCTCCCTACAATACTCCTTACACACTCACGACTGCATGGCCAAATTCTGCCCCAACTCCATTTACAAGTTTGCTGATCACTATCATTGTGGGTCGGATCTCAAACAATGACAAGACAGAATACAGCAAAGAGAATAATTGCTTAGTGGCATGGTGTAAAGACAACAATCTGTCCATCAACATCAGCAAAATGAAGGAGACGGTCATTGACTTCAGGGAGTGGAGTGGAGGGCACACCCCTGTCTGCATCAATGGTGATGAGGTGGAAATGGTCTAGAGTGTTAAGTTCCTGGGAGTGATGATCACCAGCAATTTGTCCTTGTCCATCCAAGTTGATGCGACGGTCAAGAAAGCACAACAAAGTCCCTGTTTCCTCAGGAGGCTAAGGAAATTTGGCATATCCACAACGACTTGGACCAATTTTTATACTTGCACTGTAGTAAGCACCCTATCTGGATGTACCACAGATTCAAGAGCAGCATCTTCCCTGCTATTATCAGACTTTTGAACAGACTTCTCAAATGTTAATTCTGATCTCTCCCTCTGCACATTCTCTGCAGCTGTAAAACTGTATTCCCAGAGTTCTTTTCTGTAGCGCTCTGTTCTGCAACCCTGATGCACTTTGTATGATACGATATGCTTATATAGAATGCAAAACAACACTGTTCACTGTATCTTGATACCTGTGACAACAATAAATCAATCAATCAACCAATAAATTCCTGCCTCTCTCTTATTCCAGGTGGAAAGCAGCCCCCCATTAGGGCAGAAAAGAGTGAAGGTAGGTGGTGGGCTGCCCAGCACTCAACTCCTTAATACTTTTGTGGAGAGTGTCATAACATTTGCTGCCCCAGGTAGCTGACTGACCACATCAAAGTCTCTGGACTGGTATTAAAGACTGTTCTGGACTTATTGTGCCAGGCACAGCTGAGTGAAAGCTAATCCCCCTTGTCTTGTCTGAGGCCTGCTGATAGCCAAAACAACTTTCCTACCTTTATCTCTTTGGCAAGGCAAGATGGAAGTAATATGAGCCTGGTAACTCTAGCTGAGGAGCCAAAGTGCACAAAAATATGGCAAGGCATTTGAAAGCAAGGATGCTGTGAGCATCTAGATAAGTTCAGAGTGAGCAAGTGCTGTGACAGCAAGCAAAGAGCCCGGAGATGCAGCCTGGTCCAGTCCAGAGCTACGTGTCTGGCCCTGACCACAAAGCTTCCTTGCCATTGCATTCCAAGATAATTGCTGGTGCAGCCAAAGTTGCAGCATTAAAGTGCAGAAGCATCCTGTAAGCAGATCGGAGATATGCCATGAATGCTTTTAGAGGTTAGCACATGCCAATATTTATGAAAGCAGGATGGGTTGGTACCAATAGTGAATGTACTCTCGCAATGCTATTAGATGAGTGGGAAGTTCATGAATTTTGAACTGTTCACATTTAGGAAGCGGTGATATGTTTTCAAGTCATAATGGGTACGTGACTTGGAGAGGAGACTGGCGGTGATGACTCCCTTGTGGTGAAGTGGTATAGTTTGGTGATAGGAGGTGCTGTCAAGAAGTCTTAGCGAGTTGTGGCAAGAGGGAGTAAATGATGAAGGTGGTGAATGAAAAGTCAGTCAGTTGACTGCTTTGTCCTGGATAGTGTTGAGTTTCTTGAGTGGTTTTGGAACTAGACATGCCCACCAAATAGAGAATATTCCATCACAGACCTCACTTGTGGCTTCTAAGTGGTGAGCAGGCTTTGTGAGTCAGTAGGTAGGTCTCTTGATGTTGTCCAATAGCCTTGTGACACATGAAAACACAGACCTTGTGAAACAACACTGTTGTAAATGTGATAATGATCAGGAAAGGGATGAGTTTAATTTGAGTGACGGTTCCACTTTTACTCATTTTCCACTTGGTGATAAAAGTGAGAATTCAACCTGTTGTTTTTATTATATTGTATTCAGTGCAATAAAAAATAAATGCACTTAAAATGCCAACACAGAGTTTATGATTACTGTATTATTAAGAAAGTTGATGAATTCTATCTTAAGGGAGCTTCTGTTAGTCAATATGAGATTAATCCTTTGGGATATATTAATGTTGCATCTTACTGAGGAGCTACATAACCAAATAACTACTGAAGCCTGTTAACAATGGTGACATGCTCCAGCTCCAACTCTCAGAAAATAGATACAGTTGATTTGAAAAGGAAACACTTGTGTAAAAATAAATAGGCCAATGACAAGTTGAATTTACTGGGTCTGTATTATACTGCCTAAGGTGAAGAAATGTTTTTGTCTAAATGGAGCTAAATCCAAATTTGAGGTCCAGCGAAGCCCACTGGAGAAGCACAGTGAGCTGTTATTCTGTTAGAAGGTGAGTGCGGCCTTAAATGGATCAGGCTCAGTAGGCATCTGAGCAAAGTGGATTGCCACTCCCTCAAGGAAGAAATTTTGTCCCCCTCAGTCTTACACTAGGTCAACAAGAACTTGTTATAATATGCTGCAGTAAAGATAGGATAAACATCTGAAAGGTACTTCACAAAGGCACATGGAGAAGAATTAATTTTGATCTGAAGAAGATGAGCCCAAAAGTTGATTAAAAGAGATGGATTTCAAGAGAGTCTTAGAGCACAGGTTGTGTGGCACCATCTTCGTGTTAAATGGATCATGTTTAGAATTTCATAACTAGACAGCCACAAGGAATTGTGAATTATGAGCAGCAGCAGCAGAGTTATCCACCACCACAGTCTGTCTCCTATGTTCTACCATTACCATTGAGCCAGGAGCGCTAGCAGGAATAATTAAAAACGAGAAACTAATCTGGTGAAGCAACGACACAGGACTGCTTGTATACCAAACAGCTGAAGCAACAATCGATAGATCTAATCAATGCCATAACAAATGGATGAGATCCGTGTGCTACATCCCTGTGACATCCAGTTGTGAATGATGAGGATGATTAAAAAGCCAATGACAAGAAGGGTCCATGGGTATCTTCATCCTTAATGATGGAGAAACCAACACATCAGTGCAAAAGAAAATGCTAAAGTGCTTGCACTCATCTTCAACCAGAAGTGTTAGTAGATAACCCATCTTCCTCCTAAATCCCCATCATCACAGATGCCAGGCTTCAACCACTTCAATTAACTGATGTAATATCAAGAGCGGATAAGCACATTGGATACAGAAAAGGTAATGGGACCCAAAATATCCAGGTAGTTGTTCTAAATGCTCCTGACGAGCTGGGAGCAGCACCAGATGTAACAAAAAATGAGGTGTAAACCTGGTAAAGCTGGACTAACTGCATGCCAGACAGTGGGCGAAGCACGAGATAGACAGGGCTAAGCAATTCCACAACCAACTGATCAGTTCTAGGCTCTGCTGTTCTACTACATCCAGTTGTGAGTAGTGTTGAACTGTTAAACAGCTAATACAAGGAGGTGTCATCACAAATATCCCCATCCACAATAATGGGGGAGCCCAGCACATCAGTACAAAAGATAAATCTGAAGTATTTGCATTTATCTTCAGCCATAAATGCTAAGCGAATGATGGTGTTTACTAATTTTCATGCAAACGTTTCATCTCCCTTCCAGGTGACATTGCGGTGCTGTGTAGCCTCCGTTGAAACGCTGTTGCTGTGCCCCACTCTGAATTTATATGGTCCAGCCTGTCATGGTGGGCAGTGTTGTCTCCAGTTTTGTCTATTTCAACGTGTTTGTTAATTGCGTTCGTGGTTGAAAACCAGGAATTCCCGTGCTTGTCTTTGTCTCGCTTGTCCTAGTACTGTAACTTTGTCCCAGTCAAATTGATGTCCTTCTATGTTGGAGTGTGTTGAAACAAGAGAGAATTGTGCCATTTTGTCTCGAGTTGGTGTTCATATATCCTGGTGGCGAGTTTCTGGCCTGTCTGTCCTATGTAGTGTTTCTCGCAGTTGCTATATGGTATTTTATATTTCACATCTGTCCTGCTCACTGTGGGTATGGGGTCTTTCGTCTTTGAGAGTAACTCGCAAAGTGTGGCTGTCAGTTTGAGTGCTGTCCTTATTCCAACAGGTTGTAGGTGTCTTGTAGTCAGTTCTGATGTGCTTCTAACATAGGGGTACGGTGGCCAGTGTGTGGACGTTCAGTGTCTTCTTGTGTCGCTTGTTTGCCCAGGCATAGGCAGACGAAGCTGTTAGGATAACCATTGTTTGCAAAGAGTCTGTGTAGGTGTTCTTGTTCATTTTTGCGCAGCTCCGGGGTGTATGACCCATAGGTGTTTAATGTTTTAACGAAGATCTGTAGCTCAGGTTGCAGTTGGAGTTGTTGGTATGTTTGCCAAACTGACTGGTTTTCATGCAAACTTTTCATCTCCCTTCTAGGTGACATCGACAGTAATGTGTAGCCTCTGTTGAAGCGTTGTTGTTCTGTCCCGCTCTGAATTTATATGGTCCAATCTGTCATGGTGGGCAGTCTTGTTTCCGGTTTTGTACTGTGTGGTCTTTGCAAACAATGGTTATCCAACAGCTTCATCCGCCGATGCCTGGCAAACAAACAACACTAAGAAGATACTGCATACCCCAACACATTAGCCACCCTACCCTACGTTAGGAATACATCAGAACTGACTACAAGACTCTTATGACCTCTTGGAATAAGGATAGCACACAAACTAACAGCCACACTTTGGCAGTTACTCTCAAAGACAAAAGACCCTATACCCACAATGAGCAGGACAAATGTGATATATGAAATACCATGCAGCAAATGTGAGAAACATTACATAGAACAGATGGGTAGGAAACTCACCACTAGGATAAATGAACACCAACTCGCAGCAAAACGGCACGACCAATTCTCCCTCGTTGCAATGTAATCTGACTTGGAACATTAATTTGACTGGGACAAAGTTACAGTACTAGGAAAAGCGAGACAAAGACAAGCACGGGAATTCCTGGAGGCCTGGTTTTCAACTACCGAGGCAATTAACAAGCATGTTGAAATAGACCCCATCTACATACCACTACGGTACAAAACTGGAAACAAGACTACCCACTATGACAGACCAGACCATATAAATTCAGAGCGGGACAGAGGAACAATGTTTCAACGGAGGCCACACAGCACTGACAATGTCACCTAGAAGGGAGATGAAACGTTTGCATGAAACCCAGTCAGCTTTGTGAACCAACCAACAACTCCAACTGCAACCTGAGCTACAGATATTCATTAAAACATTAAGTGAAAGATCCATCTTGGCCTCCTCCTGAGATCCCAGCATTACGTGATAGAGGTGGGGGCCCAGCACGGGTCCAGATAGCAGCAGCAGCAGCAGCAGTGGCAGTCAGATATGAAGCAGCAGGCTGTGGTGGTGGGTCGTGAGGGTTGGTGGCAGTGGCAAGGCAACAGTCATGGTCAATGCCATGTGTGTGGTGGTGAGGCCTGGCATGCCTGTTGGATGTTGGTAAGCAGCATTTGGCAGTGAGGGCAGCTGGCAAATGTAGGTGAGTCTTAGCCCAGTCCATGATAGCATGTACAGCGCAAAGGAGAGTGGGCCCTCTTGGGGAAAGCCTAGCTTGGACTGTCTGCAGGCCCATGGCTAAAGAAACGATTGTAACGTATGACTTGTTAACTTTATAGTACTGAACTTTTTAACTTATTTCTTTATTTTTCTACTTCTGTAACTAAGATTTTATACCTAAGATGGCACTGTGTGTGCCGACTTTTCACTGCACTTTTGTACCCAGTACTTGAGTATACATGACAATAAAGCCTAAATTTAAAAATCTAAATCTACAGATGTCAGTCTTCAACCAATCTGATACACTCTAGGCTGAAGGTATTGGATACTGCAAAGGCTATGGGTCCTGACAATATTCTAGCAATACAACTGAAAACTTGTGTTCCTGTGCTAGCTGTGCCCCCAACCAAGCTGTTGCAGTACAGCTACAATACTGGCATCTACTCAATAATGTGGAAAATTAACCTTAACTCTAAAATTGATGATTCAAAGCATAAGTCAGTGTCTTAGATGGCTAAAGGGAGAAAACCGGAGGCTAGAATTTACCCAAAGAAAAGTAGCATAATCATTTATAATACATTATGAAACTGCAGTAGTTTGAAGAGATTGTTTACATGCTACAGGTAGAGTGGGTGAAACCAATGAAATTTACACATTTAAGGAGAGTTTTCATGTAAATTTAAAGGGAAATTGGAAATACCGGCAAGATGAAAAGAATGTTTTAGGGTTTTAGAAAGCTAAGAGTATGTCCACATAATCGAATAGACTTTCTGTGCTGAGTTACAGGTTTGATAAATGCTAATGCACTGGTATGCAATGTACGTTGTTTCCTGAACTGATTATTAGAGAATTTTTTGTGGTATGAACCTCTGGCTAGTTTTGGAGATATCGGGCATGCATTTTTTAAAATTACTTTTGTGAAGTGGGTGTCGTGGGTAAGGCAAACACATCTTGTCCATTTGCAGTTGACATGATGAGTTATCATCTTGAAGTACTGCAGCTCCTGTACTAATGAACGTGGAATTTACTCAGGATTTCAAGATTTTGACCTTGTGACGATGAAGGAAAACTTGATATATGGCAAACTTGAGATGATGTGTTACTTGGAGGAGGTGGTGTTGCTCTTTTCCTTTTTAGGTGGTGAGGTTTGTTGGTTTGGGACATGATATTGAGTTTCCATAGTGCCATTTAACTCTTCAGGTTCTGTCATCACACTGATGATGGTGTATCAAATCCATTTTGAATACTAGATCTTTCACTGATTCATTTCTTACTTTCTACCTTCTTTTCTCCTGAAATCATTGTCTAATACTAAGGTGCAGACCTGTGTGTGCTGGCATTCTCTCCTTTACCTCACTGCACTGACAACATTTATTTATACATGTCACTCTGTTATATTGTGGATGATGTCACAGTTGAGCCTGTTCTGCCCTCATTGGTTCCCGTATAAGCACACTTCCCAGTTGGCACTGGAAAGTGATCTGAAGAGGGCAGATAGGTTTCCTTCCTGCCCTAATTACAGCTGAGGTCAGTAGCAATATCAAATATTGGCATGGGTGAGAGCAATTAAATGACATCAACATTAAACATTCCATTTACCCACCATGTCACCGATTCATTCTCTATTTACAATTATCCTGCAAGTTTGGTTCAAAATTGTAAATAACAACAAGAGAATGATATCGAGGACATTATGCTGAATTCTTCACTCCTGGAAATGTCTATACCTATGTGTCCAATATGAACACCATCTATCATTATTACATTTGTTCTCCTACTCTGACATGGAGAAAATTCTATATTTACTCATAATAAAAGAATTAGTGAAGCTGTCAATATATTTTCAGGCATAATTTAATCACTTGCTACCTAAAAGGTTGATAATATGATCTGCCATTTACACATAGCTGTCTAGAGAAAATGATGGATTAATTGACTGATGGCTAAAGTTTCTTCTAAATATAATGCTTAGTCAGTTTATTTGATTTGAGTAAAGTAACTTTCTCTAATATAAGATTTGCTCAGAGGCAATAGGAGAATAAATGGTTATCAAACCAAACTTAATTAGTCTGTTCTAGATTGATGTTACTTTGGGAGTCTTAGCTATAATTGTGGAGAGCAGTTTGTTGAGAGTTTGGTTCATTATTTTCTTCGTAAGCTGAATTACGCAAACTACCTATGGAATATTAAAATGTCAATTCATTTTAATAAATGCTTGTAAGTAAATTAAGTAATTAAGCAAGGATAAAGATGATTTCTTTAATCATTTCAGATACTTCACTGGCTCTGTCTATTTTGCCACTTTCTTGTGATAGCCTTTTGATGTTCTGTGATTCCTCGTCGGAATATCATTCTTTTAAAGCATCAATTCTTAAAAATGTTGTGGTTTTCTCATTACATCAGTATGTTGTTCAGCACCTTCAGCGTTTGTTTTGATGATGAACGATTCCCACTTCAGGATCCCTTAGGTCCGGATTTATAATGGAGTAGATACAGAGGGAGGCTCCTTATATTCTACCGAACAGTATATCTTTCCAAATACTTAAGAATATCACACACTGTATTTGATACATCGCATTTCTCTTTGCTGCCATATTGTAGTTTGTCAATTTGTGCCTAATCTAAATTGCGATTAAACCATGGGAGCATGTACAAATCAAACTAAGCAGAGGCTTAAAAGTTTTTTTCATGTCAAAGTAAAAGGACACTTCTCAGTTTTTGAACAATTACTAGAGCGTTGTATTGATTTTATTTATAGCAAAGCAAGTGTGCAAGAGTAAAATGACAAAATCATTGGTTGAGAATTATGCTATCCTTATTGTAAATGCATATGGAATGTAAATAATTCACGCTTTCTCCTTCGCTGTAGGCTGTATGTTAATGTTAATTGTGTTATGCAATCTACAAGATGATTGATGTCATCCTAAGTAACAATCAGCATTTGCCAGAACTGAACTATTAACCTGAGAATAGGAAAAATGGTCTGGAAAACTGAACTGATTTTGAGATGTTAAAGCCTATTATTATTTAAAATATGACTTTGTCAACTTGCTGATGCATTTTGAATATTGCTGAGAAGAGTGACATGTTGGCAAAGCTTTTTGTCTTGCGCTCATTATGGCAAAGACAAGAATGGCAAGCTTAAAAGAACCACAATAATTTATGCCACTGGAAAAACAAGTGCTGTCTAATATGCTCCTTTCCCTTGATATGTTAGTTGAGAAATGTGCTGATGAGATCTACATCTACTGGCAATCTTGATCAGATCATTGTTTGCTGTGTACCATGCAAACTCTTAAATCAGCCTTGGACTGTTGTTTCCAGACCTGAAAGGAGCTCCTTCTATTTCAACTTACCCTAGAAGGTATCTCAAAATTTTGAACAACAAATTAAGCAAACAGGTTCATGCTCCTAATACGCAATGCCTATGTGAGCAGTATTTTCCACTAAAATGGTTTGTGCATGCCACACAATTGAGCAATATCATGTATGAATTTTAGTGACTGATACTAGATACATGGGCTGTGCAGTGCTGTGATTGACTGATTAATTCAAACAGGTTTTTTTTTCATGAGACTCTTCATAACAGCCAGAGTACAGTTAAGGGAATGAGTTCCAGAGCAGCAGGTTAGCAAGTGGAGTGATTGAGAAGGTAAATGTTACATCAAATAAGTCTAATAGGAAGAACAGGCAGGGCTAGGTTTATGAGCACAGCAGGACTGGTGGTCTGAAGTATTTTTTTTTTGATGCAAGGAGTATAACAGCTAATGCAGGCAACCTTAGCGCCTGGATAAGTATATGGGACTATGATGCTGTAGCCATTACAGCAACTTGGTTGAGAGAAGGGCAGGACTGGCAGCTCAATATTCCAAGTTTCACTTGTTTCAGTCATGATAGAGAGGGATGTAAAAGAGCTGGGGGAGTTTGTTATGGACCAGACCAAACCTCCTCAAAGTAGTCAGAAGATAGTCTAGACCCTTACTTTTTCTTATTTTAAAGGCAAATGTACAGTGTCGTGTTGCAGATGCAATTCGATGGTCAAACTGCTGATTTAAAGTAAAACACAGTTCATTTGGCACCTATAGTTAAAATACAATGAAAGAAAGAAGAAATTGGAACAACTTAACTCTATTGGATAACTTAACAAAATAATAGATACAGTAACTATTACTAATTAACTGTTCCACTACAGTAACGTCCCATAAGCACACCCTTGGCAAATGGTAAATTCAGAAAACAGATAGTCTCACATGCAATTCCAGTAGCACAGGAGGAAAAACATTAAGACAAAACTCAAAGGAAAGCAGCCGGGAAAGATTTACTGCAGCTTCCACCCCTGCTGAGACCTCAACAACAACTGCTGAAAGTTAAAACTAAAAGTCCTGGGAGCTTGACCAAACCCATTCAGGCTGATTCTATTGTTCCAACTTTAAAAAAAACCAAGGCCTCTCAAACTATTTATTCTACTCATTCTGGTAGACTGCTCAGCAACTCTGCCTTAAAACCTCTCTTTTTAAAAACACAGGACAAAATACACCTCCTAAAGCCACAATATCGTCAAAAGTTGCATGATTCATTTAGGAGAATGTCACAACTACACTAAGAGAGGACATCTTGGAGGGCTCACCGAGTGAGGCTGTATGTGTTGAATTTAGGAATAAGAAAGGTGCAGTAAGTACGATGGGGTTATACTATCGGCCTCTAAATAGCCAGTGGGTGTTAAAGGAACAGATATGTAAGCAGATTGTTGAAAGATGTAAAAACAGCAGGGTTCATCTCCAACTGCCGTCGAGACATCAATCGCCTCAACCTCTCCACCCCTCTCACCCACTCCAACCTCTCCCCCGCAGAACGTGCAGCCCTCCGCTCCCTCCGCTCCAATCCCAACCTCACCATAAAACCCGCGGACAAGGGAGGCGCAGTTGTAGTATGGCGCACTGACCTCTACATCGCCGAGGCCGGACGCCAACTCTCCGACACCTCCTCCTACCGCCCCCTTGATCATGACCCCACCCCTGAGCACCAAACCATCATCTCCCAAACCATCCACAACCTCATCACCTCAGGTGACCTCCCACCCACGGCCTCCAACCTCATCGTTCCCCAACCTCGCACTGCCCGCTTCTATCTCCTTCCCAAAATCCACAAACCTGAATGCCCTGGTCGACCCATTGTCTCCGCCTGCTCCTGCCCCACCGAACTGATCTCCAACTATCTAGACTCCATTTTCTCCCCCTTGGTCCAGGAACTCCCTACCTATGTCCGTGACACCACCCACGCCCTCCACCTCCTCCAGAACTTCCAATTCCCCGGTCCCCAACACCTCATCTTTACCATGGACGTCCAGTCCCTCTACACCTGCATTCCCCATGCAGATGGCCTTAAGGCCCTCCGCTTCTTCCTGTCCCGCAGGCCCGACCAGTCCCCCTCCACTGACACCCTCATCCGCTTAGCCGAACTCGTCCTCACACTCAACAACTTCTCTTTCAATTCCTCCCACTTCCTACAGACAAAGGGGGTAGCCATGGGTACCCGCATGGGCCCAAGCTA
>NC_063343.1:13727487-13747088 GCF_021869965.1 Rhincodon typus | reverse complement strand
GAAACGTCAGCCTCTCTGCTCCTATGATGCTGCTTGGCCTGCTGTGTTCATCCAGCCCTGCACCTTGTTGTCTCATTAAATTCCAGACCTGGTTTCACAAATAAACATTCTTTGTCCTCTTGTGCAATGAAAGCTGCTGCACAGATTCCAAATGTTACCTTTCAGCTCTCAGTTCATAGCTCCAAACCAAAATCATAAAACAAATAAAAATAAAATAATGAAAAATCAGCAAGGGTTCTGACAAAATGGACAAATTATGTAATTTTTCACCTCTTTAGTGAGAACAAGGGAGAACTGAAAATGTAATTGCTTGCAGCATGTGTCAACTACAAACCTTCAAATAATGCATTTAAAATCACAGTTTTGGGCTTAACTACTAATGACCACTTGTGTTGCACATATTGCACATTATGCTCATTGTTCATCAGACCAGTTCTCCCCTCCATTGTTTCATTGGTGAGAATAAATCATAGAATTCCTACGATGTGGAAAGAGGCTATTCACCCATTTACTCTGCACCCATCCTCCAAAGTACATCCTACCCAGCCCCCTACCCTATCCCTATAACCCTGCATTTACCATAGCTAATCTACTGAGCCTGACATCCTAATTACTACAAACAATTTAGCATGGCCAATTTGCCTAAACTGCACATCTTTGGACTGTGGGCGGAAACTGGATTATCCGGCAGAAACCCATGCAGACGAGTGGAATGTGTAAACTCCGCACAGACAGTCACCCAAGGCTGTCAAACCCAGGCCCCCGACATTGTGAGGCAGCAGTGGCTAATTAAATTCCCACGTCTTGTATCTCACACATTGTCATATAGACAGTACACATTGAGGCCTTTACTAAATGCCACGTAAGCAAATGTCATCACTCAGTCATTCCCAGAAGCACTTTTTGCAGAATTCTGCATCCACGCAGAAAATTCAATTAGGTCTTTGCTACTACAGTGTGATGAGATCTATATCACTCCAATAGATAGATTTTCTATACTTGAGCTCGTGTAATGCATTTTTATTGATGAATCAAATATTCAGTGAATGCAATGATGCATGTATCAAGAGCATTGGGTAAATGTTGCTCGTATTCTTGTAAAAACACCCCAAAAAACTGAAAGGACATTACACGCAAACCTAACACAGTACAACTCACAGACCTACCGAGTCCCTCCTCTCTGGCAATGCTACTGCTTTGACTTGCTGTTTGCTGTGCGCTTCCCTGCCCCAGGTATCACTGACCATCTCATTCACCAGGGTCTGGTGGTATGGACCCCTTTGCTGATCCTCCAGGAAGAGAACCCTTGTCCTTTGCACCACTCCCTCAATAAGCTTCACATTTCTCAAGGACCTATCCACATGTTTCTTCACGTGTTCCCTGCTCTGGCATATGAGTTGACGATGCCAGGTGTGGTCACATACTGCTCCCCCCACTTGGGGCAGCACAGTTGGCTCAGTGGTTAGCACTGATGCCTCACAGTGCCAGGGATCTGGGCTCGATTCCACCCTTGCGTGGATGATTGACTGTGCACATTCTCCCCATCTGTGTGGGTTTCCTCCAGATGTCCCACTTTCTTCCTACAGTCCAAAGATGTACAGGTTAGGTGAATTGGCCATGCTAAATTGCCCATTGTATCCAGGGAGGTGCAGGCTAGCTGCGTTAGCTATGGGAAATGCAGGGTTGCAGGAATAGGTTTGGGAGGTAGGTCTGAGTAGGTTACTGTTCAGAGTGTCGGTATGGACTCGATGAGCTGAATGGCCTACTTCCACACTGTAGGGATTCTATGACTTGAAACCAGGTGTTCTGAGCGTGGCCAGACTCCCTCCTGCACTGCTCCCAATCCCCTATGTGTTACCATATCCTCCAATTATGGATACTGTTACTCCCCACTTCGCAATTGTCAGCCCCAAAGCCTGTAGTCCCAAATTGCAAAGAATAGTTTCCTGAGTCTTTCTCTCTTCCTTTGAACTCCTATCTCCCTCTCCCCTTAGTTTCTGTGGATGGATCAGATGGACTGACCGTGGCCCACCCCATCTAGTGACCTAACTGGATGAGTGCCCAGATGTCTGAATGATAATTTTACCACAGAAGCCCTATTCTGGGGATTAGCTACAACAGGACTGACTGTGACCCACTCTCCAGACTGCAGAGGCATGTTCTCTTGACTGTGACCAGATACCTGACCATGGCCAGTGCCTTCGAATGACGTTGGAGGCTACCCTTGATTTATTGTGCCAGACCCCTGACTGACGGATCGAACTTCAGTGAAGACTATTCTCTCAGACTTTGAGACATGGCTGCTTGCTTGCCACATATGCAGTTTCTTTGCTGCATAAGCTGCTGAAATATCCTGCAGGTGTGAGATTGACATAGCACACTGCCATACGACAAGATTTCTGACCCCGTTGTCTGACGATTGCTGGCCAGCTAGGCAAGCTGTCTGGTTGCTTGAATGCATTAGTTTGCCCTCCAAGGCAGGACTTTGGGTGGTGTGAACATGCAGGTGGGCACATAATAAGTGAGTGCTCAGGCAGTAAATGAGCAGCCCTGAGATCCAACCTGTCCCAATCTATGAGTTGGATGCCTGCCCCTGTGTTCAATGTGTCTTTGCAGCAGCCTTTCAATGACAGTTGCTGGTGCACTCTGCAATGCAGGTCATTGCTTCTTGAGTGTCCCGCAAGTGTGTAGAGAGGTTCCACAGTGGTCATGAGGGATTGGCAAATGTCAGATACCAATGGCTATGTGTGTGGACAGTGCTTTTGGATCATTCCCTGAGATGTTGCTTGGTACTGAGCAACGTGGAGCTGAAGTTGACGGGTTCCCACTTTGATTTTCGTGAGACGTTTGTGATTTCTTGACATTTAGCTTGTTTGGCATATTTGGTCAGATATGAAACTGATTATTAATGAGACAATTTGTGCCATGTCTAAATTGTTTAACAAACTATATTTCCCCTTTAATTGGCAGCTCGTCGCTGCCTACTATTAAACTCGTCTTGCTGCTCAGCAAAATCATAAAGGATGCGGTGAAATGCTCCCAGTGCTGAGATATGCCTCGCTACTTTGCTCACTAGATTCTGCAGAAATCTCATCATAGCCCATGTCACTCAGATCCCTATGAGATTCTGCTATTAGTATTCAGAATGTTTCGTCATTTTTTGTTATATTTTATCGTAATTTGTTATTTAAAATTTAAAAGCTCATCTCAGAAAAATGTTACCAGCTTTCTTTGCACCACTGCAGTTTACTTTAAATTTTTAATCGTTATTAAGATCATGTAATAGTTAAATTCTAGAAGTTTGATTTCATAATAAACACATTGTCCGTTGCAATGGAAGGCCATGTGAATAAGAAAATGGTGAATTTCTCCATTAAATATTATCTGTTTTTGTTCTAAGCTCTAATTGTATCAAAATAAAAATAACCCCTGAGACAGCATTTAACAACAGGGTAACTTTTTCAAGTTATGCAAATGTGCCAAATTCATTTGCTTAATAACAGTAATTTCACTCTTGTAAGTTCTGTGGCAATTGCCTTTAATTACTCACATTCCTCCAGGAAAATAGACAATTCTCAAGGTTGTTGGGAATGGCAGAAAAGTACATTGGAAGGAATGATTGGCCTATGATTTAGTTCTTTACACATTAATAATACCTCAATTATTTTAGCAGTAAGACAGTGCAACACTTATAAAGCAGACTTTTTTCAGGATGTAAAATGAATGCCTTTCAAATTTATTGCATCGATAATAATATGGTGTAGCACTTTGTGCATGAATATCCTGGTTCACCCTTGTCTCGAAAGTGCTTTTGCTTTGTGTTCAATGCTAGCTGTGTCTGTGATTGCATTCTGCCTGAGTCAGAAGGTTGTGGGTTCAATTTTTACTTCAGAGACTTGAGCTGAAAAGGCTGCGCCATTATCGAGAGGGTGCTGCACTTTTTATTTTTTCAGATGTAAAATAAAGTTGTCGTAGTCCTACCAGACGATAGTGCTGCTGTTTCAATAGAGAGAGACAACTGATGGTGGTTTAACCTGAGGGTCACTACACCTCAGGTGGGGAGAAGAGTCCTTCATGGTAATCACAGCCAGTACGGGAATTGAACCAAGCTGTTGGCATCAGTCTGCATCACAAACCAGCCATTCAGCCAACTGAGCTAACCAAGTTCCCATTTCTCAGAAGACACATTAAACTACACCCTTTCTGCTCTCTCGGGGGACATAAAAAGATCCCAGAACACTATTTTGAGGTAGAACAGGACAATTATCCTTTGCATCCTGGTTGATATTTATACTTCAGTGAATATTGTGAAAGATGTTTATGTGGTCGTTTTTTTTTCCTTTTTGCCTGTTGCATCTCACGTGCTGCAATGATGAATATTTCTTGAAAAGTGCTTTATTGGCTTTGTGACATCTGAAATCATGAATCATTGTCTGAATGAAATTCTTTCTATTTTTCTAGTCTGTGATCCACAGTGTACTTAGAGTGTGTGTCTGTCATGTCACGACATTGCATCACAACCTGACCATAAGGGATGCATGGCCATTGTTTTTTTTTTCAGTCAATGTGTTTGTACATGTTACAGCAGACATCTGGAGCAGATAGGACTTGAACTTGGACTTGGTCTTTCTCAATACTACCAGTGTTCAACAAGGGCCCCAAATGGTGTGGAGTGCCAACAAATTTCTAATCCATCACTTTAACTACTTGGCCATGATGAAAGAACTTAATAATCAGTTTGGATATTGTATGGCTTGGCAAGTGGGACATGAACCTGGAATTTCTTGCCCAAAGCTAGAGACACTATCACTGTACTACAAGAGCCCCAACTTGGAGCAGCATCTTGGAGCAGTTAGCCTGACCAGTAGGCCAATAAAGCACTTCTCAAGAGATTTTCATTGTTGAATTTACAATTCAGATGGAGGGTGAGAAGGTAAAATCCAATACTAGTACCTTGTACTTAAACAAAAGAGATGATAATGGGATGAGAGAGGAGTTAGCTAAGGTAGACTGGCAGAGAAGACTATATGGCAGGACAATTGAGGAACAGTGGAGAACTTTCAAAATGATTTTTCACAGTGCTCAGCAAAGTCTATACCAGTGAAAAGGAAAGACTGTAGGAAAAAGGATAATCAGCCATGGATAACTAAGGAAATAAAGGATGTATTAAACTGAAAGCTAATGGCAGCCAAAGTGGCAAAGATTAATGGGAAACTAGAGAATTGGGAAATCTTTAAAGGTCAACAGAAAGCCACAAGAAAAGCTGTAAAGAAAGGTAAAATAGATTATGGGAGTAAACTAGCTCAGAATATAAAAACCGACAGCAAAAGTTTCTACAAATATATAAAATGAAAAAGAGTGGCTAAAAGTAAACATTGGTCCTCCAGAAAATGAGAAGGGGTATTTAATAATGGGACTTTTTCAGAACAAAAGGACTGGAAAATGGTGGATTTTATGCTGTAGATATAGCACGATGAGGATCTAGGAGAACAGATGGTGAGGGTGCCCAGAGGAAAAGACAAGGAGGAGTGCCAATCATGGTAAAGGAGGGATTGAGATGTAAGATAGATGTGATAGGAGAAAATAGGTTCACTCTGCTGGGATTTGTTTGTCATCTTAAGAGAGGACAGAAACAATGCTCCTGGGAGATAGTAAGAACTGCCGATGCTGGAGTCTGAGATAACAAAGTGTGGCGCTGGAGGAACACAGCAGGCCAGGCAGCATCAGAGGAGCAAAAAAGCTGACGTTTCGGGTCTGGACCCTTTTTCAGAAATGGGGGAGGGGAAGGGGGCTCTGAAATAAATAGAAAAGGGGGCGCGGTGATAGAAGGTGGATCGTGGAGCAGATAGGTGGGAGAGAAGATGGACAGGTCAAGAAGGCGGGGATGAAACCAGTAAAGGTGAATGTAGGTAGGAAGTTGGAATGGGGATTGGTCAGTGATGAGGGAAGGGTGGATAAGTGGGAGAGAAGACGGACAGGTCAAGGAGGCGGGGATGAGAGCGGGAGCCTGGTCTTTGAATGAGGTCGGGGGTGGAGAGATTTTGAAGCTAGTAAAGTCCACATTGAGACCATTGGGTTGTAGGGTTCCAAGGTGGAATATGAGGTGTTCTTCCTCCAGTTTCTGGGTGGCATCGTTGTGATGCTGGAGGAGGCCCAGGATGGACATGCCATCCAGGGAGTGGGAGGGGGAGTTGAAGTGGTTCACGACTGGGAGGTGTTGTCGTTTGTCGCGAACTGAGCGTAGCTGCTCCACAAAGCGGTCTCCGAGTCTCCACTTGGTCTCCCCAGTGTGGAGGAGGCCACATCGGGAACAGCGGATACAGTAGACGGATGTGCAGGTGAACATCTGTTTAATGTGGAAAGTTTTTTCGGGGCCTGGGATGGAGGTGAGGGGGGAGGTGTAGGAACAGGGGTAGCACCTCCTGTGGTTGCAGGGAAAGGTGCCGGGGGTTGTGGGGGTATTGGGGAGTGTGGAGCGGACGAGGGAGTTGCGGAGAGAGCAGTCCCTCCTGAAGGCAGATAAGGGTGGGGAGGGAAATATATCCTTGGTAGTGGGGTCAGATTGCAGGTGGCGCAAGTGGCAGTGAATGATGCATTGAATCCAGAGGTTAATGGGGTGATACGTGAGGACGAGGGGAATTCTGTCTTTGTTGTTATTGTGGGGAGGAGGTGTGAGGGCTGAGGTGCGGGAAACCCGAGAGATGCGGTCGAGGGCATTTTCGACCACTGTGGAGGGGAAATTGTGGTCCTTGAAAAACTAGGGCATCTGGGATGTCCGGGAGTGGAACGCCTCCTCTTGGGAGCAGATGCGGCGAAGGCAGACGAATTGGGAATAGGGGATCGCATTCTTGCAGGAAGGTGGGTGAAAGGAGGTGTAGTCTAGGTAGCTGTGGGAGTCGGTGGGCTTGAAATAGATATCAGTTTCAAGGTGGTTACCAGAGATGGAGACAGAGAGGTCCAGGAAGGAGAGAGATGTATAAGAGATGGTCCAGGTGAACTTGATGTTGGGGTGGAAGCTGTTAGTAAAGTTGATGGACTGTTCGAGCTCCTCGTGGGAGCACGAGGCGTTGCCAATACAGTCATCGATGTAACAGAGGAAGAGGTGGGAGATAGTGCCAGTGTAGCTGCGGAAGAGGGACTGTTCCACGTATCCTACAAAGAGGCAGGCATAGCTTGGGCCTATGCGGGTACCCATGGCCACCCCCTTTGTCTGTAGGAAGTGGGAGAAGTTGTTAAGGGTAAGGACGAGTTCGGTTAGGCGGATAGGGGTGTCGGTGGAGGAGGACTAGTTGGGCCTGCAGGAGAGGAAGAAACGGAGGGCTTTTAGGCCACCTGATTGGGAAACCAAGTATACAGGGATTAGATGTCCATGGTGAAGATGAGGTGTTCGGGGTCAGGGAATCGGAAGTTTTGGAGGAGGTGGAGGGTGTGGGTGGTGTCCCGGACGTAGGTGGGGAGATCCTGGACCGGGGGAAGAAAATAGAGTCGAGATAAGCGGAGATAAGTTCGGTGGGGCAGGAGCAGGTAGAGACAATGGGTCAGCCAGGGCAATCGGGTTTATGGATTTTGGGAAGGAGATAGAAACAGGTGGTGCGGGGTAGGGGAACGATGAGGTTGGAGGCTGTGGGTGGGAGGTCACCTGAGGTGATGAGGTTATGGATGGTCTGGGAGATGATGTTTTGGTGATCAAGGGTGGGGTCACGATCAAGGACGAGGTGTCAGAGAGTTGGCGCCTTGCCTCAGCGATGTACAGGTCAGTGCGCCATTCCACAACTGCGCCTCACTTGTCCACAGGTTTTATCGTGAGGTTAATGTTTGAACAGAAGGCTGCATGTTCTGTGGGGGAGAGGTTGGAGTGGATGAGAGGGGTGGAGAGGTTGAGGCGATTGATGTCACGATGGCAGTTAGAGATGAAGAGGTCGAGGGAGGGTAGGAGGCCTTGGGGTGGTGTCCAGGAGGATGGTGTGTGTTGGAGGTGGGAGAAGGTGTCTGTTGAGGGGGGTTTAGACTCGCGATTAAAGAAATAAGCGCAGAGGCGGAGGCGGTGGAAAAACTGTTCGACGTCCAGGCATGAGTGGTATTCATTGATGTTCGGGTGGAGGGGGATGAAGGTGAGTCCTTTACTGAGGACTGACTGTTCGTCCTTAGTGAGGGGGAGGTCTGGGGGGATGGTGAAGACCTGGCAGGGCTGGGAGCTGGTGTTGTCTGTAGAGCTGCTGGCTGTCGGGGCGGTGGACAGAGCAGCGTCAGTGGTGGTCGGAATGCTTCTGAAGTTGATGAGCTCTATCTTGTCTTGAAAGCTGGAAGCAGAAAATGAGACACTCTTTATTGGAACATTGCATTAGGCCCAGGGTGGAAATGGTAGCATGAGAGCAACTCACAACCACTCCTCCTCTATCTTTAGCACAAAAAAGAACATTTTCCAGCTTTCAGTTCTGAAGAAGAGTTATATTGGACTCAAGGTGTGAATTCTGTTTCTCTGCCCACTGATACTTCCAGATCTGTTGAATTTGTCCAGCATTTTCAGTTTTTGTTTCAGACTACAGCATCTGCAATATTTTGATTTTATTTGAGTGCATGATGGAACTTGGGTGCTGAGCAAGGTAATGCAGTTGTGGGCCCAGGGTGAAAGCATAGGTGTGAAGTCTAGACCCATGGAATTTATGCTGAAGGAGAGTTGGTGTTGCATGAGGATTAAAAACTAAATCGATGAAGAATAGGGGCTAGAATTCTGCTTGAGAAAGGTCATAGTTTTGAAGGACATTGCGGTTGATTTTGGTCCTGTATACGCAGAACAGACAACCTGATAAATCTATGAAACTATGCTCAGGTTGTTCAGTAAATTCAATTCTTTTGGTTTGTTGGTCTCCGCAGAAATCGACACACCAGTGAAAAACATACTCAATGCTTTCCTGTGATCTGTCAGAAAACTGCCGCAAAATGTAGGTTAGTCAAATCAACTCTAAAAGCCATGAAAATTCCACCTATCTGGTTGCCTTCTGAGTGAGAAATTTGAAACTTTTGTTTTTGCAAAGCAACAGGTGAGAGCATGGTGAAGAATTTATTCCAAAGTAAAAAGTAAAGTTACTATAGTTTTACCAGACCATCGGGCTGCTCTGTCATTAGAGAGAGATGACTGGTAGGTGGTTTAACCTGAGGGTCACTATACCTCAGGTGAGGGGAAAGATTGAAAAGAAGAGTGCTTCGCTCCATAGTATTGATTGGCTAATGGTGCTGTTGGCTTCACACAACTAAGAAGAAGTTAGTGGTGCATGGATAAGTTGCTGAAAACCTGAGGAATTATTTTAGTGAATATTACTATTACTGGAGAGCCAGTGGACATGATCTCTTTGGATTTCCAGAAGATCTTTGACAGGATGCCGCAGAGGAGACTGCTAAATAAGATGAGAGCCCATGGTGTTTGGGGTGTTAGGGGTGTGCTACTGGTGTGGATAGATGATTTGCTGTCTGGCAGAAAGCAGAGAGTAGGGATAAAGGAGTCTTTTACAGGATTGCAGCTGGTGACTAGTGGAGTTCCTCAGGGGTGGTGTTGGGACCACAACTATTTACTTTGTTCATTAACAATCTGGATGAAGGAACTGATGGCATTGTTGCTAAGTTTGCAGATGACAGAAGGGCGGCATAGATAGTATTGAGGAGGTGGGGAGGCTGCAGAAGGACTTGTACAGGTTTGGTGAGTGGACAAAGAAGTGGTAGATAGAAGACAATGTAGCAAAGTGTGCGGTTATACATTTTGTTTGGAACAATAGAAGCATGAACTATTTTCTAAATGGAAAAAGGCTTTGGAAATCTGAAGCCCAAAAGGGACTTGGGAGTCTTAGTTCGGGATTCTCGTAAAGTTAACATAGAAACAGAGAAGATAGAAGCAGGAGGAGGCCATTCAGCCCTTTGAGCCTATTCTGCCATTCTTCACGATCATGGATGATCGTCCAACTCAATAGCCTAATCCTGCTTTCTCCCCATAACCTTTGATCCCATTCGCCCCAAGTGCTATATCTAGTCGCCTGTTGAATACATTCCACATTTTGGCGTCAACTACTTCCCGTGGTAATGAATTCCACAGGCTCACCACTCTTTGGGTGAAAAAACGTCTCCTCACCTCTGTCCTAAATCGTCTACCCAGAATCCTCATACTGTGACCCCTGGTTCTGGACACATCCACCATCGGGAACATCCTCCCTACATCTACCCTGTCCAGTCCTGTTAGAATTTTATAAGTCTCTATGAGATCCCCCCTCATTTGTCTGAACTCTAGTGAAAATAATCCCAACCTAGTCAGCCTCTCCTTATACGTCAGACCTGCCATCCCCGGAATCAGCCTGGTAAACCTTCACAGCACTCTCAATTTATCTGGGCCCCAATAGATTCCAGTAGTTCCCCAGTTCATTCGCATTCCAGATGGGGTACTAAACTGTTAAGCTCCTGGGTAAAGGAGCTGGTTCCGCTTCTTTATGTATCCACTCCTTTGGTTGGATGAAACAGGTCAATTGAAAAAGGATCTTTCCCCTTGTGGATACCTTTCTCACAGAACTAAATCAGCTTTTGTTTTAAAACTGACCATTTAACCAGGCTTTAGATTCATAGAGATCTACAGGACAGAAAATGGTCCTTTGACCCATCGCTTCCATGCCAGTCAAAAACAATCAGCTGACTATTCTAGTCCCATTTTTCAGCACTTGGCCACAGGCTTGTATGCCATGGCCTTACAAGTGCTCACGTAAATACTTCTTAAATGTTATGAGGTTTCTACTTCTGCCACCTTTACACGCAGTGAGTTCCAGATTTCCATCTCCCCCTGGATGGAAGAGTTTTTCCTTGCATCTCTTCTAAACCTCTCAAAGTCCCTCTCAGTCACCTCCACTCTAAGGAAAGTAACTCCATTGTGACCAAACTGTCTTCATAACTGAAACTCCAGCTCAAGCAACACCCTGGCAAATCTCCTCAGCACCTTCTCCATTGCTATCACAGCCCTATGTTCTGTGGATTCCATAACTACACATAATATTCTCACTGTGGCTGAATCACCTTTTTCAGCATAATCTCCCTGCAATTAAACGCTATGCCTCGACTAATAAAGGCAATTATACCAGCTGCCTTCTCATCCACTTTATCCACCTGTCTTGATATTTGAAGGGATCAGTGCACATGCACACCAAGTTCCCCCTGATCCTTGGTGTTTCCCAGGGTCCTACCAGTCATTACATATTCCCTGGCCTTGTTCGTCCTGCCCAAATGCATCACCTCACATTTATTTCAAATGAATTCCATTTGCTGCTGATCGACGCACATTACCAGACTGTCTATATCGTCTTGTGGTTTAAGGCTATCCTCATCATTATTTGCCAACTTGTGAATTTGCTGATCACCCTCCTACATTCAAGATGAATTCGTTTATATCAACCACAAACAGCAATGGCCCCAATACTGAATCCCATGGGACCCTACCGGAGACAGAATTCCAGTCAGAAAAACACTTCTCAAACATTGCCCTGTGCTTCCTGCCACTCAGCCAATTGTGGATCCAGTTTGCCAAATTTCCTTGCATCCCATAATTAGGGGCGATATAGCAGATGGGTCTTAAACCTTGATTTTCACAACTCACTAGCTCTCTAACCCAGGCTAGTGTGCAGAGTACCTCAGCCTGGTAGCGCACAGGGCTAAAACTTGCTTTCAACCGCTGTCCCCGTGTATTCTTGACAACAGTTGAATTCAAAGATGTCTCATGTCTGGATTGTTTTCTGTTCTCCCGTGTTCCCAAACTGAGATTCTCCCAGGAGATTACAGTTTTTAAACTTGTAGTGCATATTTCCTTTTTCAAACTTATTGAACACCTTCAGATGTCACATTTCAGGCTTCCTGTCCAGACAGCAACTAAAATTATATCCATAGTCCTTATTTGGCTGTATCGTCCCTTCTTAAAAATCACATGTTGTAACTAAAAGTTCAGTCCATCCATAGGTGATTTGAATTGTTATGTGGTCATGACAGTCCTTAACCTTTAGCTCTGCCCTTGATTTTTAATCTCCTCACTCTTCAATCATTATTTCATTATCATTTCTGTCTCTTGTTTTTCTGTCGCAGCTTTCAAATTCTGACTTCCCCTGTATCAAGACCACTGCAGTACCCACCTTTTAATGTTGATAATCCAGGTAATTGCAATCTTGTTAGTTCTCAGTCTTTGGTAGTAAAGATCCTGAAGAATGAAATTAGCACATATATTGATAAAGGGAAAATACAAAGAAGTATCCAGTTTGAATGTCGAAAGAGGTAATTGTGTTTGACATGCCAATGAATGTTCTACAACATCAAAGACCTCTACCACCTAGATGGACAAGGCCAGAAAACACAATGGTACAGTAGTGTGTGTAGCCATGTGTCACTCCTGACTTGTAACTCATTTACTATGCTTCCCTTCTCAATGGCACTGTAGGTTTGCCTACACAGTTGAGTGCAGTGGTTCCAGAAGGTAGCTTTTCACAACCACCATTTAGAGATGGACAACAAATGCAGGATGTGTCATTGATGCCAATATCCCATGAAAGAATATAAGAAATAAATAAGTTATATAAAAATCTGTTTATGAAGTACATTGCAAAACTATTGTTTTATCTACTCAAAAGTCCATTAGTTCATATGAGCTACTCCAGCTCATGGGATCTTGACCAGGAAGCAGTAACGTTTGCATTTGCATTCAGCATCATTTATCTATAGCAACATCACACCAGGCTTTCCTATTGGCTCTCTTGACAGCATTAAATTTAATGGGAGACAAGATGTAAGTATTTAATTTTGTACTAAGGATTTCAGTCACCATCTCCATGCTGTCGCTTGCACATGCATGTGCACGTGCACGCACATAAACAATAATCAACCCCTCTATGACCTTCCCCCCCCCCCCCTCTCTGTCTCTCTCTCACTCTGCCCCCCATTAACACTCACGCACTCACTCACGCTGTTCACTCGCTCATTCTGATACGAACACACAATCAGCCCGTCTCCTCCCTTACTACATTCTCAACTTCACTCATCTCTCTCTCTTCCCTCTCTCTACCCCCCCTTACCCCCTCCTCTTCACCCTCTCTCTGCTTCCCCCTCTTCTCTCCCTTTACCCTCCCCATCTCTCCCCACTCCTCTCCCACCCCATCCCTCTCCCCTCACCCCCACTTCCCTGCTTATTGGTAGTAACTGGCTAGCAGCAGGCTGATGAATGAACTGATCAACCTACAGTTAGCCAAGTCATCAGTTATTTGCCATTTCAGTGGATAAAAAGTCAACTGACTCAACATGAGCAAATGTTATTTGTAATTTAAATGAGTTGTATTTTTAAAATTGTTAAATGAATTATAATGTATTTTTAGTTTTTTTTTCTGGTTGTTCAGAGTTATGGGTCATGCAGAAAAGTGGAGGTAAGGCTGCAATCAGATTAGCCTTGATTTTATTTGATGATGGAGCAGAATTGAAGGGTCAACTCGATCACTTTTACTATTTCTTATACAAGAGCATTAAAAAGGAGTGTAAATCCACAATATACCAAATAAAGTGCTGCAAGTTTGTTTTTGCAGAAGTGGAGCATTGTTCAGAGGATCTCTACTGTCAGAGAAGGAATTCTCGTGCATTGACATATAATACATTAATGGTGAGGTCCTGGAGAATGTTGCTGAACAAAGAGACCTTGGAGTGCAGGTTCATAGTTCCTTGAAAGTGGAGTCCCAGGTAGGCAGGAGAGTGAAGAAGGCACTTGGTATGCAAACCTTTATTGGTCAGTGCACTGAATATTGGAGTTGGGAGGTCATGTTGCAGTTGTACATGATATTGGTTAGGCCACTTTTGGAAAACTGCTATAGGAAGGCTGTTGAGAAAGTTGAATGGGCTCAGAAAAGATTACAAGGATATTGCCAGGGTTGGGGGCTATGAGCTGTGCAGAGTGGCTGAATAGGCTGGGTCTTTTCCCTGGGGTGGGGGAGTCCAAAACTAGAGGGCATAGGTTTAAGGTGAAGGAGCAAGATTTAAAAGAGACTTAAGGGGCAACTTTTCATGCAGAGGGTGGTGCGTGTCTGGAGTGAGCTGCAAGAGGAAGCGGTGGAGACTGGTACAATTACAACATTTAAAAGGCATCAGGATGGGTATATGAATAGGAAGGGTTTAGAGGGATATGGGCCAAATGCTGGCAAATGGGACTAGATTAATTTAGGATATCTGGTCGGCATGGACGAGTTGGACCTGAGGGTCTGTTTCCATGCTGTACACTTCTATGACTATGATATATCCCATGGGTTTTCACCTTTGCTATCAGTCTTCCACGCGGGACCTTATCAAAAGTCTTGCTGTTGCCCAAACAGACTACATGAAACGCATTGCCCTCATCTACACAACTAGTCATTTCTTTGAAAAATTTAATCAAGTTGGTCAGATATGATCTGCCCTTAACAAAACCATGCTGACAGTTCTTGATTAATCCTGTCTGTGAGATTTGCTTCCAGTTGTTTCCCCACCAGTTAGACACATTCAGGCTGGTTCACATGAGCTTGTAGTTTCCTGGTTTGTCCCTTGCTACTTTCTGGAACCTCCTTTCTGCCTTTGATAATTTCTTAAATTGTATCACAGATTTTCTTCCTGATTTTTTACCCATATAGTCCCTCTCACAGTAAACACTGACCCAAAGAATTAATTTAGAACCCTACCTAATCCTTTGGTTGCATCTACGGATGGCAATAAACAGAGGCGTTTGCAGGTCTATGGCCTACCACCACCCCTACCCAGGTGGAGGCTGGTGTTTCTATAGTAAGGCTCCGGGCTGGGAGTTACTTCATCCCCCTCTCTTGATCGACGAGCAGAAGCCAAACTCGTGGGCTAAACACTTCCTCCTGTGGCAGCACAGGAGCTGGCTCCTCTTTTGGAAGTACAGGTTAATAGGACAGGGGTCAGTGAGGAGGCTGTGCCAGACAACCACACTGCTGTTTCTACTTATGACTGTTACAGTCAACATTAAACTTATTTTACATACAGGAGAGCTGTATGCAAGAAGAAATGCTACTACTGAAGATAAACAAACGCACACGCACACACACACACACACAGGTTAGAAGTTTTATCCAAAAAGATAAAATTTGAGGAAAGGTTACATAGATTGTATGTGAAGATTCTTGAACGTTGTGGCCATTGCAGGAGGTTACTGGCAGCATTGACATTAGTAGTTGAACTGTTAATCTTCTGATCCTTAGCTTTGCAGATTGGCTGAGATCCTGTTGCCCTGATTGCTTTTTACTGTGATGGTTTTCCAACGTACAGAGTGAGAGAGACCTTTTATTGTTATTTTTCCTTCTGTATGATTGCTTTCTAGCACTCAGAATGAGTAATTTTCTTTATGTGGAACATGGGTGAACAAAGAACAATACAGCACAGGAACAGGCCCTTCAGCCTTTCCAAGTCTACACTGACATATTTTGCCCTTCCATACCAAAAACTGTCTACACTTACAGGATCCTTGAACCTGTGTCCCCTAGTAATTGACCCCTCAACTTGGGAGGGAAAAAAACTCATACTCCCCACTCCATCCATGCCATTCGCATTCTTATAAACATCTTTCACATTGCCCATCAACCTGTTGTGTTCCAGTGAAAACAAACACAGCCTATCCAAAGATAGTGGGAACTGCCGATGCTAGAGAATCTGAGATAACAAGATGTAGAGTGGATGAACACAGCAAGTTAAGCAGCATCAGAGGAGCAGGAAAGCTGACGTTTCGGGTCTGGACCCTTCAGAAAAAAAAGATTTTTTTTATCTGATTTTTTTTTTTCCGAAGAAAGGTCCAGACCCAAAATGTCAGCTTTCCTGCCCCTCTGATGCTGCTTGACCTGCTGTGCTATCCAGCTCGACACCTTGTTATCACAGTCTATCCAACCTCTCTAGCTAAAATACCCCATACCAGGCAGTGTCCTAATAAACCTTTTCTGTACTGTGTCCAAAGCACCTACATCCTTCTGATAGTGTGGTGACCAGAACTGTACGCAAAAGGTCATAGGTTAGGGGTGGGTAGTTTTTCGGCTATGACCTTCACAGCACAATAACCCTCAAATTTAGGCTGGTACACATGAGAATGTTCATGCCCACTAGGATTCCAGTAGGGTTGAAATTAGCTTTTTGACCATTGTACTTATGTATTCTTAAAAGGAAAAATGCAAAATAATCCTACAGTTTGGGATATAATCTGCAAGGAGTTGCCTGCTGTTGAGCAGGATATTGTCAATCTCTTGGTATCTTAATCAAAAGAGATCGCGATCCAGTCTGCTTGGACTAGCCTCTCCCACCTCCTTTGAGGTGTTGTTATTTGAGCTTGCATTCACTTCCGTAGGTGTGATGTTCGCATAGGTCACTCTGCCTCCAGACTTAATTTGCATTCACAATCGTTTTTCATTAGCAAACTGCTAAACTGATCTCAATTGAAGCAGGAATAGTATACCTTACTCATAGTCTAATTTTAGTGAATCTTTGTCTATTGTTCCTTGGTTTCTGTTTCTATAGCAGGATACCTAGAATTACATGCAGTAAGTATGAGAATCATGGTCTACACAATATCTGGCGTAAATGCAATGTTGTCTCCTTGCTTTAATGTTTAACCTTAAGGTTTTAGAGTACCTAATGGAGACATTTTATGGGTGACCAACATCTAACAAGGAGCATCCCATTGATCTATATCTCATCTGCAGATATGTTGAATAAAAAGGCTTGCAAACTACCAAAAGGGAATTTAAAGTTAACCCTAATCAAAATGTAATAAAGTAAACTAAAGGACAGTAAAATTGTCTTAAGTGATGTCAAATTACTGGTATTTTTTAAAGTTTATACCAACTGCAAATTTGACAAATAGTTTTTAGAGTTATGGGATGACTAGTCAGCTGGGCAAGTGGAGTATACATCATGTGATATGTGCGAAGTCGTGGACATACCATGTATCCCGACAAACATATTTGCAGAAAGTTTCAGTGGCTACATAGATTTGAGTTCTGGGTTTTAGTATTTGAGCAACAGCTGGAAACTGTTTTGCATCCATGGAGCAGAGATCTATATGGATTGCACATTTACAGAGATGGTCACACAACTGGTTAGAAGTGTGCAGGTCGGGGGAATAAGTGTCCAACAGGCAGTCTAGGAGAACCAGGTAGATAGTACAGCAGTCCACTGAATCTATCCTGATTGTTAATTAGTATTTCATTTTAGAAACTTGTGAGGGTAATGATTCCTCAGGAGTGTAGCCAGAGCTAAGTTTGTGGCACCATTGATGTTTCAGCTGGACAAGGCAGACAAAAAAGAATAGAAGAGTGATAGTAATAGGGGATTACATAGTTTGGGGATTTGAAAAGGATTTTTGTGGCATTAAACATGACTTCAGGATGGTGAGTGACCTCCCTGGTGCCAGTGTCAAAGATTTCATGGAGCAAATGCAGGATATCCTTCCAGGAGAGGGTTGTTTATCATAAGGTGTAGTCCAAATTAGTATGAATGACACTCCACTCTAGGAAGAGAGATGAGGTCCTGATAGTAATTTCCAGATGGTAATTTAAAAGCAAGGCCTCCAGTGCCATGTGCTAGTGACCATAAAAACAGTAGGATTGATCAATTAAACACAGGACAAATTCGAGGGCAGGTGGACACTGATCGAGCTGGACTAGGATCGATATTCTCATGGAGAGAGATTGGAAGAACAATGTGTGGAATCTGTTTATCAGGAACTAAGACACAGCAAGGGCAGTAGACATTGATCTGTATTATTTAAAAGCCACCAAATAGAACTGGTAATTTGGTCAATGATATTAATCAGGAGATGAGAGAAGCATGACTCATCATCAATGTAGTTATCATGGATGATTTCAATCTGTGTATAAACTGGGTAAACCAACTGAGTTATAAGCTGAGGAGGGCATGTTTCTGGAGAGAAATGGCAGAAAAGCTAATTGATTACCTGGTATCCAATTTCGCTGAGAGAGATACAAGAAATCTCCCAGAATTAGTTAGGCAGTGACTAGATAAAATGGTGAGTTAAAGGAAATAGTATTAGCAAAACGTTTCTACTGGATAAGTCCCTGCGATCTGATGGTCTGTATCCAAGAGAGCAAGAGGAGGTGGATAAAGAGTTAGTTGATGTATTGGTGATCATCTTCCAAAATTCTGTAGATTCTGGAAGAATTCCTGCAGATTGGAAGCTAGCTAATGTCAGCTCATTATTTAAGAAGGGAATGAAAATAGAACCGTTAACTACAAACCTGTTAGCCTTGCTTTAGTAGTAAGGAAAATTGTAGAATCTTTAATAAAGATGGAATAAATAAATTTTTGGATAATAATGATCTGATTGGGTATAGTGATCATTGATTTGCAAATGGAAAATTATGTTTGACAAACTTATTGGAGTCTTTTGAAAATGTTATTGACAAAATTGATAAAAGAGAAATGGATAGAATCATAAAATCCCTGCAGTGTGGGAGCAGGACATTCAGCCCGTCGAGCCCACACTGACCCATCGAGCAGCATCCCACCCAGACCCACCTCACCCTGCAACGCTGTATTTCCCATGGCTAATCCACGTAGTCTGCTCATCCCTGGGCTCTATGGGCAATTTAGCATGGCCAATCCACCTAGTGTGCACATCTTTGGATTGTGGAAGGAAACCGGAGCACCTGGAGGAAACCCACGGAGAAACTCCACACATTTACCCGAGGGTGAAATTGAATTGGGTCCCTGGCGCTGTGAGGCATCAGTGCTAATCACTGAGCCACCATGCCGCGCCTGAATGGATGTAATATATTTGGATTTTCAAAAGGCTTTTGATAAGATCCCCCTCAGGAAGTTGGTAAGAGATAATGTACTAGCATGAATTATGGATTTGCTAACAGGCATAAATCAGGGAGCAGCAATAAACAAGTCATTCTCATGTTGGCAGGCTCTGACTAGTGGGGTACTGCAAGGATCAGTACTTGGGCCCCCAACTGTTCACAACATATATCAATGATTTGGATATGGGGACCAAATGTCATATTTCAAAGTTTGCCAATGCCTCAAAACTAAGTGGGACTGTGTGTTGCGAGGAAGATGTAAAGCAACTTCAGGAGAATTTGAATAGGCTTAGTGAGTGGGGCAAGAACAAGACAGAGAATATAACATGGAAAGATGTGAAGGTATCCATTTTGGTAGGAGAAGCAGATGTGTAGTATGTTTCTTACATGGTAAGAAATTGAACAATGTGGATGCCCAAAGGGACCTAGGTGTCCTTTTAATAAGTCACTGAAGGCTTGCATACAGGACTAGAAAACTGATAGCAGGCTAATGAAATGTTGGCCTGTATCCCAAGAGGATTTGAGTACAGGAGTAGTGAAGTGTTGCCTCAATTGCATAGAAGCTTAGTTAGATTTGCATTTTCCAAAGGAACTTTTTTTATTTTACCTAAAATGTATGGAAGGGCAACTTTTTAAAAACACTTCTGAATCAATTATTTTTATGCTGTAATTGTTGGCTGACGTGAGGATAGCCCAGTTTTTTACTGGCTGGTTCAGCTGTTTAGTTTCTAGCCAGTTTGAAAACATTTCCTC
>NC_063343.1:13662249-13727477 GCF_021869965.1 Rhincodon typus | reverse complement strand
TTTTACTTCGAAACAGAGTCATGTTCTTAAAATACTTGATCATGGTAAAAAGCAATTAGATCTGTTTGAATTTTCCTAACTTAAATTCCTTAAGCCTTGAAAGTTTAGCTTCCTTTCTTTGTCTGTCAGACTGAACCTTATGTAGACAATAGCATATTTTCTGTTTATTTAGGATTGATTTAATGATTTCTTTTCAATTTTTTATGAGGAAGCACTTACTAGTAGGAGTTTGACATTTTGTCTGACCTTAATTGTCAAGAGTACTATGAGAGGTTTATTCAGTGGTAAGAGAACTGTTATAGCTCTGGAGCAAATGATAGGAAGTAAGTTAACAGCCTTTCAAATCTTCTGCAAAAAAATCAATGGGGTTTAAATATGATGGACGTTGTGGACTTGGTGTTTTTGCTACTTAAGGACTTCAACCTTTTACTGGGAAATGTGTGCTCAAAGTGTCAGCAAGAATTTTTTAATGCATGTAATCTATCACAGTGGACTTTTCAGCCAATTGAGATGTAACTTATATTGACAAGCAGAAGTCCACGCTTTGCAAACAAAGTTTCAGAATTGTAGTTTTAAATTTTTTTGATGTAATCTGCTATGTTCACTGAAAACAATTACAAAATGAAGGCAGAATGTGCTCAATGGCTGTGCAAACAAGGTTGTTGTGGTCTGATTTGATTTTTCTATTCAGCATGGCTTTCTGTGAGGTGGTAGACATGCCCGCCAAGCCAGTGGATTTGGTTGCAAACATTTTGTCACCCTGCTAGGTAACATCGTCAGTATGCCTCAGGTGAAATGTCGGTGTTCGGTCCCGTGTGTTATTTATATGCCTCGGTTTGCTGCAGTGATCGGTATTATTTCCAGTTTTGTTTCTCAGTGGTTTGTACACAGGGTCGAATTCAATGTGTTTGTTGATGGAGTTCCAGTTAGAATACCGGGCCTCCAGGAATTCCCTGACGTGTCTCTGGGCTGTGCAATTATCGATATGTCGTCCCTGTCGAACTCGTGACCCTCATTGTCTGTGTGTAATGCGACAAGGTCATGTCTCTTGGTGGCTGGTTGGTGTTCATGTATCTGTATAGTCAACTTTCTTCTGGTTTGGCCTATGTAGCATTTCTCACAGTCCTTGCATGGTATTTTGTATATTACCCCAGTTTTGGGTATGGGATCTTTTACGTTCATCAATAGCTGTTGTAGGGTGGTTGTCAGTTTGTTGGCTATTCTGATACCTAGGGGTCTGAGTAGTCTTGTGGTCATCACTGAAATATCCTTGGTGTATGATGTGGTGATAAGTGATTCTGGTCGTTTTGTGTCTTCCTGTTGTCTTCCATCTCAGAGGTAACGGCGGATTGTGCTTTTTGGGTATCCGATTCTTTTGAAAACTTCATATAAGTGTTCCTGCTCTGCTTTGCGTAGTTCCGGGTTGCTGCAATGCGTTGTGGCTCGTTTATATAGTGTTCTGATGCAGCTCTGTTTGTGGGCTTTGGGGTGGTTGCTGGTGTAATTGAGTATTTGGTCTGTATGTGTGGTCTTTCTATATACAGTAGTCTGCAGCTCCCGTAGTTTTTGCATTCTACCATTATGTCCAGGAAGAGTAGTCGGTTGTTATTCTCTTTCTCTTTTGTGAATTTTATCCCAGAAAGGATGTTGTTTATGTGCCGGTGGGTTTCTTCCAGTTTAGTGTGTTTAATAATCACAAAGGTGCCATCTACATATCGGACCCAAAGTTTGGGTTGTATAGTGGGAAGTGCTGTCCATTCTAACCTTTGCATTACTGCTTCTGCAATCAGTCCTGATATTGGGGATCCCATTGGTGTCCCATTGATTTGTTTGTACATGTTGTTGTTGAAGGTGAAGTGGGTTGTGAGGCATCAATCTAGTAGTTTCATGGTGGTGTCATTATTGATGTTGTTGCTTTCCTGGGATTTGTCCAGCAGCGTGGCAATTGTTTCTTGGGCTAGGTCAATGTTTATGGATGTAAATAGTGCTGTCATCATTTCATCCTTATCTATCCAGCTGTCCTTGATGATGCTGAGGAATTCTTGGGATGAGTGGATGGAGTGGGTAGTGTTGTCCACTAAATATTTTTTTAATTTCTTTTGTAGTTCCTTGGCAAGTATATATGCTGGTGCAGCTGGCAGTGAGACAATGGGTCTGAGGGGGACCCCTTGTTTGTGTATCTTGGGGTGTCTGTAGAATCAGGGTGCGTTGGATCCCTGTGGCTTCATTTTTTGGGAGTCTGTTTTGCTGATGTCTCCTGAGTTGTGTAATTTTTTCAGGGTCGTTGTAATCTGGTTTCCTAGCTGTGGTGTTGGGTCTATCGCCATCTGTTGGTAAGTGTCAGTATCTACTATAGTGCATTAGCTTTCTCAATGTATTGGGTTCTATTGAGTGTGACTGGCACGTGTCCTTTGTCTGCTGGTAAGATTACAATGTTCTTGTCATTCTTGAGTCTTTCCAGAGCTTTCCTCTCTTCTCTGTTGAATGTATTCCACTTTCCTTTTTTGCTCAGTGTTGGGACTATCGTCCGTCTGATGATCTGTTGTACTTCTTCCGTGAGTCTGTTGTTCTTTAGTGTTGATTCTAGCATAGCCAGGAAGTCAGTCTTTTTGGCAACTTTGTAGTTATAATTCAGTCTTCGTACTAGGACGATCTTGTCAGTGTCTGTAAGAGGTCGGTCCGAGGTGTTTTTAATCCATGAATTTGTGTTGTCCATGTCGTTGATGTGGGTAATTTTGGACAGTTTTTCTTGAAGGGATATTCTTTTCTTTGTTCTGGTCTTTTGTTGTTGTATGCTGATGGCTTGTTCCAGCATGGACGTCCATTCTTGGTTGGTTGTGTTGGAGTACAGAGTTTTTTGGTGCCCAGTTCCCTGCTCTTAACCAATCACTTCAGTTGATAAGGAGAACTGTAGCTTGTTAATACCAATCAAATGGATGTTACTTTCTCTCCTACAAAAACAGAAATTTTGGCTCAGTTGGCCAAAAATCAGTTCTGAAGCAAGAAAGGATTCAATGTTTCAGGTCTGTGACCTATTTAAATTTTTTTTGTGTATTCATGGGATGATCTTGTCCTGGTTAAACCAGCATTTATCGTCCAGAAGGCTGTTAAGAATCAACCACATTGCTGTGGATCTGGAGTCACATATAGGCCAAACCAGGTAAGGATGGCAGTTGTCCTTTAGTGAAGATTATTAGTGAACCAGATGGGTTTGTCTGCCGATCGAGAGTGGTTTCACGGTCATCATTGGATCTTTAATTCCAGATTTTTATTGAATTCAAATTTCATCATCTGGCATGGTGGGATTCAAACCTGGCTACCTAGAACATTATCTGAGTCTCTGAATTAATAGTCTAGAGTTGCCAATGGACCATCACCTCCCAACTATCGTCAGAATCTGAGGTTTTAAGGTTTTTTTTCTTAAATTCGCAGTTACCTCTCTGTTTGTCCTTACAGTCCATCTTTCAAAATCATTTACTGTAAGGAACCTTCTGCTTTCAAAGTCATGTGTTTTGCCATAAGGGAAGAGGTCAGGTGTGAGAACTTTGATTTTATTTGAACTTTCCTGTCGTTGGACTTCTGTTGTATTGGAAATAAAGTACTGAGTGGATTCTTGGAGTAAGTACTAATGGCGGTGAAATTCCCAAACCAAGAATTTACAGTGTAAGAATTTGAAATGACTTGTTATGTTCTCTTAAATCTTTTGAGCCCCTTTGCACACTTGAGACAATCTGTTTGCCACCACATAGCAATTCTTGCAGTGGATGTCCACAAGGTCACATGAGAAATAGTACAACGATCTGAGGATAAGTTGGTTACCTCCCTCAAACTGAAGGCTGCCAGCCTGGATCATCTGAGAGAACAAAATTTGTCATCCTGTTTGTTTCTACAAGGTCAGAAAAGCATTTTGGCTGGAAATCAGCATTAGTGAAAGAACAGTGATGCACACAAAAATATTGATTTAAATCTTTTCTCTTTTAACAGTAGTAGCAATCCACTGATCTATTTATTTTTAAATAAATGTTTACTTAAATTGAGATGTATTTTCCCAGAATCCAAAGAAAATTAATTTTGTGCCTTCTGTGATCTCTGACTCCACAATGTGGGGAGACGATGGCCGAGTGGTATTAACGCTGGACTGTTAATCTAGAGACCCAGATGATGCTCTGGGGACCCAGGTTCGAATCCCGCCACGGCAGATGGTGGTAACACAGTGAGGAGCTGGAGGAGCACAGCAGGCCAGGCAGCATCAGAGGAGCAGGAAAGCTGACGTTTCAGGTCAGGACCCTTCTTCAGAAATAGTGGAGGGGGAAGGGAGCTCCGAAATAAATAGAGAGAGGAGTGGTGGGGCTGGGGAAGGTAGATAGGATGCTGCAACTGTGTTATCTCTGACTCCGGCATCGGCAGTATCTCACGGCAGATGGTGGAATTTGAATTCAATAAATATCTAGAATTAAGTGTCAAATGATGACCGTGAATTCATTGTTGATTATTGGAAAAACCCATCTGGTTCACTAATGTCCTTTACGGAAGGAAACTACAATCCTTACCTGGTCTCGCCTACATGTGACTCTGGACCCACAGCAATGTGGTTGACTCTTAACTTTCCTCTGGGCAATTAGGGATGGGCAATAAATGCTGCCTACCCAGTGACGCCCTCATCCCGTGAATGAATAAAACAAAAGTTGTGGTGAGCCAAGCTGTAGACACCCCCCTGAAAAACAAGTAGTTAATGGAACACTAGGTATACCTTCAGTTCCAGCTTTGATAAACACATGTCCCACTGTATCCTCCGTCTAACCTTTCCCTTTGTGTGTCATTAGGACTGTATTCTGGTTTGTTCTTGGGTGGTGGTAGAAGGCTGTTTGTGTGACTGAAGCCCAGTATGTATGGAGTACAACAGGGATCAGTCCTTATTGTTTGTGATATTCATAAATGATGGAGATGAAAATGTGGAAGGAGTGATAAGTAAATTTATGATGACACAAAGATTGCAACGCTACAAGATGCTGCTGAGATATCTGGAGTAATGTGAGCAGTTTTTGTCCCCTTATTTAATGAAAGATATCATTTTATTTAAAGCAGTTCAGAGAAGCTTCCCGAGGATGATCCTTGGTATAGAGATATTGTCCTATGAGCAAAGGCTAAACAGGTTGGGATTCTACTCATTGTGGAGTTTAGCAGAATGAGAGGCGATCTTATTGAAACATCTAGGATTCTTAAGTGGTTTGACAGAGTAAATGCTGAGAGGGTGTTTCCTCTTATGGACGAGTCTAGGACCAGAGGGCATAGTCTCAGAATAAAGGGGTGCCGATTTAAGACTGAGATGAGGAAGTATTTCTTCATGGACCTGAGGAATGTTGGATCATGCATGGTCCTATTGAATGGTGGAGTAGTCTAGAGGGGCTGAACGGTCTACTCTTGTTCCCATTTCTTATGGTCGGGTTGTTAACAGTGAGGAGGAAAGTGTTAGATCACAGATAGGCAAACAGTCCCTGGGTTGCAAATGGGTTCCTTTCTGCAGTCTGTCTGCAAGTTAATTTGTATGCAAGTTGGTGCATGATGCAGGACTGTTTGTAAGTACAGGAAATGTTTGCACGTCAGGTCTTTAAGATTACACTCCTGTATGAGATTGCATTTGTAAATACAAGTGTTCATAAGTCAAGTGTTCGTAAATTGGAGACCCTCGTAAATGGATTAGTCAGATGGGAGGATCAGTGGCACATGGAGTTTAACTGCAATAAATATGAGGTGGTGCACTTTGGGGGCTTCCTTATCATATTCCTTTTCTCAATGAATAGCAAAACTCTAGGAGGTTCAGAGGAACATAAGGATCTTGGGGTACTTGTCCACAGATCCCTGAAGGTGGCTGAATAGGTTAATAGGTTAATTAAGAAAGCATATTGGACACTTGCCTTTATCAGACATGGTGTAGATTATAAGAACAGGGAGATCATGTTGGAGCTGTACAGAACTTTGGGTAAGCCACCGCTGGAGTAGCTTGTGCAGTTCTGGTTACCACACAAAAGGAAGAATGCACGGGGGGCTGCAAAGGAGATTCACCAGGATATTGTCTGGGGGATGGAACATTTCACCTATGAAGGGAGACTGAATAAGCTTAGGTTGTTTTCTTTAGAGCAGGGAAGGCCGAGAGGAGACTTGATATATGAATAAGATTATAAGGGCTATGGACAGGGTGAATAGAAAGCAGCTTTTCCCCTTAGTTGGAGGATCAACAACAAAGAGGCATAATTTTAAAGTGAAAGTCAGGAGGTTTAGAGGGGATTTGAGGAAAATCCTTTTCACTCCGAGGGTGGTAGGGGTCTTGAATGCACTGCCTGAGGGCGGCACAGTGGCTAGCACTGCTGTCTCACAGCATCAGGGACCCACGTTCAATTCCACCCTTGAGTGACTGTCTGTCTGGAGTTTGAACGTTCTCCCTGTGTCTGCGTGGATTTCCTCCGGTTGCTTCCCACAGTCCAAAGATGTGCAGGTAGATTAGCCATGGGAAATGCAGGGTTATAGATATGGGGTGGGTCTGGGTGGTATTCCCTTCCGAGGGTCAGTGTGGACTCAATGGGCTGAATGGCATGCATCCCCACGAGGGATTCTATGATCCATAGTTGAGGCCGGAAATATTTAAAAAGTACTTGGATGAATACTTGAAGTGTCATAACATTCAAGGCTTTGGGCCTATTGTGGGACTATTATAGTATATTATATTATTATATTATAGTATATTATAGTATAGTATATTTTTGGTGGCACAGATGCGATGGGTTGAAGGGCCTCTTCTGTACTCTACAGCTATATGATTCTATACCAGCACTTTCAGGGGACGGTTCCATCCCATGTGAATATTTTTCTGTTGGTCAGGTCTGATGAACCGGAGTGGGTGCATTTATTGACTTCAGTACCAAATTACAAAACATAGTAGTTTAATATCTTTAGTCCTTTTTTTTCAATGGTAATAAAGTAAGATTTGGTGCATAAATTTGTTTTGTTATGCAGTCTAGATTGCTAGTACAATTTTCTCCATAGGCTGCATGCCTAATGTAAGTTGACAGAGAGTTAAAAATTTCATACATGAGTAGGGGATGAGGCCAAACGTAGCGTTTAGATTTATTTTGGTTGTGTTTAGTTACCACTGATATAGGGGTTGTTTTAGAAGACGCAGCATTTTCTGATACATTTGTAACAACTGATTTATATCTCTCACTGAACGGAGACCACGTCTCTGTTTTACTTGAAAATTCTTTATGGGCAAATTTGATTGACAGTTTGAATGCAAGAACAGTTGCTTCTTAACAAGGAATGGTAATGTTAAATCCTAATTAGGTTGAAATCTGTCTGCAGTGACAACCTTTGGGACTAACTTCAGGAAGTTAAATTTATTTTTAATATGAGTTCAAATCTGATTAATTTGTGGTTGAGACTGATGCGAACTACTTGGTTTAGACATGAGGTATCTATATATAGTTAGCTTATTTTTGTGTGCACCGTGTGTATAACCTATATGAAAACTTCAGATGTATTTTGTAATTGGAGGATTCATTTTCCTTTTACACTAGAAACAGGTAATGCAGTTATTGAAACCTTGTCAAGTGACACCATTATTCCCCATCAGTTAGTGTTGCACAATTTTGCAACTTTTCTTTTCTAAATAATATATAATTAAAACGAAAAATCCTCCAGCTGTCATTTGCATAAAAATAATCTTTTTTCAGACTTCAGAGCACCTTTGAATGATTTCACCTCCCTGCTTTTTGAATATTTCCTTGAGTGAAATTTTGAGTTACAAAATATGAAGATTCTGAAGGACTTCAGAAATTGATAATCAATTTTAATGCACATATTTTTCAAACATTTAGGCAAAGCCAGTTATAGAATTAACCATGTATATTCAGATTGTTTGTTATTCAACCTTAAGAATAAATATTTTTAAGTACAAAATAACTTTGGTTTAAAAAAGATTGAATTTCCAAACTTGCTCAAAAATAATGACTGAATTGAAAGCTTGGGGAATAGAAACTGGAAACCAGAAACCCTTGATATAATTAATGAAAACATTTGTACAATCCGTAAATATGTCAAAGCATAAACCTAGAAATCATTAGTGCAAGGCCATTATGTGTGGTCAGTTTACTGGAAGGGATCTGTTAATACAGTGATGCCGAACTTTAATAATTAATGTTGGTAGAAATAGACCTTGCCAAAGATTTTCTAATCTGTTTTGATAAATTTTTAATGCCTCACACTACTTGAAGCAGGCTGAATTGATGTTATTATACTATCTCTCTACCTTGCCTTTGATTTGCTTGCATAACTTGTCTACAGATTTGAAAATGTAATATCAGATTTCAATAACTGCATTTATTGCTAAAGAAATAGAGTGTTAAAGTAGGGAAGTGTTGCTGCAACTGTACAAAGCATTAGTGAGACCACACCTGGTGTATTGTGTACAGTTTTGATCCCCTTATTTGAAGAGGGATGTAGTTTCATTGGAGGCAGTTCAGAGGATGTTCACTAGATTGGTTCCAGAGGTGGGTTTGTCTTTCAAGAGAAATTGAGCAGTTTAGGCCTGTACTATCTGAAATTTAGAAAAATGAGAGATCTGATTGAAATATATAAGATGCAAAAGGAGACTGACACAAAGTAGATACAGAAAGGATGATTCCTCGTGTGGCTGTCTAGAACGAGAGTTTTAGGATAAGGGCTAGCAGATTTAAAACAATGAGAAATTACTTCTCTCAATGGGGTCATGAATCTGTGGGACTAATGACCCCAGAGTATGTTGGATGCTGGGACATCGATAAATGTAAGGAGAAGATAAATAGATTTTTATTAATAGGTTGGAAGGTTGAGTTGAGGCCAAGATGAGATCAGCCACAATTGTTTTGAATAGCAGGTCCGGCTCAAGGGGCTGAATTGCCTCCTTTGCTCCTAGTTCTTAAGTTCTTAAGTTCTTATTGGCCCTTCGGCATTATTGGCTTTGTGTGGAAGATATGCTGGTCCTTGAGGATGCAGATAGCATTTGAATACAGCTCTTCAGCTGATGATGGCCCACTGTGCCTCATGGATTTCCAGTTGTTCGTTTCTGAAACTGTTTGAAATCTATCCCACTTTGCAAGTTGGTAGTGGCATACAACCTGATCGAAGGTATCCTTAAATATAAGGACATATTAAGATGATCACTTCTGATGCATCTACAACAGATGAATCGATATCTATGATTGGTAAATATGATGTAAAGTAGGTATTTCTTTGTTAATTCCCTCACGACATGCCAAAACCCCAAATATAGAATATATATCCTTTAGGACTCAACCAACCCAGTCAGTAGTGATGCTATTGGTGATGGACTTTGAGTCCCCACACAGAGTAAGTACTATGCCTTCCCACCCTCAATACTTCTTCCAATGGTATTCAAATGAAGGAGTACTAACTGACTCATCAACCAAGAGGTTTCTTTGCTCACATTGGCCTCATGGAATGAGATTTCATGGAGTCAGAGTTAATGCTCTGACTCCCAGGACAGCTCCTTTCAAACTGTCACTGTGCTGCAACTCCAGGTTATGCCTTTTCACTGGTCTCTTCGCCTCCCTCACTACTTACTTGGTGGTTTAAAGCTTTTGTAACTGGCCTATTTATGCTTTCCACAAAGATATCTTCTAATCAACCTGTCCAGAGATGTCATTATACACCACTGGAGCAAACAAAGGACGCTAATATCTGTCTGACTCAGATGGAATCATCCCTAGGCATGACAGTTTCGTTCTGTCCCATTTCTGGTGCCTGTGTTCAATGAATTGGAAACCCTCATTCCCATGTTACCTCATCAGTCACCTAACCCTAGTCCTAATATTTTCAGTTTCCTAATCTCTTATCCTAATGCCAGTGAAGTGCACCGGATGTCAGTTCGACTATTTCCTTAATGTGCAACTGCTGTGTGACCATGTGTAGTACTTCATATGGCTGAGTGCTCATTATTCTGACAGTAGTCGCAATTTCTTCATGCTGTGGCTGCATTTTGTGCTACCTCCATTTGAGCTAGCATGACAGGTGAAAAGTTGACTTAAGAGTGTTCAGAAAAGGATGTTGTCAGCATTGGAGGGTTTGAGCTATACAGAGAGGCTGAATAGGCTGGGACTATTTTCCCTAGAGTGTCGGAGGCTGAGGGGTGACCTTATAAAAGTTTATAAAATCATGAGGGACATAGATAGGGTGAATAGCCAAGGTCCGTCCCCAGGGTAGTGGAGTCCAAAACGTGAAAGTATAGGTTTAAGGTGAGGGGGAAATATTTAAAATGGATCTAAGGGGCAACTTTTTCACACAGAGGGTTGTGCGTGTATGGAATAAGCTGCCAGAGGAAATGATGGAGACTGGTACAATTACAACATTTAAAAGACATATGAATAGTAAGGATTTCGAGGGATATGGGCCAAATGCTGGCAAATGGGACTAGTTTAATTTAGGATATCTCTTCGACGTGGACGAGTTGGACCAAAGGGTCTGTTTCTATGCTGTACAGCTCTATGATTCTATGCCTACTGGTCAACAAGACAAAGCTTATGAATCTGATGCAGAATCCATGTACACAGCAGGCCTTAGTTGAGAGCCGTGCTGCTACAAATGGCAATAGAATACAGAATCAGCATCTGAAAGCAATGTTTTTGCTGCCTGGACTGCTGCGCAGGAGCCCTGTAGTATTCAGCTAAGTAGCTGTCAAGTATTTTTGTAACGTGCTGCATGTTGCACAACCTTGTCACCAGCTATGAGATGGAAAGCTGAGGAGCAGAAAAAGAAGGAGGAAATGCAACAAGATGTAGAAGAATAGGAGATAGGAGAAATGATGCAACATTGCCAGCGGTAACTTCAACCGCATCCTTGTATTCACCAATAATCACACAGTATTTAAATTTCCTCTATCACTACACTTAACATTGCCTGTTTCTAACACTACAAAATTAAATACCACCAGAATATGCTAATTCTAAACCACATTAATAACTCAAATTGTCATATAATGCATATAAACTTTACTAATCAAGCTTCTACATTTCCTTAGTGCCTATCCATTTGTGCCTTTTTCTATCTTGGTACTACTATGAAGTAGTTCCCCAGTGGCTGCAGCATTGTTGGTGGAGAACTGCTGACTTAGTCCTGAAGGCTGCAATTAACTTGTGGCAGAGTGGGGTGGGGTAACCTAGGTCCACTCAGCCTAGAATGGCAAGGTTAGGAGCAGAAATACTATCAACCTGATAGGTGGCTCCATGGAGCAATGTCCACTGCAATATTCAGTTTTGATGGAAGCTGTTTGTGCTTCAGTAAGATAAGATAAGACATAGGAGCAGAAATTAGGCCATTCGGCCCATCAAGTCTTTCTGCCATTCAATCATGGCTGATAAGTTCCTCAACCACATATTCCTGCTTTCTCCCCATAGAAGCTGTGACATCAGCCGTCTAATACTGCCTCATGATGGGCTCTGCAAGTGTGCAATAGAGGTGACTATCCATTCCATGTTGGGTGGTATAAACCTATGCCAAGTTGATGCCCATGTTCTTTGAAATTGAATGCAAGTTTTAACGCTGGATTATCAATGCGTGTAACACTTTGATGTATACTGCCATTTGCCTTTTTCCATAGCTTGGTCCATCAAAGTCATGGTGACTTCTCTTTGCATATGTGTTCCAATGAGATTACACCTATAATTTCCCCTGACCCAGCTGTTGTGCATTTAGAACATAGAACATTACAGCGCAGTACAGGCCCTTCGGCCCTCGATGTTGCGCCGACCTGTGAAACCAATCTGAAGCCCATCTAACCTAAACTATTCCATTATCATCCATATGTTTATCCAATGACCATTTAAATGCCCTTAAAGTGGGCGAGTCTACTATTTTTGCAGGCAGGGCATTCCACGCCCTTACTACTCTCTGAGTAAAGAATTTGTGGCCATTGTCTCACTAGTATCATCCTCATACTCTTTTCTAAAGTACATGCAGTACCAGTGGCAGTGAATATAAGATCAAGTGACAGTACCTCTTCATTTTCACTTCTACCACTGTCTGGGAAATATTCTATTTCCTTTTATCTGAAATCAAAAGGACAAGGCTTCTGCTGTACTGAGTGAGGAGGAAGTAAGAAGTGCATGCTTAAACCGCCTGTAATTTGTGAATAAGGTGAGGGAAAAGTGAGGAGGGAGAAGAAGGACTCAACATGCAGATATTCTGAACATCAACCCACCATACCAATAGTGGTAATGACTACGACAGTCTCCTAGATTAGCCGTATTGCCTCCTCCATGCCAGTGCAGATGTGATCCTTCCTGCTGTCTGCTATTATCTTCTCCTGCAAGAAAGAGGATTTTATTTTCCATGGCTTGTGAACACAATAGGTAAATACAGCACTAAGTGACATACCAAAAATTTGGGCAATGTGGATGTCATGATTGAATAGCTGACAAAGTGAGTAAGCTGAGAGTTATGGCTTGGGACTGGAACTATTGTTAATTGGGTAAGGCTGAGGTAAAGCACTAGAAAAATATGGTTGAGAAATGTTAAGGTATACAGTGAATTGTGCATTAAATGAGATTAATTGGTGCAGTTTATAGGATATGTCATTGGAGGATGGACTCACATACCTTGCAACTTGCATCATATTTTTTTTTCTGGCGCTGCATCCATATTTGTTGAACAATATTTGCGCATTGATCTCTGCTACTACTTCTCCTGAGCAAACATCTCGAGGGCCTTCAGCCCCCACCCCTCCGTCAGGACATCTCTCCTTTCCACCTCTCTGTCAACACTTCCTTGTATTGTCTAAAATTCATGGTGCTGAAAGATGTCCCATCCCTTCTGGCAGCCATAATACACCTCCCTTTCAAATGGTGCAGACTGGCTTTACATAGCTATATCCATTCATTGATCCCCAATCACAGCCACTGAGTCACGCAGCGACTGCTGGCTGCAGTGTTTAAAAAAAATGATCATCGTGAACATAATGTGTTGCATGCAATGCAAGGAACAATGCAGGTTCATCACATTCCACAATACATATGCCTGCTTTCAGCTGGTGTACAATTTCTCCCACTGTGTTTAAAACACTCACGCTTATTTACGTTCTGCTTGATCCCAAAGATGATCCTGAAAACATGAGTTTAGAAAGGACGCAGGCATAGAATGAGAAAAAGCCAATCGTTCTCCAGTCAATTCCCTGGTGGACTCTCCTTCACCTGCTTCATTTCGTTAGGGAGGAATCTCCATATGGAGGATTGTGCTTCAGAACCTTTATTGATTGATGTGGCTTAGGTTATTAAAATGAGTATAAAATGACAGCAATATGAAATATTGCTCACAGGGAGAAAATTTGTTTAAAAAAACGAACGTACTGTATGTTTCAAAGTTGATTGGACTGTGATCAAGTCAGTACATTGACCAGTATTTAAAATAATATCAATATCTACATTTCAATGTACGAATTGTACAAAGCCAAACTTGAAGCTTTATGTAATAAATAATCTTTCAGGTCTAGCTACACAATGGGAGCCTTCTTGGAAGTTTTATTTTATTGTTCTGTCCTCTCCAGTTCCCACTTACCCACCTAGTTAAGGTAAGAGAGAGCCTATCTTTTTCAGAGTACTCCTGCACAGGAAATTCACAAAAGTAACTTGGAAGTGATTTTCCACTATCTGAAGAGTAATGCCTATCCTCCACACTTGCACTTGACAGCATAGCTAAGATTGGGAGTTCACTTGTGAGCAGTCTCTGTTTGAAAATGAGTCCTATAAGTTGGTAACAGAGTCTGGAATTCCAGTGGCCTATCAGTCACTTCCAAAAGCTGATCCTGAAAAGATGGCTGAAATATAGACCATTGATTTCTCAGGTTGTGTTTTGATTTCTGCAAATTTGCTCCTCTGAAAGCAATGATTCCATTTTAGTGTCAGGTGTCTTGGATCTCAGCCACCCACCAAACTTTGCACAAGTAACAGGTTGTCCCTCAGCTCCATTGTATCCTCAGCTAATGGGCACACAAGTACAATTGCAGGTGTTGGATAGTGAAAAGGAGCTGTGTGCGTTTGTAGCAAGGTTTTCTAGGTAGAGACGAAGGGCCATAACCTTGGCCATTTACAGCATGGTTTATTGGACAGTGATCAGATGAACCAGCTCTAACTGTTTCTTTTTCTTTCTTGTGATGAAGTGACAAGTATTTCTACTGCCATCTCATTGGAGCACAAATGTCCTTTAGGGAAGGAAACTGCCATCCTTACCTGGTCTGGCCTACATGTGACTCCAGACCCTCAGAAATGTGGTTGACTCGTAACAGCCCTCTGGGTAATTAGGGATGGGCAATGAATGCTGCCTATCAGCGACGCCCTCATCCCATGAATGAATAAAGAAAAAAAAATTGTGAATCAACGTGTGACCTTTCTGTGGTTTTTCTACCATATATATCCATGATTATTTGAAGAGTGCTGGAGCTATAGTGAATTTTTGACTTCTGTGTCATCCTGATTCTCTTCTATCATTGGGTATAATTTTTATATCTTTGAGGTCTCCAGATCTAGCTCAATGGATCAACTCTTCTGGTTGTTGAAATCATAGATCTCATTTGCCCTCTTCATTTTTCAGTGTGGAGGCAACTCAGTCAATTTAGGACTCAAGTGATAAAGCCTAACAGTCCTCCTGAGTGTAAAAGTTTCAGTTTGTGCTCCCCTTCCTTTTTTTGCTCTCCCTTAGGTTCCACTTCAATACAGGCCTTAACTTGTGTTCTTTCCTTCAATCAGTTCAACTGCTAAAACCTATTACATTTCTAACATTTCACAGTTCTGATGAAAGGTCACAGACCTAAGATGTTACCTGCTCCTCTCTTTGCAGGTGCTGCCAGACCAACAGATTATTTCCAGCATTTTCCGTTAGTAGTACAGCTAATGCTTCTATTTTTATCATCATTTATTTACTGGTAATATACTTTTTTTCTGTTCTGGTTGAGGTAAACTGGCATTGCAACTGAAGAGAGCCCATTTTTCATGACAAATCATAGCAGTTGCATGTTAAACAACAGCATTGACTTTTGACATTAGGGATGCAAAATTACATAAAGATTTAAGTCTTCTGACAGATACCTGTGGTGATAAACAGCATTGTCTCTGAATGAAAGAAACATTAGACCCAACTGTATGCAAGTAACCGTATCAGTGACTGTGGAATAATGGAGCCGGGTTTGGTCTTATTTAATGCCAGTAATCTTATTTTAGATTTGATTCTTGTTGGAATGATCCTATGTTTATAATTCATATGGCTTTTTGAGATATAGATCCCAATTGTGTATTTTGTGCACTAAAAATCTGAGAATTCTGTCACAAACCAACTTGAAGTGTTTAGTGCTTCAGCATGTGGAGATAAATTGTCCCTAGTGATTCATGTAAAAGTAGCCGAAAGTACATAGGAAACTATGACTTATATTCATTTGTAGTTTCCACAGTAGTGGTCTTGACACCCAAGTGGAATGCAATTTAAATAGTTTTTTGATTAGTATTTTCCATTTCTATCCCTTTACTCTCCCGAGCATTGTAGTTCCATGCCTAAGTCGGTGACTAGTTTTCTTTTAGAATAGAATGTACAAATTCGATTCTTGATTTAACCATGGGATGCATAAATGGGTAGACGTCGACTCTGCTCCCATTGAGGATCGGCTATCTTCCTCATTCTTTTAAAGAAATGCAACCCTACCCCCAAATAGTCCCCACCCTCACGCATTAAAGCAAATGTTGAGTATTAATCCACCTTCTGACCCAGCACTGTTTGGATATCCTTAATTGTTATCCTTGAAGGTTCAGCTTCATTTAGTTGAAGGGGAAATTTTAGCCTGAATAGCAAGCAACTAACTGCCTATCTTCAAATTTTTGCCACAGGATCTTTAACATCTCTGAATAATTTAAGTAAACAACAGTAATGTCATACATTTGTATTGCTCCTTTTAATATGTGAAGGTGAAGGTGATTTGGGAGGAGGAAGATAGAAAACTTTACTCAAAAAGGCAGAAAGATGGGGTGTTAGCTTAACATCTGTCATCAGGAAAATGTTAGAAGCTGTTATTAACAAAGTTATAACAGGGTATTGGATAAGTTTGAGCTAGTCAGGCAGAGTCAGCGCGGCTTTGTGAAAGGGAAATCATGCTTGACCAATCAAATAAGAGTTCTTTGAGGAGGTAACACATATTGTGGATACAAGGGATCTGTTGGATGTATTGTACATAGACCTCCAGGAGGCATTTGACAAGGTGCCTCTTCAAAGATTATTGTTGAAAATAAAAGTTTATGGTGTAGAGGGTAGCATATTGGCATGCGTAGATTGGCTAGCTAACAGGAAGGAGAGATTAGGTATAACTTTTTCTTTTTCAGATTGGCAAGATATAACAAGTATTGTGCTGCAGAGATTGGTGCCCCTCATAATTTTATAAACTTCTATAAAGTCACCCCTCAGCCTCCGACGCTGGAGGGGATGTAGCCCCAGACTATTCAGCCTCTTCCTATAGCTCAAACCCTCCAACCCTGGCAACATCCTTGTAAAGCTTTTTTGAACCCATTCAAGTTTCACAACATCTTTCCTTTGAAATATATTTATATCTTCTCAGAGATATCTTCAGATGTAATTGTCAAAATTGCAGAAGTGTTGATAAAGGCATTTAAAATGTTAAATTTTTGTTGAGTTCTAACCTTCTGTGCTTCTATGTAAATGATTTCCAAATAAAATTATTCTGGTTTTCTGACACTTTATAGATTACGATCAACTTGTCTCAGTTGGACCATTGTTAATCTTCACTTCTGGTGTACTCCGCCAACAGATTTACAGCCTACAAAATGCACTGCAACACCTCACCAAGACTTCTTCAGCAGCACTACCCAAAGCCATTACCTCTACCACCTAGAAGGACGTGTGTATCAGATGTATGTAAAGACCATTACCTCAAATTGCCCTCCAAGTCATACACCATCTTTACCTGGAACGATAGGTTGGCATTTCGTCCCTCTCACTGGATCAGGAATGATTGCACAGTAGCACCTTCGATACATAGATTGCATTGATTCAAGGAGAGCCTCTATTACCATCTTCTTGCGGGCAATGGTGAATGGGTATTAGCTATTCATTTTCCCAGTAACACCCACATCCTGACACTCAATGAAAGAAGTTACATTCTAAATTTTTGGAAGAAGCAACAGGACACTGGAAGGATGCCAGGCAGAGCAACCCCTACAAACATTCTCTACAAAAAAAATCTTCTCTGCAACAGGGTGTGTTGGTATCCTGATGCCAGCATCAGTAGATAGAGGTGCACATTTTGCAGAAGGAAATTACAGGATGCAACTGGAGACCTGATGACAGACCTAGCTAACCATAATGTTGGATGGATCTTTTCAAAAAGTTAAATTGCAATAGTGATGCTTTCAGGGTGAGTGAAACCAGGCATGTTAGTGTGATTCAACAGTTTGCATTATCTCCTTGGCTAAATAGCAAGATATTACCTCAGCCATATCAACAGATGTTGGCAGACTTACCTGACAACTATCATATCAACTGTCTTTGCAGGCTGCAGAGCAAATTAGAGGTAGATGCAGAGAACTGCCATCTAGTACATGAAACTCTGCTGTTCTGCAGATTAGGGTTGCCAGTCAATGGCAACCTCATCTACCTTTTTCCAGGACACCTGTGATACTCTCAGCTTGCCAACCATCCTCAGCAAAGACTGCCAATGAGATGAGATATATTTTCAGCCTTTGTAAAGTCTGTAAGAATATTTTGTATCCCTTCCCATTCTGCCAGTTCTCTTAAATTGCTTGTATTCCTTTAACTTTTAATTACATTAGTGTTCCTTGACACCATTAGTGTGCTTTTTGAACATGTTGAAATCTACACTTGATTTGTGAATAATTATGCAGACCCATAAAACTACCACACATGACCACTTTGGTGAGATTTGCTCCGGTTCCCATTTGAAATCAAGCTATAGCATGGCAAAGTAACTGAACTACTTTGCTGTTTACATCATCATCTCTTGATATAACAGTATATCATTAGTGGTTCATCCTTTTCGTCAAGTCCTTCCTTTTGACAGAATAAGTTTTTGCTGGGTATTATGAAATATCTTTAAATGCCTGACATTGCTCATCTACTGACCTTCCCCTTAGTCTGTTTTTCCATCTCACTTTAGACAACTCTTTCTTCATAACTCTGTAATTGCCCATACTTAAGGACCCCTGTTTGAGACTCATTTTTCTCCCTCAAACTGAATTTGAAATTCTTTCATTTTGTGGTCACTAACGCCTGGAGGATTCTTTATTCTAAGTTCTCTTGTAATTCATACCTCATTACACATTACTAAATACAAAATAGCCTGCTCCCAGGTAGATTGCGCAATGTACTGTTCTCGGAAACAATCCCTCATGCAGTGTACAAATTTGTCTTCCATGTTACCCTTGCCTATCTACCCAGTCAATATGCAGCTTAAAATTACACATGACAATTATAGTGCCCTTCATACACACATCCATTATTTCCTGATGCTTTGTCCTACGGTGAGGCAACTCTTTGGGGGCCCATAAACAATTCACATCCCTGACTTCTCCTGATTTCCACTCAAATTAATTCCACATCACAATCTATTGCACCTATACCCCTACTCACACCACACAATATGTTTCTTTGTTAATAACAGCATCCTACTTCCTTTTCCTTTTTACTATTCTTCTGTGGTACTGAATGACCTCGCACATTGAGTTCCCAGTTGTGGTCACCCTGCAAACACATCTTAGTAATAGCTATCATTACCAAGAAACTAAACACTAGAACTAAAACTGAGCAAGTGAAATATGCTATTATATTCATGGAGTCTGATTACAAATGACTTTATTAATGGGATGAATATCAAAGAGAGTACAGATGCCCTAAAAGCTTAAGACAATTATTTCAAAGCAAGAACGAGTAAAATGCTTGTATGAGCAACATTTAATGGAAGAGTTCAGCTTCCAGGAGAATCCGTGATCAGTTTCATTCATGATATCAGTGCAAAACTGTGAACATGGAGCTTTGATATAAGAATTCATGAAAATAGAATTATCATTGAAATTCTTAATGAAACTTTCAGGCTTCTTACAGCAAGGAAAACTTAACTTAGGAGAAAGCTATTCAAAACTTGCTGGAAGCAGAAACTAGAAAGACACTCCAGAGAGCAGCAGAAGACATCTAGCTCTACACTGCTAAAAGAGAGTGTTCCTGCTCTGAGAAAACAAGGCCTCACAGGCACATTGTCCAGCCGTGACAAAGAAATGCAACGTTTGTAAAACTGTATGTTGCATCTAGAAATGCAAAAGTTGATTGTCACACACACAAAGAGGTCTACACAGTAGAACACCCACCTCACCACTAGAAAATTTGACATACCTCCATTGGAGAAGATAGCTGAGGCATTCCTAGGAGAAACAGCTCATCTGGCGGCGCCACAAAAGGTGGAACTTGTCTACATTAATGGACATCCTATTGATTTACTACTTGATACAGGAACTAGTGTTACTGTCCAAACAGACCAATTACGATGATTGAAGAAGCAGAAGTTGCAGCTGACAGAGATAACTCTATGTGGTACAGGTAGAATAACATAGAAATACAATAAATTATATGTAGTGCAATTAATGTAAGGGAGTTTATCATGCCTGTGTTGGTCACAATCCACCAGCTTCACTTTTGAGTCTAATGCATGTCAAGTCTCGATTTCATCAGAAGAATTTGAGAAGATCGTCAACCTCCTAGAGAACAACTCGTCCAGAAGCAAGGAGCTGTTCAAACATAGGTCCAGGAACAAAGCATTGTTGACCAACCAGTCAAGAAGCAACTAGTTGAAAACTTAATTAAGCTTCCCAGAGTCATGACAGGACTCATCAGAAGAAAGAATCAAGTGAAATCACTTATGTTGATGTAAGAAAGCTTTCTAACATTTTCAACATAGAGGAAGTCACAATCTTCATACGACTGGTGAAAATGTTTAATCCTTTGTCTTCCAAATCAAAACAGTTAATACCCATTACAGAGATATTGCTGGGTGAGCTGCAATCTTTTGGTAACATGCCTAAGGGTCTGAAAATTGTACTCACCAATGAAACAATCACAATGGGCAACTGAAGGCATCTATCCTGATTAACCACATGAGAGAGATAGGTTGCAGATAACTCCATGGAAATCAGTCCAATATTCACAGATCCAGGACATGGTTAAAAAGAAACTGCCTGATCTAAGCATCCAGGATTCTTCAAAAGACAGACTGCTTGTTACGGTGGGAATTTGAAAGAGATTGCCTGGTACAGAAATCCAGGAAACTATTAGGAATAAAATACCTCTTCAACAGAGCAACTGTCTTCCAGGAAGGACATTCAGGAGATTAAGAAACATTGAAAACTTTGCTTCATATTGAACTTAATTTATTTGGTGTTCAGCCAAACAATACAAGTCTACCTTCAGGAGGGAATCCAGGGAGGAAAAGCTTGTTTCTTTAGTTTACCTGTGAATAATGAGGCTGTTAGTCTTAATAATTGGACATTCAAAATCTCATTGTATCTGCAGAGTTAAGGTATGAGAACATGGAGCTGTAATTCCTCCTATGGCTAATGATCTTTGCATTGTTTGAATATTTTATATAAAATATAATTAGGCAACATTGAATATGCCAGGGCATCATTTTAGCAGAGTATTGCACCTTCAGATGTATTTACCTTACTCCACTTTGCTGCATGACATAATGATTAATCAATTTCAGAAAAATGGTGTTACAAATGTTACTGTCATAGAATGTCATAGAATCCCTACAGTGTGGAAACAGGCCATTCGGCGCAGCAAGTCCACACCGACCCTTGGAACATCCCACCCAGACCCATACCCCTATAACTCACCTAATCGACACATCCCTGAACACTATGGGCAATTTAGCATGGCCAATCCACCTAGCCTGCACATCTTTGGACTGTGGGAGGAAACCCACGCAGACACGAGGAGAATGTGCAAACTCCACACTGACACTCACCCGAGGCTGGAATCGAAATAGTATGACATTCATTCACTTCCCTTCCCAAAAGAACATTATATTCACTTTTTGTAGTTGATATTGATGAAAACCAAGGTTTGCTTTTGGAGTTATTTGCTTGTACCATTGATTTGCAAACACATGACTGTAATGAGTGTAAAAGGAGTCAGTCTCCTTGGTACTGACGTACACAGCATGGCAGTGCCCTCTGCTGTACTACAGGGGTAGTTGTTCAGTGTACACAACATAAAACCAACTATTCTAGATCTGAGCAAAATATTAGGCAAACACATCCTGTTGTTGAGAGGAGGCAATAAAATTTTATTTTAAATACTTCTTATTTAAAATCATACATATTTCATAGCTTTTTTAAAGTAAAATGTTTTTGTTTTCTTTTTGAACAACCTCTTGGGCCTGCTTCCTACTTTCTTCCTGTCTGCCTCATTTCATGGAGGCTTTGGAAAAGGTACAGAAATGGTTTACCAGGATGTTGCCTAGTTTGGAAGGTATTAGTTATGAGGAGAGATTGGACAATTCATTAGTTTTCACCTGACCATTGAAGGATGAGGAGTGACCTGATAGAAGTTTACAAAAGTGTAAGAGGCATACATTGAATGGAGAGTCAGAGTCTTTTTCCCAGGGTTGAAACACCAGTTATTTGTGGATATAGGTTTAAGATAAAAGGGAGTAAGTTTAAAGGAGGTGTGAAAGACAAGTTTTTTTACACAGAGGGTGATAAGTGCCTGGACTGTGCTGCCAGAGGGTTGGTGGAGGCGGATACAGTAGCAATATTTAAGAGTCATCTTGACAAACATATGAGTGGGCAGGAAATAGAGGGATATGGACCATATAGAGGCAAAACGTTTTTAATTTAGAAAGGCATCATGTGTCGGTGCAGTATTGGTGGGCTGAAAGACCTGTTCCTGTGCTGTAAACGAGAAGTGAGAAAGAGCTCATTTATAAACAAAGAAAAAGATGAAAAAAAGATGTTCTTTGTTCTTCATCATTTTCTTTGTTTATAAATGATCTTTTCCTCACTTCACCACTAACTTTCTCTAATGCACATTTTCTCTTGAATTCTTGTGTTGTATCACCAGTTTCATTGTGCATTTCTTTTCCAATCCAATTTGTCACATTCTTGCTTGCTCACGATTTCTATTTTACTGATTATGATAACCAGCTATGATCTAGAACCCATAAATAATTAATTAAAATCCCATCACAGCAAGTTGTGAAATTGAATTCAATAAAATCTGGTCATTTGTCACTTGGCTCGTTCATTGATTGATTCCCAATGAATCCATTATCTTATTTATTCATCCTAAACGCTGGTATGTGGGTTGGCTCTTAAGGTCCTCCGTGCACAATAAAATAGTTGTTAGCTGATTGAATGTCACCCACATGCTATGAAAAAGTATTGAATAATTATTAATTTCTTCATTTAAGATGTTCTGAAGAAAGATAATGATTCTGCTTTCTATCCATAGATGATATCAGATCTGCTGAGTGTTTCTAGCAATTTCTGTTTTTGTTGAATAATTATCACTCACTTGCTACTTTGAGGTTCTTTTCTCATACATTTTCTCTTTCAGAGGTGATAATGTTTCCATTATTTTGCTGCTCCTAGCTTCTGATGGAGAAAGGAAATTTTGTGAGTCGCTATCATATGACCATAATTCAGCATGATTTAGGGTAGTTATGGATAAGGACAAAGATGGACTGGAAATCAAGGTTCTTAATTGGGGAAGTCCAATTTAAGTAAGATAAGACAGGATCTGGCCAGTGTTCTGGGAGTAGCTATTTGCAGATCAGAGCAGTCAGAGATATTTAGAACAGTAACAATGAGCTGTCAGGCTAACATGTTTCATAAAGGTGAAGGGTCCAACAGCAAGTCCAGAGACCCCTGGAAGTCAAGGGATTGGAAAAAAGAAGGCTTACAGTCAATACCAAAGCCTTAAAACAGCAGAAACCCTCGAGCAGCTGATTTGTAAAAGCTTCTATAGGTATGTGCTTAGAAAAAGATCAGTGAAGACAAATGTAAGTCCTTTACAATCAGAAACAGGTGAAGTTATAATGGGGGAACAAAGAGATGGCTGACCAATTAATTACATATTTTGGTTCGATCTTCACAAAGATGTCTACAAATGTTGGGGAACATAGGATCTAATGGGATGGAGGAATTGAAGGAATCAGTGTGAAATGGTATTGAAGCAATTGATGGGACTGAAGGGTGATAAATCCCCAGGGCCTGATAATCTACATCCCAGAGTATTTAGGAAGTGGTCCTAGGAATAATGGATATGTTGGTAGTCAGCTTTAAAGATTCTATAGATTCTGGAACAGTTTTTATTGATTGGAGGGTAGCTAGTGAAACCCCATTTTAAAAAGAAGGTATAAAGGAAACAAAGAATTATAGAATGGTTAGCCTGCCATCAGTAGTAAGGATAATTCTATACTATAATAGATTTAATAAAAAATTTAACACAGTAAGAGGATTGGACAAAAGATTTATGAAAGGGAAATCATGCTTGATAAATCCACTAGAATTTTTCATGAATGTAACCACAAGAGGTAGGAACATGGGCACATAGGAACAATAGTAGGCCATTAAGCCCTTTAAGCTTGTTCCACCATTTAATGAGATTATAGCTGATCTGTGGTCTAACTTCATATACCTGCATTTGACCAATATCTCTTAATAATTTTGCTTAACAAAATCTTATCTATCTCATATTTAAAACTAACAATTGATCTACTGTCATTTGCAAAAGAAAGTTCCAGACATCTACCACTCATTGTGTGTAGAAGTGCTTCCTAACATTTGTCCTGAACAGTCTGGTTCTAATTCTCAGACAATGTTTTCTAGTTCTAGAATTCCCATCCAAAGGAAGTAGTTTGTCTTTATCTATGATGCCTTTTCCTGTTCATATTAGTTGAAGACTTTGATCAGATCACCCCTTAAACTTCTAAATTCTAGAGAAAAAGGCTTAATTTATATAATTTCTCCTGAAAATCTGAAACCAAAGCAGAAGTTCTGGAAAAACTCAGTAGATCTGGCATTACCTGTTGGAGAAAAGCAGTCAACATTTAGAGTCTGATGACTCTTCATCAGAACTGATAGCAGCTGTATATAGTAATGACTTAGATGAAGGAACTAAATATAATGTCTGCAAGTTTGCAGATGTCAACAGTGGGTGGGAGTGAGGAAGATGCAGAGATGCTTCAGTTGAGTCAGATAAGTTGAGTGAGTGAGCAAATGCTTGGCAAATTTAGTTTAATGTGGATAAATGTGATGTTATCCGTTTTGGTAGCAAAAACAGAAAGGCAGATTATTATCTAAATGGCAATACATTGGGAAGGGGTGGTGCAAAGAAAAATAAAAGTTGAAAGAACTGAGGATTCTGTAAATCAGGAACAGAAACTGAAGTTGCTGGAAAAACTCAGCAGGTCTGGCAGCATCTGTAAAGAATAAATCAGAGTTAAAGTTTTAGGTCCGGTTCTGAGGAACAGTTCTGAGGAAGGGTCACCGGACCCGAAAAGTTAATTGTGATTTTTTTTCTTCACAGATGCTGCCAGACTAGTTATTGTTGGTGGTGGTGGTGCAAATAGAGCTGGGTGTCCTTGTACACCAGTCACTGAAAGTAAGCATGCAAGTGGAGCAGGTGGTGAAGAAGACAAATGATATTTTGGCTATCATAGTGAAAGAATTTGAGTACAGGAACTGGGATGTATTGCAGCACTCTAGTGAGACCGTACCAGGTGTACTGTGTGCAATTTTGGTCTCCTTATCTGACTAAGGAGGGAGTGTAACAAATGTTCACCACACTGACACACCACTGACAGAGGAGTCCAGAACCACAGATCACTGTCTAAGGTTACGGGTAGGCCATTTATGACTGAGATGAGGAGAAATCCTTCAACAAGGGAATGGTGAGCCTGTGGAATTCTCTGCCTGAGAAAGCAGTTGAGGCTCAATCATTAAATGTTTTCAAGAAGGAGTTAGATATGATTCTTCAGGTAAAGGTATCACAGGGCATTGTAGAGAAAGCAAGAACAGTGTAATGAGTTGGATGATTAGTCTGACCATATTGTATCAAAGAGCAGTCTCAAAGGGTTGAATGGCCTTATGCTGCTCCCATCTTCTATGTTTCTATGTGTAGAAATGCACAGATTGTTTAAAAAAAAAACTGAAAAACGAAGAGGAAACATGAAAAAGCACTGATGGGTAACATTAGGACATTCCAAAGGTGTTTTATAAGTATATTAGAGAATAGCTGGGGATAGTAGGGTCCAAAGTAGCAATCAGTGTTTTTATTTATTTAATTTTTAAAAATTAATTGGTGGCATGTGGGTGTCGCCGGCTGGCCAGCATTTATTACTTGTCCCTAATTGCCTTTGAGAAGATGCCTTCTTGAATCGCTGCAGTCCATCTGCTGTGGGTTGACCCACCCAGCCATTAGGGAGGGAATTCCAGGATTTTGACCCAGCAACAATGAAGGACCAGAATGGTGATATATTTCCAAGTCCGGATGGTGAGTGGCTTGGAGGGGAACTTGAAAGTGGCCCTGTTCCCATATACCTGCTGCCATAGTTCTTCTAGATGGAAGTGGTCATGTGTTTAGAAGGTGCTGTATGAGGATCTTTGGTGAATTTCTGCAGTGCATCTTGTAGATGGTACACACTGCTGCTACTAAGCATCGATGGTGCAGGAAGTGGATGCTTGTGGATGTAATGTCAATCAAGTGGGCTGCTTTGTCCTGGATAGTGTCAAGCTTCTTGAGTGTTGTTGGAGCTGCACTCATCCAGGCAGGTGGGGAGCATTCTATCACACTTCTGACATGTGCCTTGTAGATGGTGGTCAGGCTTTGAGGAGTCAGGAGGTGAGTTACTTAGATCAGAATCATAGAATCCCTACAGTGTGGAAACAGGCACTTTGGCCCAACAAGTTCACACCGTCCCTCAGAGCATCCTACCCAGACCCATCCCTCATAACCCACCTAATCTGCACATCCCTGAACACTACGGGCAATTTAGCATGGCCAATCCACCTAACCTGCACGTCTTTGGACTGTGGGAGGAAACCGGAGCACCCGGAGGAAGCCCACGCAGACATGGGGAGAATGTGCAAACTCCACACAGTCGCCTGAGGGTGGAATCGAACCCGGGTCCCTGGTTCTGTGAGGCAACAGTGCTAGCCACTGTGCCGCCATTTTCTTTTAAAATTCTTCTCATATCCTCTTCATCTTCATAGAAGTTCCCTTCTCCATCTCTGATAAGTTCCACTTTTTCATCATCATAGACTCAAAGCAGCCTACTTGCCACAGTATTCCTAGCTTCTGACCTTCTGTTGTTGCCACTGTGTTTATATGGTGAGTCCAGTTGAGTTTCTGGTAATTGATAACCCCCAGGATGTTATTAGTTTGGGATGGTAACACCATTGAATGTCAAGGGGCGGTGGTTAGATTGTCTCTTATTCGTGATGGTCATAGCCTGGCATTTGTGCGGCATGAATGTGACTTGCCACTTGTCAGCCCAAGCCTGGATATTGTCCAGATGTTGTTGTATTTGAATGTGGACTGCATTAGTATCTGAGTAGTCGCGAATGGTGCTGAAAATTGTGCAATCATTGGCGAATGTCCCCACTTCAGACCTTATGATGGAAAGAAGGTCATTGATGAAGCAGCTGAAGATGGTTGGGCCTAGGACACTACCCTGAAGAACTCCTGCAGAGGTGTCCTGGAGCTGAGATGACTGACCTTTAACAACCACGACCATCTTGCTATGTGTCAGGTATGACTCCAACTAGTGGAGAGTTTGGCTGCTGATACCCATTGATTCCAGTTTTGCTCGGGCTCCTTCATGCCACATTCAGTCGAATGCAGCTTTGTCAAGGGTTGTCACTCTCACCTCACCTCTGGAATTCAGCTCTTTTGTCCATGTTTGAACCAAGCCTGTAATGAAGTCCGGAGCTGAGTGGCCCTGGCGGAATCCAAACTGGGCATCATTGAGCAGGTTATTCCTGAGCATGTGCTGCTTGATAGCACTGTTGATGGCACCTTCCATCACTTTACTGTTGATCAAGAGTAAACTGATGGGACAGTAATTGGCCAGGTTGGATTTGTCCTGCTTTTTATGTACGGGACATACTTGGGCAATTTTCCACATGGTCAGGTAAATACCAGTGTTGTAACTGTACTGGAACAGCTTGGCTAGGGGAATGGCAAGTTCTGGAGCACAAGTGTTCAGTACTATTGCCAGATGTTGTCAGGGCCCCTAGCCTTTGCAGTATCCAGTGTCTCCAACCAGTGTGGAACTCAAGGACATAGGTGAGTTTTAAATGAGTATTTTGTCCTGTCCACAGTGCGTAAAGATACAGTGTAAGTATAGAAATCAGGGAGACTGACTGTGACATATTTGATCAAAGTAGCATTGAGAGAAAGAGATATTGGTGATTTTAGCAGCCTTAAAAGTGTTTAAGTCATCAGATGCAGAAGAAATGTATCCCAGGCTGCTATGGGAGTCAAGGGAAGAGATTGCAAGGGCTCTGACATTAATTTTCAAATCCTCTTTGGCCACAGGCGGGTCGCAGAGGACTGACGAACAATTAATATTGGACCATTGTTCAGAAAGATGGTAGGAATAAACCGTGGAAGTACAGGTCAGCAAGTCAAACATTTGTGGTAGGGAAGCTGTTGGAAAAAGTTCTGAGGGACAGAATTATATTCTACTTGGAAGGGCAATATTAATCTTAGCTTGTATGGATCTAACAAATTAGAATTTTCTGTGGAGTTGACTACATGTGTAAATGAGGGTAATGCGGTTGATGTCATGTACATCGACTTCAGCAATTTGGCAAATTTGATAAGATTTCACATGGCAAACTGGTTTAGAAGTTAAGAGCCCATGGGAGCAGAGGATTTTTTTTTGTGTGATTGGAAGCTTTTGTCTACTGATGTACCAGGGGATTCGGTGCTGGGTCCCTTTGCTGTTTGTTGTATACATTAATGAATATGGGAGGTTTGATCAGTAAGTTCACAAATAACATGAAAGGTATTGGCATGGTAAATAGCTAAGAAGAAAGCCTTAAATTATGGGATGATTTAGATGGGCTGGTCAGATAGTCTGAACAGTGGCAAATGAAATTTAGTCCTTAAAAGTGTGAGGTGATGCATTTTGGGAGTGCTAACAAGGCAAGGGAGTTGAATGGTAAGACTCTGGGAAGTACAGAGAATTAGAAGGACTTTTGTGTGCATGTGCGTTGATCCTGGAAGGCAGCCGGTCAGGTGGATAAGTTGATTATGGGATATTTGCTTTTTTTAGTCAAGGCATTGAATGTAAGAGAAAAGAGAAAGTGGATCTCTAATGTCTTTTAGGGAAGGAACCTGTCCTTGCTGAGTCTGGCATACATATGACTCCAGACCTGCGGCAATGTGGTTCACATTTAATTGTCTCTAGGCAATTAGGGATGGGAATAAATGCTGGCCTGACCAGTGACACACACATCCCGTAGATGAATAAGAAAAAAATTATGATGGAACCACTGAAGGACCTCTTTCCATGCTGTAAAAACTCTATAATGTGCCAACGAGAGACCAAGTACTGTGGCTTAAGTGCAGTAATGAAGATAAGCATGGACACAGAATCTCATGGCTGGTCAGGATGACTGCTTTCGCCTGTATGGTATCAGGCTTCTTTTGTAACCATCCAATATTTTATCATTCTGCTGATTTGAGCCTTCTTGCTGGTGGGGAAATTGTGAGGGGTATGCTGATATGAACCACTTATTGAAAGGTTAGATCAATCAGAATCTTGGTGACTCCTCTGGGTTTTCTGAATAGATCTTACTGATATGTTTCTGAAATTCAATTTGATAAGTACATTAAAAATGACTAGAAAATGGATGGTGCCAATTCTGGCAATGTGATTGGCTAAAAAATACTTGATTCTATGATTCTGTACTCAGATTGGTGGATGTTGATGGATTCCTACATTACGATGTCCTTATACATAATTGCATTTCCATTATAATATAAAAAATGTTCAGTGGTTTGGTGCATGAGCTGAACTTGAAATATTAGCTTGTGTAGGAAGCCTCCAGCCCTCTTAAACTCTAAAGAATGTGGATTAATGTTTTTATCTTGTATACATAAAATATGGTTGGTACAAGTGAAAATCAGCATTCATCCAGAAGTATTGCTGATAGTGCTTTCTCATATGAGTGAATATACAAAACATTCTGCTTTTTATAATTATTTTATACCTATTCATGTGTGTACTCTATCTGACAGATACTTTAATGTATTGTCGAACATTGATTCTTGGTTTTTAATTCCACTGCTGTGAATCTCACTTCGTTGTGGGAAAGCATTTCAACTACAAAAAGGAAACCAATGAAGCTTTGTGAATTAAATCTGTTTGCCTATTGACTTCCAATCCACTTCCTGAAAAGTACAAGGGCAGAACTTTTACCCTGAGCAGAATTGTACCAGAATGGATGTTCTAGCCCCTGGAAGTCATGTCTGTGTTTAACAGAGGTCTAGTGCTGACTTCATTATATAAATGTCACTATAGTTAGTTCCAATATCTGTTTCGATCTGTGGAACTATTCCACATTCATAATCATGCGGAAAATTAAATTTGAGTTCATCATAAGGACAGGCAACTTAAACTGCACGCCGTCTCCAGTATCTGCTGACAAATGTGATGTTACTTCCGTTTGGTCAGCAGAGGGCAAGAGCATGCAGCTTTTATATCAGAGAAAAGACTATCATGTGAAGATTCCTGATAGATTTATGGTGTGCATGGACCACAACTATTTGTTCATATGTTCAATTTGTATATGTAAGGTGGCAGAGATATAAGTGAAATGTATAATATAGATCCTTCTATGTGTACAGGAGGAGTACACAAGTATGAAGTATCAGAAGGTTGTTGAAGCAGAGAAAAGCTGGGCCTGAGCATCTGTTGTGTCTCTGCATTTTTTGGAGGTAACAGATTATTGGATTGTGGTTATAGAATGTGGTTACCCTACTGGTTAAGAAGGAAGAAGTAGAGGAAATTGTAGTCAATGATAAGGAACCATCATTTGTATTTAGTTTAAGTGCATCCTCCCGCTTGAGGAAGGAGCTGTGTAATGCCCCAGGAAATGTGTGTCAATTGTTATCGGAGCTGCTTCACGTGGGGCATAAGGAAAAGATAAATTAGACACAGAGCTGTGATGATACTTCCAGTGCCATGTGCTCAGAGAGAAATATCAGACAAAAGTAACTAGGAACAAGTTGCAGTAAAAATGGAAGAAATATCAATATATGCATTAAAATATATTTAAAAAGGACAAAACAAAAGCTGCCATGGAGAAAGTACCAATTAGTGAACAACTATTCACTGGTTCATTTTTCAGGGTGATGCCTGGTCAATCAGAGTCAACCTGCCTGGTTTAAAATTTAAACAAAGTTTGGCTGTTAACTGTCAAATATCATTAATTGATGCATTCTCCATGGTTACACTTTGACCAATCAAAGTCCATTTGCCAATCAATCAGCACTCTCCTCTCGTGCAGTATTAACGTTGCTTTCCACTTAACCATTTTTATTAATCCATGGAATGTGGATGTCATTGACTGGTTTGGCACTTACTGTCCATCCGTAATTTCGCTTGACAAGGTGGTGGTGAGCTGCCTTCTTGAATTTTCTTGCTGTCCATTTGCTTTGGGTAGGCCTATAATGCAGTTGGGAAGGTATTTCCAGGATTTTGACCCAGCAGCACTGAAGGAATGGTGATATATATCCAAGTCAGGATGGTGAATGGCTTAGAGTGGAACTTGCAGGTAGTGATGTTCTCATGTATCTGCTGCCTTTGTCCTCTAGATGGTGGTGGCTGTGAGGTTGGAAGTTGCAGTCTAAAAAGGCTTTTGGTGAATTCCTGCAGTGCATCTTCCAGAGGGTCTACACTGTTACTACTGAGCTTTGGTAGTGGAGAGGCTGAATCATAGAATCCCTACAGTGTGGAAACAGGCCCTTCGGCCCAACAAGTCTACACCGACCTCCACAGCATCCCACCCAGACCCATCCCCCTATAACCCACCTAATCTACACATCCCTGAACACTATGCGCAATTTAACATGGCCAATCCACCTATCCTGCACATCTTTGGACTATGGGAGGAAACCAGAGCACCTGGAGAAAACCCACACAGACACGGGGAGGATGTGCAAACTCCTCACAGACAGTCACCTGAGGGTGGAATTGAACTCGGGTCCCTGGCACTGTGAAGCAGCAGTGCTAACCACTGAGCCACCGAGCTGCCCCCAGTATGGTGCCAGTCATGCAGACTGCTTTATCCTGGATGTCATCAAGTTTCTTGACTGTTGTTGGAGCTACATTCGTACATGTAAATGGAGAGTATTCCACCACACTCCTGACTTGTGACTTTAGTTGGTGGATGAATTTTGGGAAGAAAGGAGGTGAGTTACTTGCTGCAGGAATGCTCACCTTTGACCTGCTCTTGTCACTGCAGTATGTACATGACTAGTTGGTCCATTCAGTTTCTGGTTAATGGTAACCTCCCATCATATTGATAGTGGAGGATTCAACTGTGGTAACGCCATTGAATATCAAGTGGCATGATTCTCCCTTGATAAAATGATCATTGCCTGATATTGTGTGGTGCAAATGTTACTTGCCATTTGTCAGCCTAAATCTGGATATTAGAAATATAAACAGAAATTGCTAGAAAAACTCAGAAGGTCTGGCTGCATATGTGGAGAGAAAGCGGAATTGACGTTTCGGGTCCAATGACCCTTGTTCAGAACTGGTTTTCCATAAACTGTTAGCAAACAAATGAACAGGCTCATAGAAGTTTACACAAGCTCAGGGCTTTCCATAATACACAGTCCACATCTGCTTATCATTTCAAGAATCTGATTTTTTTTGTTTCTAAACAGTGCATTTGTTGCAAGAGAAAACATTTTATAATAGTATTAGATTGGTTTTAAAAATATATATTAATTATATCACCTTTATATTCCAAGCATTCTATCGCTTACTACCAGCATTCTTTTCTTGCTTTACCTTTAGCACTTCATATTAAACAACAACAATGATTTGGTGCAGATGAGGTTGAGGGGCACCTGATTGAGGTGTATAAGATAATGAGGGGCATGGTCAGGATGAATAGAAAGCAGCTGCTTCCCTTTGTTGAACAAGGAAGCACAATTTTAAAGTGAAAGGTGGGAGATTTAAAGGGGATTTGAGGAAAAATCTTTTTACCCACAGAATATTGAGAGTCTGGAATGCACTGCCTGGGAGTGTATTTGGGGTGGGGAAATCTCACAACCTTTAAAAAATACTTAGTTGTGCACTTGAAGTGTCATAACATTCAAGGCTGTGGGCCTAATGCAGGCCAGTGGGACTAGTTAGGATAGTTAAAATTTTTGGAGGTGCAGACTGAATGAGCCGAAGGGCTTTTTCACTATATGATTCCACGATTCTATAACACTTTGACCACTTTTAAAGAAATAGCGTCATGTTCATAATCTGACAATGATTAAGTTTAAAAATGACATTTAAATTTGTTCACAGGATGTGAGTGTAACTGGCTCAGCCATTATTTATTGCCCATCTGCAAAGATGCTTGAGAAGGTAGTAGTGAGTCACCCATGGTGACATTGAAAGAACTGCAGTATAATTCCAAGGCAGGCTAGTGTGTATTTTGTACGGGAACTTGGCAGATGCTGGTGTTCATATGCATCTCTGTCCCTGTCTTTAGAGCTGATAGGGGTTGAGACTTTGGAAGATGTTGTTGAAGGAGTCTTAGCAAGTTGCAACAATGTATCCTGTAAATGGTACATACTGCTGCCTGTGTTGGTGGTTGATGATGGATGGGGTGCGAATCAATCAGACTACTTTGTCCTGGCTAGTGTCAAGCTTTTAAAGTGCTGTTGAAGCTGTATTTAGCAACTAGAGAGTATTCCATCACATGCCTGAATTCTGCTTTTGAAGGTATTAGACAAGCTCTGGGGAGTTAGAACATCAAATTGTATGTGTGCCATAGAATTGCCAGCCTCTGGCCTACTCTCGTAACCACAATATTTATTTGGCTTGACCAATTCAGTTTCTGGTAGTGGTAACCCCAAGATGTAGACACTGGTGATTCAGCAATTAAGATGCCATTGGATGGCATATGTCTTGTTCAGATCTCAGTTGTTTATTTCCCCAAAAGCGATCAACACTGTTTTGAACAAAATATGTGAGAGCAATCTGCTAAATTATGGATAAAGATTTGGTAATCTAATTAAATCATAAAATATTGTTGGTGACCACCTTGAATTTTACATTATTAAAGCAGTACAAACACCGGAATGGGACATGGTTTAATATTACTAACTGAAGGAAATCACATATTTCCTAACCAGGATTATTTACCACATAATTACCACTTACCACTTACTTATCACTTACCAGTTAGCAGCTCATTCAGAGCAAAGGCATAGGAAAAGTTTGGTTTCTTAGCTACAGTTGGTACACAGCCCAACTTAACAAATTGTTGTTACAAATCAGTTTCATGATAGTAACATTAAAGTATTTCAATGTAAATATTAAATAATAACACCAGCTCAATGCAAGCAGCTAATATATATTGTTTAGCATTCACTTACACAGATCAGTAGTTTGGATGAGTCCTAAAGGCATTCAAGTCTAAATGCACTGTGTGGGAAGAACATTTTCCCGCTCGGTGGGGACAGCAGGTTTGTGTATGTATGGGGAGTTAAAGTTCATATAAGTAAGTAAAAAAAGAGGTGGTGTAAACCTCAGCATATCTGGCAACATCTGTGGGGAGAGAAACAGTGTCAACATTTTGTGTCCAATAAGAGTCATATGAGTTAACGGTTTCTTTCTCCACAGATACTGTCAGACCTGCTGAGCTTTTCCAGCACTTACTGTTTTTATTTCAGATCTCAACTATTACAGATCTACGGCAATTTACTTTTATTTGCCATCTGAGCGATATTGGTTCAGGATCTTGACATCACCTCACCGTCTTTCAAATGTAACTGGCGCAGGATTGAAAATGAGTCGGGATCCCCCAAACCTGTTTGATAAGTAATTCAAATATGTAAAAACCAATTAAGAACTGGTTAATTTTTCAATTCTGCTTTCCTGAGCCAGGCTATTTGTTTTCTGCCTTGTCAACAACTGCCCAGGGTCACCAGACATGTACAAAGGAGGAAACTGGCAGGCTGGGAAAGCTTTAATCAATAAAGCTGTCATTTTCTGTCCCTGGCCTAGTGAGTGACTGTGAATCAAAGCACTTCTGTCAGCAGGTGTAATCAATGCTTGACAGCTGATTGTCAACTTCTTGGAAATTTAATGGATAAGAGGAACAAATAAATTGAATTATTTTTTACTGCTTTCCTCTTCTGTCTGAAAAAGACGTGGCTTTCAAATTTTTTCTTTCTTTTCCCTTTTAAAAATAGGCAGTGATGTGTTTCCCTAAAACCCTGTTCATGAAATATAATCTAAAAATGACCAGCTGAAAATTCCTTCAGGTTAAAACAAAGTAGGGTTTATTAATGCAATCAAAACCTGGGGAAATAGTTTGTAGAGCACATTCCCATACAAAAACCAACAGAGAAGAAAGAAAAGTAGGAAAAAGAAAAGGATTTACAAAAACAAATCGCTTATAATTCAAAAATATTGGCATTAATTCACAATAAGTCATGACCAGTGAATCCATGTCCAATGATATTTTATAGTCAGCTGGTCTGGTAGAACTCCTCCTCATTCCATTTTACATCTGTCTTCCTTTCACCACCATTAACAACCCCTTTGCCATATGCACAGGTTTTCACTCTATCTGTCCCCTTTGTCTCTGCTCTGTCTCTGTCAAAAGTATAAAACGTAAATGTATTCCAACCTCGTTCAATTCCAAAGAAAATGCATACTGGACTGGAAATGTTAACTCTTGTTCCTCTCTGCACAGTTGCTGCTAGACCTGCTGAGTTTCTCCAACAATTCCTGTTTCTGTTTCAGATTTCCAAGTGAGTTTTTCCAGCAATTTTTGTTTTTGTTTCAGATTTCTAGCAATATATTGTTCTTGTAAAACAAAAAAGTGAGAATACTGGAAATCTGAAACAAAAACAGAAATTGCTGGAGAAAATCAGCCAGTGTAGCAGTATCAGTGGAGAAAAAGCAGAGTTAATGTTTCATTAACTCTGCGTTCTCTCCGCAGATGCTGCTAGACTTTCTGAGTTTCTCTAGCAATTTGTTTTTGTTTCAGTATTTTGCTTTTATCTATTTCATATATGCTTGGATGCAGATGGATTGCAGTTGAAGGTGCAATATAATTGTTAAAGGTTGTAAAATTATCTCAATTTCCAGACAAAGTACAGGATTCTTTTCATAAATTGGTTTCATAAAAGGTTAAGAGTAGAAGCAAACCGCAGTTAAGCCTGAAACTGTTCCCTGTTGACTCGACCAATGTATAAAGTAGACTAAGGAAAGAAGTCAAAGTTGTATCATTAAAGCTGTTCAGAATTGAGCAGTTTCAGTCATGAGACTGAAGGCTCCAAGTGTTAGAGTCATAAAGCCATACAACGCAGAAACAGACCCCTCAGTCCAACTCGTCCATGCCAACCAGCTATCCTAAATTAATCTAGTTGCATTTGCCAGCATTTGGCCCATATCCCTCTAAATCATTCCTATTCATATGCCCACCCAGATGCCTTTTAAATGTAATTGTATCAGCTTCCGCCACTTCCTCTGGCAGCTCATTCCATGCATGCACCACCCTCTGCGTGAAAATGTTGCCCCTTAGATCCATTTTAAGTCTTTCACCTCTCACCTTAAACTAATGCCCTCTAGTTTTACACTCCCCTACACTTGTCTATTCACCCTATCCATGTCCTCCATGATTTTATAAACTTCTATAAGGCCACCCTTCAGCTTCTGACACTCCAGGGAAAATAGCCCCAGCCTATTCAGTCTCTCCCGATAGTTCAAACCCTCCAACCGTGGCAACTTTCTTGTAAGTCTTTTCTGAACCCTTTCAAGTTTCACAACATCTTTCCTGTGGCAGGGAGACCAGAACTGAATGCACTACAGGTATTTCTGCTGTTACGCTTGTTTCGTTAACTCGAATTGGCTGTAACGCGATTGACGAATAGTGGCCTCTGTTTGGATAACGTGAACTTTCTACTTCCAGTTTAGCAATTTTCCATAGCAGTAGCCCTATAACGCGATTTTCTATAGCGTGATTTTCTATACTGCGAGGTCACACAAGAATGCAACTATCGCGTTAAAGGAGAAACATCTGTGTTCCAAAAGTGGCCTAACCAATGTCCTGTAGAGCCGCAACATGACCTCCCAGCTCCTACTCCTATTCATATACCTTCTCCAGATATCTTTTAAATGTTGTAGTTGTATCCACCTCCACCACTTCCTCTGGCAGCTCATTCCATACGTGCAGCATGCTCTGCATGAAAAAATTACTCCTCAGGTCCTTTTTAAATCTTTCCCCTCTCACCTTCAACCTATCCTCTCTAGTTTTGGACTCCCACACCCTAGGAATAAGACCTTGACTATTGGACCCTATCCATGCCACTCATGATTTTATAAACCTCTATAAGGCCACCCCTCAGCCCCCAACGCTCCAGGGAAAAACGAATCATTTTAGTTAATGACATGGCTTTGATGCATCTGATCAAAACACATTGTGTGTTGTATCAGATAACTGTGGGGGTCATCAGCACCATTTCAGATGTGAGGAATTTCATTAGCACTCCCTTTGTTCAGAGCTGGTTAGCATGGACATTTTATCTGCAATTCCTTTGTGTTGGCTTGACTGGAATGTTGATACAATGTCAGGAGTGTCCTATTCCAGGAGGTTACTGCTGATCAGAACTTTTCAGAAATTGTAGCCAACTGGCATCAGGTGTCTGATGGTTGCATATTGCCAGTCCAGTGGAGAGTTCATCTTTTCTTAGATGAAGCAAGAAAAATAGTTTTGAAGAAAATAATAGGATCTCTCATTGTGCCTTCTGGTCATGACAGAAAACATTTCATCCTTGAAGTGTAGCACTTAACTCACTTTCTGGTTTGACTACCCTTCTGCCAGTCTTCACAATGGCATGCAGCTTATGCAGCTCTTTGCTGCACCTCTGATAAGGGAGAAAAGAGAGAAGCAACGCTAAATTCTTTTTCCTCAGCCTTATGGCTATTCTGCAGGTCAAAGTATGGGCATCAAGATCCAGTGGCAAGGAGGAAAATCACTGAGCAGGTTATTGCTAATCTGGTGCTACTTGATAGCACTGTTGATGATATCTTCCATCACTTTACTGATAATTGCAAGTAGACTGATGGGGCGGTAATTGGCTAGTTTGGATTGGTTTTTTTTAATGTTAGGGACAGATCTGGGCAATTTTCCGCATTGTTGGGTAAATGCCAATGTTGTAACTGTACTGGAATGGCTTTGCCAGAGGAGTGGCAATGTCTGAAGCCCAAGTTTTCAGTATACTATTGCTAGAATGTTGTCAGGGCCTGTAACCTTTGCAGAATCTAGTGTTTCCAACCATTTCTTGATATCACATAGAGTATCACATCGAATTAGCTGAAAGCTGGTATCTGTAATGCTGACTGCTGGAGGAGGCTAAGATGTATCATCCCCTGGCACTTCTAGCTGAAAATTGCTGAGAAAGCTTCAGCCTTATCTTTTGCACTGATGTGCTGGGCTTTTCCGTTACTGAGGACGGGGATATTTGTGGACCCTCCTCCTCCAGTGAGTAGTTTAATCGTCCACAACCGTTCATGACTGCAGAGCTTAGATCTGATCCATTGTTTGCTTAGCTATGTCTATCACTTGGTGGTTATACTGTTTGGCATGCAAGTAGTCATGTTTGGTAGTTTCACCAGGTTGATACCTCATCTTCAGGTATGCCTGGTGCTGCTCCTGGCATGCCCTCCTGCACCAGGTTTGATCCTCTGGCTTCATCATGATGGTTGAGTGGGGAATATGCCGGGCCATGAAGTTACGCATTATGCTGGAGTACAATTCTGCTGCTGTTGATTGTCCACAGCGCCTCATGGATGCCCAGTCTTGAGTTTGCTAGATCTGTTCGAAGTCTTTCCCATTTAGCACAACGATAATGTCACACAACACGATGGAGGTTATTCTCAATATGAAGGCGGACTTCGCCTCCATAAGGACTGTGTGGAGGTCGCTTTTACCGATACTGTCATAGACAGATGCGTCTGCAGCTGGCAGATTGGTGAGGATGAGGTCAGTATGCTTGACCTGGAGCACTGCTGCAAACCAGGAGACCCATGTTGGCAAGGGAACATGATGGTGAGTTATAATGGTAAGTAACCGGAAGGTCAGGGTCCTTTTTCCAATTGACCATTCTGTGTTTCGTCACCCCAGTACAGAGGAGATCACATTGTGGGCAGCAGATACAGTGAAGCACAGGTAAATCATTGCTTCACCTGGAAGGTGTGTCTAGGGTCTTAGATAATGAGGAGGGAGAAAGACAGCAGGTGTTACACCTTCTACGATTGCATGGCAAGATGCTGTGTGTGTGTAGGGAGGTGTTGGGAGTGAAGGAGGAATGGACGAAGGTGTCCCAAAGGGAACGGTCCCTTTGGAAGGCTGACAAGGGAGGGGAGGGAAATATGTGTCTGGTGGTGGCTTACTACTGGAGGCAGTGAAAAAGATATCATCAATATACCAGAGAGAGTTGTGGATGAGTGCCGGAGTAGACTGGAACAGGAAATGTTCCACATACCCACAAAGAGACGGGCATAACTGGGGCCACGCGGATACCGATGGCTACACCTTTGACCTGACTAAAGTGAGAGGACTTACCAGAGTTAAAGGAGTTAAAAGTCCACGAAAATGAACTTGAGTTTCCAGTTGTCTGCCACTCCAACACGCCACTGTGTTCCCTAGCCAGCATCTCTGTCTCAGGCTTGCTGCATTGCTTCAGCAAAGCTCAGCACAAGCTGGAAGAACATTTTCTGCTTGGGAATTCTGCAATCTTCTGAATTCAATATTGAATTCAATAATTTTTGGGCTTCAGCACCTTCTCCTTTGTCCTTACCCCAACCCCCACACACCAGGCCTTTTCATCACATGGCGGCTACCACACACCACCCATTGGCAGCGAATAATTCTAATTCGCAGCTATTCATTCTCCCAGGCTGACCTTTACCCACTTTTTTGTTTGTCCAACTATTTTTCCTCTGTCTTTGGGGTCTATCTCTGTCTATAATTTACTCCTACCCCATTCCCCCAACCCATCTTCTGAATAAATGGTTACAATCAGTTCTGGAAAAGGGTCACTAGACCTGAAATGCTAACTCTACTTTCCCTCCACGGATGTGAAGTAGTTTGTTCCTCTAGTATTTTTTAAAATATTTCTTGCTTTTTTCATAACTCAACTATCTCTCTCCTGCTATCTGTAAAGTTCAAAGGGGTTAATATTCAAATCACAGGAATGCCATTTGAAGCATAGAGTTTTTGAAATTAGAACTATTGATGGGTAATTAAGGAAAAAGGCATTCCCCAATTGTCATTAAAAGGACTTTTAGGTCTTAAGTTAATGAGTGATTTTATTTTAGCTGAATAATTAGGTAAGTTCAAGATGTGGGCATCACTGGCTAGGCTAGCATTTATTTCCCATCCCTAATCGTCCAGAGGGCAGTGAAGAGTCAGTCACATTGCTGTGGGTATGTAGTCACATGTTGGCCAGGCCAGGTAAGTTAATTACTCTCCACTGCCAATTTTCTTCTCTTTTCTCGTAAAAATATTGGCTGTATAGCTCTGGTAGCCATTATATGAAAGAGGCATAGTGGTACTATGGAAGTTACAAAACAAATTTACTCAGTGATGTCAGAGTTCAGAGGTTACGTGTATCTGGAAAGGTACTAGTAATTTTATGTCTGCAGGCGCAAAGGCTGAGTGGTCACCTTCAAGAAATTTGCCTGATTCTAAAGGAATTAATGAGATATACATTGTGGGGAGAGTCCAAACCAAGGGGTCATAAATATAAGATAATTACTAATAAAATGAGCAAAATGAAGAAATCAGTGAAATTCTCTTTCATCAAAAGCTGTTTAGAATGTTTTTCTTGTTAGCACATACAATAATTAAGAAGACCAGTATGATTTATGTACGTGAAAAAGAAAAGAATGGAAGGACATGATGATAGGGTAAAGTGAAGGATGCTTTTGTGAGCCAGAATATCAGCACGGGTGGCCTGTTTCTACACTATAAATTCCAGATCACTCTGTGTTAATGTGATGCCATTCTTTAGGGGCTGACAGCCATTCTTCAAGTACAAGTTTAGGCAGTTACAGATGTCATGATGTTCGGTCATGTTAATGGAGCCTTGTCCCAGGCATAACCTCAGCCCATGCTAGAATTATTGGCAGTTTTCAGGTTCCCCATCTCTGCCCTGTCCAAAAAAGATTTGAAATTCAAAGTAACACCAGAGTGTTATCCCAACTGAGATCGAGTAGCCCAGCACAGACTAGAGATTGAATTTGACATTCTCAGGGCATGAGTGAGAGTTTATAATCCTGGTGTTTCATGAGATAATAATCCATACACACTAATTTATGCCCAGTATTAAGAATTTTTAAAAATGTATAGTAGAATTAAAGTTTTATTTGTACCCTTTGTCACTTTTTTATGCATAGTTTGATGGTGAGCACACTTCTTTCATGGAATCCCTACAGTGTGGAAACAGGACCTTCGGCCCAACAAGTCCACACCAACTCTCACAGCATCTCACCCAGACCCATCCCCCTATAACCCACCTAATCTACACATACCTGAACACTATGGGCAATTTAGCATGACCAATCCACCTAGCCTGCACATCTTTGGACTGTGGGAGGAAACCGGAGCTCCCGGAGGAAACCCACGCAGACATGGGGAGAATGTGCAAACTCCACACAGATAGTCGCCTGAGGGTGGAATCGAACCTGCATCCCCGGCGCTGTGAGGCAGCAGTGCTAGCCACTGTGCCGCCCCTTTTATTTGAGATATTGAGGCATAGCATACCTTCTCTTTACCAATAGTTTCCTAATTTTCCTAGTGTCTTTTCTCCCCTCTAACATTACTGAATGGAAAATCTACCGTGAGATTCATGACGATTTATTTGATATATTTTATACAAAGTTGGAGGAAAAATGCGCAATTAGATATGTTTGTTTACTTTTGCTGATTTTGTGGTGCTCATAATAACAAACAGTCCACAAGTATCAGCTTTCTCATGGCCAGAAAAATGTATACTGACATTACCGATATTCTTCTTTCACTTTATTGTTTCACATCAGCACTAGGAGTTGTTCTTTTGTGGTTCTAAATGTATACACTTCAAACTACAAAATGCAGCTGGTACTCTAAGAAGCTCCATGTATTTTACTGACACGGAGGTGGCTTGTGTCATTTCCCTTGTGATGGCCATGTCCACTGTGCAGGGATTGATCGTGCTACCTTTTATTATCTTTGACATTTCACATTTCCTCCAATATCTGATACTTTAGGTTGAACAGTACATTTCTGTGCAGTGATATTTACGCTGAATGCGTAATTCTGTCCAAAGAAAACATCAATGGCACATTAAAATATCATCTCAATGAAAAATATCACAGATTACACAGGTAACACAGTCAATCCCTGAACTGCAGTTGTGGACATGATCATCACAAGGGGGGAATGGCCTTAAAAACCATCTTTGTGCCATTGGTTCACATGGAGCAATTATCTTGAAAAATAGTGCAGTCACTGTTGAAAATGACAGGGATCCCATCATGACAGGTGCATGTGCTACATGGACATTTAACAGCAGCAACATCTAACACTCATGGAGGAATTGCTCTCTCATAACTCATGAGTGTTTTAATACCTTTCATTCTGTCTTCTATGATGCACTCATTTCCTGAAGCTGCACTGCAGTTGCAAAGCCATTCAAATATCACTTTGGCGTTGGTTTGGTAGATGAGATTGACAGTACTTTTCCCCCGTGTGGTTCTTTTCTCTCAAACAAAGTTTTTCAGTGCAGGAAACCCTGAAATGCTTTCAAGGAATGGTTTATCAATTCTCTGTGCTCATATGCATCATAACACAGCCATTCGGGATGGCAGGAAAATAAACTACACAGCTGACAGATAATGCGATCTGTGTGACTGTTGTGGCTTCCAGTTCATATGGTGCTGTTTCAGCAGCTCATCATCTGTCAGTTTTTTTTCCATAATACCGGCAGTATGTCTTCATTAGCTTGGCATATGGCAATCAGTTTCATGTTTCAAGAGGAGGCTGTAGATGGGCCATAATTAACCTTTTGAACTAGGATTGGTGGGCTTGCTGTTCAATAAGTTGGCAGGCTGGGACAGAGAAGATGGATAGCTGTGCAGCACAGGCATCATTTTGTCAGCTTCACTTTAAACATTACAGTGCTTTCAATAACGTGCAGTTTGTAATATAATTCCAAAACTACAGTATTGTTAGCTTCAGTCTGGGCCAAAAAGCAGCATATGGAACAATCAAATTATGGTTAGCATGGAAACAATTTGAATCCAATTTAACTCTTTCCATGCAATTAAAACTTTTATATTGATCTCTTTCTTTGCAAGCCGTAAAGGAAATATAAAATAGATCCTTCTGTTAAAAGATTTCCTAAATCGTTTTATTTTTGAATGTATAGTTTCCTTGCAAATGTCAGCTCCTACTGTGTTATTTGCTTGCTCTGTCAGTGATTAGTAACCTTGTAGTTATCTACAATAAAAATTACTGTGTCATTCCTCACCTGATCCACTTCATTTGTTTTTATTGTGTTAAACTTCTCCTTTGTAAGCCAAACAATGCTTAGGCCACTGGAGACTTTGCCTCCACATCATTTGTGAACAGTGTCAGGGGCAGGGGATTTCTTAAACATTCTGCAATAGGATCTCAGTGTCATTTTTGTTGCTTTCAGGTGAAAATTCACCTGATATTCATATGTAAAAATCACATACACCTAGGTTCCATTCTTCAGCTCAATGATCACAGACACCATCTATCTACCTACCAATTAGATTGCAGATATGACCTGCTCTCTGCTACCTCACCAAAAAAATTGCTTACCACTAGTGGGATTAGACTCTGAACGTCAGCAAAATTCCACCCGTGGCCCAGGCCTGATTTGAGCACTATCCTGTTTTTTCTTTATCCATTCACGGGATGAGGGCGTCACTGACTAGGCAGCATTTATTGTCCACCCCTAATTGCCCAGAGGGCGGTTAAGAGTCAACCACATTGCTGTGAGTCTGGAGTCACATGTAGGCTGGACCAGGTAAGGATGGCAGTTTCTTTCCCGAAAGGAATTTAGTGAAACAGATGGGTTTTTCCAAGAATTGACAATGGATTCATGGTCGTCATTAGACTCTTTAATTCCAGATATTTATTGAATTCAAATTCCACCATCTGCCATGGCAGGATTCAAACCCAGGTCTCCAGAACTTTATCTGGGTCTCTGGATTAACAGTTCAGCGATAATACCACTAGGCCATCGCCGCCTCCTAGTTCTCAGCCTAGATATGTGGACATTTTCTTGATACTGAATCATTTTTTGTTTCCCTAACCCAAGGTCACTGAGTCTGCTTGTTGTTCCAATTGAGTTATATCACTCAGCTTTGAACAAGGATGGGACTTAGTTTTAACGCTGACCATGTGGATACTAGAAGAAGCTATCACAATGTATATTTATCTTTTGGTGCATTTCACTCCACTGTGTTTCTAGTTACAAGAAATTGTTTTAATCTGTGGTCGTACTAATTAGGAAAAAAAAGAAGCATAACCCATTTTAAGAAAATATTTAAAATACTTTGAATTCAAATTGCAAATCCTGATTTAAAATGCAAGGACTGTCCATTTCTTTAATCTTCTTTAATATTAAAGTTTGTTCTGTACTCAGAATCAGTCCCACAACTGAGGTGATAAGCTTGTGTAGGACAAAACCTAAATCCTGCTGTCTTTTCAAAGAATTTAAGATCTAACTCAAGGTCAAACATGTATAAATGACCAAGAATGTGTATTTTACTACTGTGCCTCACTTGGAGAATGGGATAATGTAGAATGTTACCCTTCTACTACCAAGACAAGAATTGGGGGTCTGTTTGAGTAATAATGATGCTGAGGAAAATACTTTAATATTTTGAGTTGCTGTGAAAGGAAAGTTGAAAGACCCTGCTGAATTCTTTTCTGTCTATAACGAAGTTCGTGTGATATTCGTCAGATCAATGGTAATAGATTCACACTAAGGAGGGGTCTTGTGGCGCAGTGGCAGTGTCCTTGAGCTGATAGTCAAGTCCTACCTGCTCCAGAGGTATATCTTGACTTGTTAGGACAGGTTGATTAAAATTACAAAATAATTCACTCTAAAGTGGCTTTTGTGGGGCTGTGGATAGAGCCCCTATATCTGGCCCCAGGATGCCTGGGTTCAAGACTCACCTGCTCCTGAGGTGTGAGATAACATCTGTAAACAGATTAATTAGAAAATCTCTAGATTCAAACGAAAAGGCATGGATTTTTTTTTGTGCAGAGAGTTTAATCTTAATTATTTGTTATATTAATAGTAGATGTGATTTACTGTAATTTTCAAGTTCCACATGTGAAGCTTTTAAACAGAAATATCAATGGAAATCATGCCAGGAGAAAGGAAAATTGTTGATCAGTTTTAATTTTTTTTCAGAGGGAGTTAATGTGGGCGATGGAATACCAGGTTTGGAGTTGTGGATGGATCCCTTATTGCTTTCACTATTCATAAATGCTGTGGAGGATGGAGAATGTTTCACTATATATACCTGTGATTAACACAGGAGAGGTTTCCAACTTCTAAAGGAAGCAATGCAAATTAAGTGGATAAAGTAAGGGAATTTGCAGGCTGATTTTAATGTAGACAACTTGGGTTTATGCATCTTGAAATAGGAACTGCAAGCATAATGAAAGAAGAGGTCATTTGAGAAATTGGACAATGAAAAAGATTCTGTTACAATCATTAATCATCCAGTATTCAATCATTATGAAGCTGCTCCGTATAAGGAAAATCAAATGTTGGGAATGAATGTGGAGGCCAGTTATTAAGAGAGTTTCAACTGGGGGAACAGGTTGAAGGGAGCTTGATCCAGATAATTAAAATGTAAGTGGGTATTGACATTATAAGCAGCTGTTTAAGTTACACTGATTATATGCCCTGAGGATATGTTCCAATTTGGAAAAAATATTATAATTTATTTATGGAATACTTGCCTAGTAAAGGCAATAGCAGTTATCTAACTCCTTTATAAAACAGCTTGAGAAATCTCTACTTGAGTGAATTTAAAGGCCATGTAGACACAATAAGGAAATGATGATTGCTGTATCGTGTCATACAGTATATTCAGGATGAAGCATGTTAAAGTTATGAAGTTATTTGTAAGGTTGCGCAAGAAAACATTTTACAGAGCATTGTCTTTTTTGAAGAGGCAGCAATGGAGGTTATTTCAATGCAGAATGGTAGATTTGTTTCCATGAAATCCATAACAGAATAAATTATGCACCTGTCTGTAAAAATTATTAAGTTGATTATCCTGTTTTGGCCCATATTTTCTTATTGTCAATGAAGTGGTATTGCAGCAATATTTGCAGAATTTGCTAGGATTAATACACATCAGTGGGGAAGCAGAGGCTACAGTAATAAACTGCCCTCATTAAGGGTTCTTTACAGACTTTAAATGTTAATTATTTCATTAACATTTTCTGTGAAAGCAGGTTTTAAAAGTTATCCATAGCCAACCTTGGTTGTGTGCATTGGCTCATTTTTCTGAGCAGCCTGTTTTTGTGAACACTTTGAGATGATGTTATTGAAACAAAACCAAGGAAAGCTTCTGCTTTTAGCAATTATGACGAAGCTTACTAATTTACTTCCAGGTTGATGCATTAATTTGGTTGAATTTAAAGAGATATTGCAACATATTCCACGGGCTATCCTATAACAGCTGAATATTCCAATTTAGGTGAGCAGAGATGAAAAGAAAATCTGTACATGTTGGGGAGTCCGATAAAGCAGCAAAAAATGCTGGATATTTACAATGAGAGTCAATATTTGAGACAGAAAGGTGGGATTATGTTTCCAGAAAAGTCTCTTCATTTTAAACATAAACCTACTTTCATTTTAATTTGCTGAATAACCTGCTGTAAATTTCTGTTGTTACTGTGTGCAGTTGGCCTCGTTTTATGTTAACGTTCCTCTTATTTTGTCTTTGCTTGTGTTTGGAGAGTGACAAATATAAACAAAGTGCCATGTGGCAGAAAATAATAATTTTTAATACATAATGACTACAGTGAGCACTTTTTGAGCTTGGTCATGTTGTGAAGCAGCTGTGGCTTATTTTCACCTCTACAGCATATCACCATGTTTCCCTAGGCTGTGGATGCTGTGGTAATTAAAGCTTTCAAGAATGAAACCAAAGATCTTTGTTACAAAATGGTGTCAAGGCATATGGGATTAAGATTGAGGAATTGGGGTTTAGATTGGCTTTAATCTAATTGGAGTAGAGGGGTGGCATGGCCTTTTCCTGTATAATGTCCTTATCTTCAGTCATGTGTAGAACCCAAGAAGTTGACTGCAATCCATGCTGTCAAAGGGGATAGGGCATTGCTCTGATAAACACAGTATGCTGGAAAAATCCTAGATTTAGGAACAAAACGCAAAACCAGAAGTAAAGAAAAGCCATTAAAACTCACTTATCCAAAAGTCTAATTTGCTAAATGCAGCTCCCTGTTGTATTTTGAATATCCTTAATGCTTTTGTCTTGATATTTGCCTAGCCAAAACTATTCCAAATATTTGTCACTCTGAATAATTAATTTCTATCTGACATATCTACTTTAAATTTACATCTCACTCCTACCCATTTATATTGTCACCCTTCTGTACATACTTTGAATAAAGTCTCTTGATTCACCTTAGATCTCATTTTGCCAGGGCATCCATCTTCTGCTGTCCTTGATATGAGGAAAGATCATTTTTCAAATTGGCCACCATAGATATAAGGCCCAAGCACATATTGCAGGACACCAACAAAGTCAAAAGTCTGGAGGAAAGTTAGTCAAAAATTATTGGTTGAATAAACTAAGGTTGCTTTGTTAATGCCGGCGATTTGTGGTAGAAGAAATGAATCCTTTTGGAACAGTTATGACACAGGAAGGTCATCCAAGCTGTTAGTCGTCAGCCAGAAAGTGGCCCTCAGGCTGTCAAAGAGAAGTCAAAGTGTTCAAATTAGTGAATTCAGGTTTAAAAAAGTCAGGTGATGTTGATTTACAATGTGCAAATCAAATGTAGAAGTCTATCTTTGTTTTAAAGGAAATGTATTAGGTTGTTAGTGATGCAGCACATTTATTTAATAACATACACCTTGGAGCATCAACTTTAAATTTACATTGCATTCATCTCCATTTCCCATGGTTTTCTAATGTCCTTCAGGGAAGCAAACTGTCATCCTAACCTGGTCTGGCCTACATGTAACTCCAAACCCACAGCAATGTGGTTGACTCTTAACTGCCCTCTAGGCAATTAGGGATAGGCAATAAATGCTGCCTAGCCAGCGACACCCTCATACCGTGAATGAATAAAGGAGAAAAAGTGTTGCCTTTGGTCCCATTTTTACCATGGGCTGTACTTGTTCTGCCTTCTGATTTTCTGTATGGTGAATTTCTGATCTCAACTGGTAATCTATGAGCATCATATTGAGCAGCTGAAAGACAGTAGCCAAGTGGCCTCAGATCCAATAACTATAACCTTTATTACATTGAAAAACTATTTAATATCAAAGGGGTAGACATTACATTACATACTGTATGACCAACATAAACTGATATCACAAGTATGAAGACTTTTTCTCAGTTTATTTGATTTTCAGCATACCAACCATTCTTTCTGTTATAATTAGGCCATAAATCCATTGGCCACAGTTCAACCACCTGCCTGATAATGGTTCCAATAGTTCATTATTCTCTGTGCAAAGAAACATCCTGTCCACTCTTTTCAACCCAAGCCCATTACTTCCTAAAACAATTGTTCTGTTTACTTTTGTAAAGTATTTTATGTAATTAGGATATGAGTTTTTTTTTTCTAATTCTAAAACGCTCATCAGTTAGTAAATCAAATATTTTTACTACAAGTTCTAAATTTCCGGTCATTGACAGCACAATTTAATCATAGAATTTTGTTTTTGGGTTAAATTGGATCTTCAAACATGTTTTGTTTTAGAGGTGCTCAACAGTCTCTTAGTAATATTGTGTGACTTTTCAGAAACAGAATCCCTACAGTGTGGAAACAGGCTATTTGGCTCACCGAGTCCACACCAACCGCCAAAAGAGCATCCCACCCTGACCCAACCCTCTACCCTATCCACATAATCCTACTTTTTCCCCATGGCTAATTCACCTAGTCTGCAAATCCCTGGACTCTTTAGGCAATTTAGCATTGCCAATCCACCTAACCTGCACATCTTTGGACTGTGGGAGGAAACCCATGCAGACTCAGGAAGAATATACAAACTCCACACCGTCAATCACCTGAACACGGAACTGAACCCAGGTCCTTGGCGCTGTGAAGCAGCAGTGCTAACCACTGAGCCATCATGCCTCCTGCTTTTATTCTAATGGGTGATTTTCTTTCAGCTTAGAATGTAGTACTTCGATTGTAAACTTAACAGCTATTCTCTCTTACCAAACCTACTCAAAATACTAGTACTCAGACTACAAAATTATTTGGAGGTTTTAATTTTGTTGCCCTTAACTTTACCTTTGAGCAACCATGTGGCACATTGCTTGTGAAAGTGACTCGGGTTCAAATAGTATCATAAATGACTGGCTTTGTAACTTTGATTTTTTTTTAAACAAAGCACTTAAATTATAGAGCCAGACCATTCAGCTGTTAATCCTCCATATCAACATCCTCATACCCTTGTTCATCTAATCCCATAAATATATAATTCTCTAAATCTTGAATATATCTACCTCATTTTCCTTAAATGGATTTATACATTTTTCTCTTATGGTACTCACCAGTCTGGATAAATACCTTTCACTTGAATTTTCTGTTGGATTTATTTGTGACCATCTTATATTTATGGCCCCAGTTCATTGGCTGCATCCAACATTTTGCTAACCTTATCTTCATAACCTCAGCAACTTTTCTAGGAAAAGAGAGTGTCTCTGTCCATTTGTTCTTTCCTGATAAATATAGTATGTCAGTTCTGGTATTCTTTTTCTGCACTTCCTGCAACCCACCATGTCCTTTCACAATATAGCAACCTGATCTCTTCAAGAAAAGAAATTGATTAAAATGAAAAGAGTGACTTTAATGAACCAAATTCATATTGGCAAATCATTGTTTCCAGATTCAGCATAACGGAAACAATGGCTGGAAACTAATAGGGGTCTGAGTGACAGGGCTATGGCGAGACAGGCAACAACTGCGGCAAGGCGCATCTTGATGTTGGGATCATCTTGCTCCATCTTTTGTGCTTTTCACAACAGTTGACAAAATTCTAACTGGCAGCAGCAAGATACCAATTGACAGGGTTAAATGCCTTGTTAATGCCACCACTTGCCTCATTAGTATTCAGACTTCCACCTTACTAAACCTAGTAATCAAATTATTCATCAAGATTACTTAACAAGGAAACCAGAGCACATACCTGGCAGATACAGCCCACCTGTTTCTCTAAGCGAATTCTATGCAGCCTGCGACCAAGCCACACCATGATCAATAGGCAACTGCCAACTCATCATGACCATCTTGGCACTCCAACTATGCAGTGACAGTGCTGTCTGGGAGCACAGACTTGCATTGCAGTGTGTACAAGCAACATACATTGAAGGCAGTAATGGGATACTTTGCGTACAGGGACAGTCATCCCAATTCCCAGACTACACCTCAGGAATGGTTGCCTGCTTTCTTAATGCTCTCTCACTTAGTACCTACCTGCAGGCTTACAGCATCCCTGCTTTGTCTTGCATTGCTGTACCACTTAGCACAGTCACACAACCAGGCAGCTTGCCTTCTGCCAAGCAGTCCTCAGTACACTTTCTGATTTATGGCAGGGTATTACCTCAATCTGACACCTACTCCATGTGCCATCAGCATATGTGACAAACACACTGCAGCAGGCAGTCAGCCATCAAGTCTGACGGAAGTAGTCCTCACTGAAGTCTACAGATGCACCTGTCATTCAAAAGATGCTGGCACAGGGAATGCTTCCCATGGTTGGGCATTGGTGTGGTTGTTTGGTGGGTATTCAGGGAATTGGCCACTGTCCATCGTTTGGTTCCAAAGCAACAAGTCAGAGGAGTAGGACTAAGTCATTGGACTGACCACAAACATGAAGGGGGAAATGGGGTGGGGTGGCAATTGTGACTATTGCTGCAGCACAGCCTTGGTAGATTTAGACTTCAGGTCTGGGGACTGCAGGTTATTGGCAAGAAGGCAATACAATTGTGAAAGGGGTGGCAGGATTTGTAAGTGGAGAGATACTGTAAAACATGGTTGGGAATGGTGGGGGTGTCATTTATGATCAGGAGCACCTGGCTTCAAGTGGGGGTGGGGGTTAGCATTGAATGACTCACCAACATGGACATCTCACATACCAGGTTCTGGCTGGGAAGGATGGGCAGATGTAAGCTCGTGTAGTGTCAGTTGAGGTCTTGAAGTATAAATCTTATGGGGTTAATGGGATGAGTTCCTAGGAAGGGGATGTGGATATTGCAGGACTTATTGGCACGGTCAGGCTGAGGCTGGAAGTCCTGGGAAAAGGGCACGTACTGTTGCTTTCCATCGTGCTGAAATCAAAAGCCCTTAATGGGGAAGGAATTGACTGAGAGCACACTGGAAGTAATGCGTAAATGAATTAATCTGTGAGGGAGGCATCTGCAGCAAACAGAATTTGTAGGTCTTTTAAAGGGATGGCACATTAGTCACAATTCTATGAAATGTGTTCTACACAAGCTAGCAATCCACCTACTCTTTGGCCATCCTTCAGTATTGACCCTTCTGTAATTTGCACCTACCTAGTACAGCCATTCCTGGACAGCTCATTGACATCTACACGTTTACTCACAGAAGGAGACAAAATTAGGGACGTTAAATGAAAAGGCACAAAGATGTTACAGGATCTAATGTAACGTATATGTATTGCTCTCACTGCTTGCAAATGATGTAGTGGTGTCTGGCACAACCACTGCCTTTGAGCCTCACGTGTGTCCAAAAACAAACCAGCTGGTGATAAAATAAATATATTTCTTACACAGAGAGACCCTCAAACACATGCGTGAAAGATAATCTCAGGTGCATTTTTACAAAGATCGATATTTAGAAATAAGCCTTTTTCACTTGTGCCACCAAAGTGCCCAGAGTATTTGTTTTTGTTTCTCTTCCTCCAACTCCATCTCAATGTACTCCCTGGATGCACAGCTGAGGTGAGAGGAACCTGCTGTGCTGTGGAGTTCATTTGGTGGCATGATCTTGGAGACACTTGTGTCTTGATGTACCGGACACGCAGAGAGTCTTTTCACCAGATGCAAGTTGGCTTCCTTCAGCTTGAACTTCCAAAGGTCATAGTAGGCAGGGTAGAGATGGAAGGCCCACCTACTTCTGCAGTATCCTGAGTGGAAAGTGCAGAGGGGCCTGCGTATGGTTCCACTTCCGGCTGAATGTTTACTGGACGGGGTCAAGGTTACTGCGAACCCCTGTCATCATACTTTTGATCCTAAGGATCTTTGATCGGGGCGATGGTGTGTGTACGTCTCCAGCCTCCTTTGAGAGTTTTGGACCTAGCTTCTCATGGCAACCACCAACCTGTCCATGGAAACAGACGGATGGGCATGTGGTTCACTGCACTGTTGCAACTTCTATACAATGAGGACTGTTGCATCCAAAATGTCTTTCTGCTGCTGATGCTGCTCCCGCTCCCTGCATGAATGAAATCCATTAAATCCTGAAACCATAGGGGTCTCCCTGGGGTTGAGCACGTGGCTGGTCTCAGGGAGTCCTCCAAATGCTGGCTGCCTTGGCTGTTTCTTCCTTGGCCAGCTGGAGAGCTGTTGCGGTGTTGAGCTCACCAGATTAAGATACCATACTCTCTACTTCAACGGCTGACCTGAAGTGTCACTATCTGGGCTAATTGTAGAAGACAATCTTGCCAGTGCTTCCTCAGAGGTCCAGGAGAGCGCATCATTTGGAACTGAGCAATTTTCTGCAGACATCATGGGTAATCTGGCAGAACCTGTAATACACAAGACAGAGAAAATTAGTGTGCAAGGATTGAGAGTCACAGCGAAGTTGGTAGGAAATTGGCAGTTGCATGGGGAATGGGACGTATTTGTTTAACAAGACATGGATGTCTCAGCATCACTGCAGGAGTGGTCTCGGTCTTGCCTTGCAAGGGCCAGGATTCTCATCTTCTAGAAGTTCAGACCACTGACCCATATGTATCATGACCTGTTTCAAGCTTTCTTCTGCAATGAGAAAAAGAAATAAATGAATGAGATTACAGTGCATATTATTGCTGTTAGTGCTAATGTCCATGAGGAAGAGGTAGTGAGATGTACTGAAGGACTGAGGAGTCAGCACAGAGTGCAGGCAAGTTAATGGGGACTGATGGTAGAGTGGGTGAGGGGAGACTGGGTGAGTGAAAATATTGTAGTCAATAGTTGGAGTGATAGTGCATTAGCCTTCATGGCAGGTGTGTGCAGTGGGAGGGACAGTTTGAGTTTGAGATAGCAGAAAGAAGAATTTGGCTCTCACCCTGACAAACTGGCAAAGGTAATTGACCTTCTTGCGCATTGCTGGCCATTTCACTGCACCCTGAAAATGGCATTGACCTAGGTGGCAAGCTCAGACGAGACGAGCAGGGTTTAGTGATATGGCCTCCTCTAGCTGTGCTCCAGCAAGAATGCACCTCTTTGTTGCAACACCACCTGAACCAAGACATCTAGGTCCAAGTTGAAGAATAATAGAGTCGGACAGTATCACAAGTACGCATCTAAACACTTCTTAATTGTTATGAGGGTTTCTGCATCTACCACCCTTAAAGGCAATGAGCTCCAGACTCCTGTCACTGTCTGGGTGAAAAAATGTTTCCTCCCATCTCCTGTAAACCTTCTGTCCCTTCTCCAATATCTTGTGCAAACATCCTTGACAGCGCAGGACAGCTTCAACCTGTCTGGGTGAACAGCAGCATTTTAAAGTGGCGCGCATGTTAGGATGCCAGTGTTTTGGCAGAAATCCTCTGAGTGGTGAGTGTTCTGGAAATGGCACATTATAAGATCAGGTAAGAAATGCCATAGGTAGGATAGGTAAATAATGTAAAAACCGAAAGAACTGCGGATGTTGTAAATCAGAAACAAAGACGGAAATTACTGGAAAAAGCTCAGTAGGTCTGGCAGCACCTGTGGAGAGAAATCAGAATTGACATTTCGGGTCGAGTGACCATCCTCAGAACCTGGGTCACTTGACCCGAAACGTTAATTCTGATTTCTCTCCACAGGTGCTGCCAGACTTGCTGAGCTTTTCCAGCAATATCTGTTTTTTGTTTGTGGTTGTATCGATAATTTAATGTGGTGAGTTTGGTGAGATAGGGCGAGGAAACCAGTTAGACAAAAAACCCTTCAAAAAAGCTTGACCCAATATAAGCCAAGAAGTGTAAGCTTCAGCACTATCAATGCAGTATTTTATGTAAGTTTGAGGACACTGACAGATTTAGCTTCCTCTCTGTTATTGAAAGAGCTATAATATTTATATATGCACTCTATTTGAAATGGAATGTTTCTGTAGCCAATTATACAATAAGCGTTGATTGTGTTCTGAACATTTAAATTGCCACTTTCATTGCATTAGTGATTATGCAAAAGCATTGATGTTTAAAAAAAAATTAAATAACTTCCAAATATTGTTTGTTGCTCAGGAGATGAAATAATTGGGAGATGAACATTAATTAATCAATTTGTTTGTCTCTTTAACTCAAAGTTTGTATCTCTGCTTCAGAAGGTTCATCTTATCCATCGCCACCGTTAGTTTATAGACTTTTGCAACTTCTTCTTGAGAGGCTTCAAATTCAGAATCTCTATTGATATTTGTAAATTGCCTCATGCTGTTGTTTCTTACTTCCACATGCGCATTCCATCCGTAGAAACCAACTTGTGCCTTTCAATCCTGTGATTTTGACCTCTGTTCTTATTTTCTCCTCAGCATACTACCTCTATTTTATAATTAATGTCAGTGCCATTAGCCCTTCAACCCTGCATTTGCAAACTACCTCCCTACAATTCTACTCTTACTACTGCTTCTCCCAACATTAAGGACATCCTAACATATTATGTGCATTGAATCCTGTCCTTTAACTCTTACTCCCTATTCTTACCATTGCTCCCTGTAAATTGTATTATGTAGAATTGCATAGACTCCGGTGCACAGAAACAGATTATTCATGCCAATTAGTCAATGCTGCAATTTATTTTTCACCTCAAACTTTCCCCCAGTCTGATTTTCTCCTTATTCCAATGTTTTACCTTCTCCATCATGTATACATGATAATACATGATACATTTATACATAAATACATTATCTGCCACAGCCACTTCATGTGACGCCAAGATCCATGTTCTCAAAGAAATTTCTCCTCAAATCTTTATTTGATCAGTTGATGGTTATCATATTTTGATGAGTTCTTGACTTGCCAATAAGTGAAAGCAATTTAAAGGTGCTGTGTGATAGGTTTATGGATCGCTAAATATCAAAGCCTGACTTAACAAACAAAAAAAGTTTTATTAATTATGAATTAGTTGGAGTGAACATCTGGTGCATGAATATAAGGCTGAACATTTTATTGACACAGTTTAAGGATATGGGGTGGCCATTTCAAACCAAGATAAGGACAAATTTCTTCACCGACAGAATGGTGAACCTGTGGAATTCTTTGCCAGAGAAAGCGGTTGAGGCCAAAACTTTGAATGTTTTCAAGAAGGAGTTAGATATAGTTCTTGGGGCTAAAAGGATGAAAGGGTATGGGGGGAAACTGGGTACTGATTTGGATGGTCAGCCATGTTCATATTGAATGGCGTAGCAGGCTCGAGGGGCTGAATGGCCTACTCCACCTAATTTCTGTATTTCTATTTTTCAATGTTTAAGTTACTTTCCAACTCAACTATTTTAGTGAAGTGACTGGCAGAAAATTATAAATTTAATATGAATGGGGTTGGGACCTTAGCTTCAGACCAGATCACCAATGATCATAACAGATTTAATCCCCATGACTCAAATGAAAGACATCAGGAATTGAACCTCCCTGAAACCCTTAAGCATTACTGCAAGGAGAAAAGTGCTGTATTTGTTGATCCAAAAGTTTGCAGCATCGAAAATTGATTTATAGTGTTAATAGTGTTCTGGTATTATATTCCCACTGTATGGTCTGAAATAACAGTTGATGACAGCTCAACATTCTAGATGTTAAGCTAATTTATCTTGTGCACACTGTCACCTGCATTGTCAGATTTTTCTTTAATTACGCTGTAACAGTTTTTTATTGTGAAATTCTTTTTATTTTGCTAATGCCTCCTCATTAGATTGAATATTGTAAATGAGAGTAATTAAGTGTTTCCTATTGCTCAGATGCAGTGATTAACTTGCAGAGCTGCTGTTTATTATGTTTCCTCATTCATCACCATCAATCTGAGGATCATGCAGATTAGTAATAAGTATAATTTATACCAAAATTTATTGCTGTTTGTTAAGCACAGCTTATTAGTGTCTCTTCTCCTTCTGTTCTTGTGCCATACCTTTTCTAAACTGTTACTCTAGTGCTCTATTACAGACATTCATGGCCAGTGAAACGACTATCTGTGTAAAGCTATTCTTTAGCAAAATTGAGAATACCCAATTATAGATGGAAGGCCACAATACAGCATCTCATGGAAAAGTAAAACAAGAGATTAAATAAATCAGTGGGTAATGATTGAGTGGTGCCAAAGTTGTGTTTTGAAAGCTTGAAAGTTGTAGAAAAATAGACTGTTAGAGCAGGAAACTATTCAATGCACTTTATTTCATTAGAGTGAGGATGTGCGAAGAAGCACATTGGATTTTTGGCGAAGATGATACAAGTGAGGAAAGTCAGAGAAGGGGTCCGTGATTTTAGCAGTAAAATTCTGATAATCGATTGTGATAACGATATGGTTGACTTACCTTTATGTTGCATGCCTCATGAGAAAGACACATTGCTTCACTAGAAAGGGAGGAAGAAGTATTGGGGAAAAGTGAAGTAACAATTGAAGAGAGAGGTGTGAGATGTGTATCAACCACACACCATCCTCGCTTGGAACGATGTGGTTTTTCCTTAAGTGTTGCTGGTCAAAATCCTGGAACCACCTTCCCAGAAGTGGACTCTGTGAGGCTGGTATCCTGTCGCCAAGTCACCCTTTATTTACATGTGTGCTAAGAACTTGACTCTGGTACAACCTCATCAGCGTCAACTCCCAAAGTGTCAGGATGTCTGACACTTCTGTTTTTATCTGTCAGTCAGGGTTACTTGATTGACAGCCACAATCAGGGAACTCATAACCTATGAGATCCAGTTGGCTGACCTTATGACAATCACTACATCCCTCTGCGTCTGAGTCCAAGGACATAGGTCAGCTCTTTTTCTTGTACGTCCTCCTGGGTCCTTTTAGCATTGGGTCAGATTCCTCTGACTGTGCCTCAGATACAAGTGGTGTGTAACACACAGCAGCATCTTGCAAACAGAGCGTCTTGAAAGAAATTCATTCTCTTTTTCAGGTGGCAAAGGTGTCAAGAAAGCAACCTCCACCATGTCCCATCTCAGATTCCGAGGTCTCTTCAATGCTTCACAGAGTTCCACTGGCCTTTCAGACTGTTCAAGGAGCCGGACATACTTTGCACTTGCACCATTTGCGGGTTTGCAGCTTTCATATGGTCCACGTGCTTGTTCAGGACCATCGTACCTACCCGAACTTTATATGATACTGAACCTGACCTCGTGTCCTCCATGCCTCTTACCCATACAGAGCCATTCCCATGGTTCCTACATCAAACTTCGTCCCTTGAAGTAAACTGTCAGTCTCGCTGAGCAGAGTCTTGTGTCCAACATTGGCGCTCTTGAAGTTGTTTCAACCTCCACCACCACCACGACCACCACCACCCCCCCAGTCCCTGGTGAGGTCTGTGACGGTCAGATTTAACCTGGTGTGGAGTCTTCTCTCCGTTAGCAACTCTGCTGGAGCTATCCCTGTAGCTGCATGATGGTTGATCCTAAAATAGGAACCAGAACAGTTTGCTATCAAGCGAAGCTGTAGGTTGTTTCTTTAACAAAAACAGAAATTCTGAGAAAGCTCAACAGGTAGGGCAGCATCTGTAGAGAGAAATCAAAACTTAACATTTTGGGTCCAGTGACCATTCCTCAGAACTGAAGGTAGCTAGGAATATGTTGGTTTTTATACAGAAGATAGGGCACAGGAAGGATGTAAGGAGTAAACAATAGTTGGAGATAGAGCCCAAAAAGAGAGAAGGACAGTTGGGCAGACAAAGGAGTGGATAACGACAGCCTAGGAGGATTAAAAGCTACTAATAGGGACTGTTGGCTAATAATAGATTGTGCGTAATAATGATATGTGTTAACAAGGCCTGGAGTGTGGGGAGTGGGGTAAGGACATGGGAAAAGCTCAAGTCCTAAAGTTGTTGAACTCAATACTGAGTCCAGAAAGCTGTAGAGTTCCCATGTGGAAAATGAGGTGCTGTTCTTCCAGCTTGTGCTGAGCTTCGCTGGACCCCTGCAGCAAGTCTAAGACAGAAGTGTTGGCCAGGGAGCATGGTGGAATGTTAAAGTGGCAGGCAACTGAGATCACAGGGTCTTTTTCACAGACAAAATGTAGGTGTTCTGCACAGTGGTCACCCAGTCTATGCTTTGTTTCCCCAGTGTAGAGGAGACCACATTGTAAGCAGCGAATGCAGTAGACTAGAATGGGTGAAGTTCAGGTGAAGTGCTGTTACATCTTCTGCAGTGGCAGGGGAAGGTGCCATGAGGCAGTTGGGGGAGACATTGGAACTGAAGGAAGAGTGGGCCAGGGTGTCCTTGAGGGAACGGTGCCTGCAGAAGGTTGACAAGGAAGTGGGCGGGAATATGTGTCTGTTGGTGGCATCCTGTTGGAGGTGGCGAAAATGGCAGGTAATGATTCCAAAGGCCATCTCTTTAAGCCTGTATAGAGCTGTCTTTATATGTCAAATACCATTCGACTTTAGGAAATACTCAAATTCCCTGCTGGTAAACAATGGCCCGTTATCTGGCCAACACTTCCAGGAGTCCGTGTAATGCAAAAGATGCTCGCAGTTGTACGATCATTGTCCCTGTGTTTGACTAATGAACTGTATGTATATCCAACCTCTTTTGAGCGAGCGTCCACAATGACTAAGAACATTGAGCCCATGAAAAGACCTACATAATTGATGTGAACCTGAGTCCAGGGTTTACCCAACCATTCTCACGAATCTGGGGGAGCTGCTGGCAGTAATTTTTCTCCTTGTTGGCCCTCTGGGCACTGCCCCACCAACCCTGCTATGTCTGCATTCAAGCCTGGCCACCAGACATAACTTCTCATCTTCATCCAGGGGCTTCCAAAATGACCCTGGTGGAGTTCAGCCAGTATCTGGCGGCAACATTTGCTTGACAATCACTCTTGCTCCCCATAATAATATGCCATCCTCTACTGTGATCTGGTCTCACCTGGTCCAAAAAGGTTTCAATTCTGGTTGTGATGGCCCTTTGGTTTCCCCATCATTACCAGATGTTTCAGTTTTGCCAGGACTGGATCTTTCTGTGTCAGCTATTGTCAGCTATCACTGGAAGTGTGTCCAGAAAATTTAAAACCATTATGGACTCTTGCAATGGCAGTACCACTGTTGGTGTATCTGCCAGTGGGAGGCGACTCCATGCAATGCATTTGCAACTTGAACTCCCAGACGGTGTTCCAACTTGTAATTATACTTAGAATTAGATCCCCCGGCTGAATTTGGCTTGAAACTACGTTCAGCACTGCCTTGTCCTCTTTAAGTAGACATAGCAGAGTTAGTGGTCTATTATTATTACAAATTTACATTCATTACAGTATTGGTAGAACTTCCTGAGTCCAAATAAGACAGCCAAACCCTCCTTCTGTATCTGGGCATATTTATGCTGTGCATTAGCCAAAGTCCTGGATGCATAAGCTGTTGAATGTTCCTCTCTATTGGGCCACATATGAGCTAATACTACCCTGATGCCTTACTGGGAGGCATCGCATTTCAGGTGGCAGATCTCATTTGGGATCGTAGTGTGCTAACACCTTAGAGGATGATAGCTGTTTCTTCACTTCCCTGAAAGCTACGGCTTGGCTACATGACCATTTCCAAGGCTGATCCTTTTTTAGGAGTTGATGCAAAGGTGCCAAGATGGAAGCCTGGTCATGTATGAACTTTCTGTAATAATTCACCAGCCCAAGCAAACACCTAAGCTCCTACAGACATGGTAGCCTGGGTGCCTTTGACCATCCTCACTTTATTTTCCAAAGGGTGTAATCCTGTCTTGTTGATTCTGTAGCCCACGTTGGTCATATGGGGTGCCTGGAACACATGTTTCCTTTCAAAGTCATATGGGCACCTCGGAGAACGATAGTATAAGGACTATGTCTGATATCTTCGTATTTGTCTTCCTGTTATTAGCATATTATCTAGAGAAATGGCAACTTGGGGTAGACCTCATAAAATGTTCTCCATTGCCCACTGAAATGTTGCACAGGCTGACGATACCCCAAATTGCAGTCCCGTATATTGGTACAAACCATTATGAATATTAATTCAGCATACATTTAGGAATCCTCATCTGACCGCAGTTGCAAGTATACATGGCTCGTGTCCAGCTTTGAGAAGGACAGCCCCCTGCCAGCTTTGCATATGAATCCTCTGTACAAGGGCTTGGTATTTATCTAACTGTGAAAAGCAGTTCAATACAGTGTGGAGCTGGAGGAGCACAGCAGATCAGTCAGCATCTGAGGAGCAGAAAAGTTGACATTTCAGGTGTAGACCCTTCATCAGGACTGGGGAGGGGGAAGGGAGCTGACAAATAAATAGAGGGAAGAGGCTTGGGGCTGGGGGAAGGTAGGTGGGATGGTGATAGGTGGATGCAGGTGGGGGTAGTGGAGATTGGTCAGTGGGAAGGGTAGAGTGGATAGGTGGGGAGGAAGATGGACAGGTAGTGACAGGTAAAGGAGGTGGGGATGAGAGGCTGCGGGTGGGGAGATTTTTAAACTGGTGAATCCTCTGTTTATTCCACCTGAGGTGGAATATGAGGTGTTGTTCCTCCAGTTTGCGTGTGGCATCATTGTGGAACTGGAGGAGGCCTAGGATGGACATGTCATCAAGGGAGGGGGAGGGGGAACTGGAAGGTGTTGTTGATTATAGTGAATAGAGTGCAGATGTTCCACAAATCTGTGACCGAGTCTGCGGTTGGTCTCACTGATGTAGAGGAAGCCACATCAACAGGTACAGTAGCCCAGGTTGCAGGATTTACAGGTGAACTCCTGTCGGATATGGAAAGTTTGTCTTGGGCCTCAGATGGAGGTGTAGGGGCAGGTGTAGCACCTCCTGTGGTTGCAGGGAAAGGTTCCTGGTGTGGTGGGGAGTGGGGAGTGTGGAGCGGACGAGGGAGTTGTGGAGTGAGCGGTCCCCACGAGGGGTGGGGAGAGAAATCTCTTTGGTGGTGAGGTTGGATTATAGGTGGCAGAAATGGAGGAGGATGATGCGCTGGATGCGGAGGTTGGTGGGATGCTATGTGAGGACTGGGGGACCCTGTCTTTATTTTTGTTGGGGGTAGGGGGTTAGAGGGCTAGAGGGCAGAAGTGTGGGAAATGCATGAAATACGGTTGAGGGTATTTTCAATCAATGGAGTGGGTAAGTTGCAGTCCTTGAAGAAGGAGGAGACCCACCCACAACATCCAACCTCATCGTTCCCCAACCCTGCACCGGCCGGTTCTATCACCTTCCCAAAATCTACAAACTTGACAGCCCCAGTCGAGATAACAAGGTGTAGAGCTGGATGAACACAGCAGGCCAAACAGCATCAGAGGAGCAGTCTCTGCCTGCTCCTGCTCCACTGAACTCATCTCCGCATACCTTGGCTCTGTCTTTTCCCCCAGTCCAAGAACTTCACACCTACGTTCAGGACACTATTCACGCCCTCCACCTCCTCCAGGACTTCCAATTCCATGGCCCCCAAAACCTCATCTTCACCATGGACATCCAATCCCTGTACGCTTGTATCCCCCACGCAGATGGCCTAAAAGCCCTCCACATTCCCCTCTCCACCAGGCCCAACCAGTCCCCCTCCACCAACCCCTCATCCTCCTAACGGAACTTGTCTTTATTCTAAACAACTTTTCCTTTAACTCCTCCCACTTCCTACAAACTAAAGGGGTGACTATGGGCAGCCATATGGGTCCAAGCTATGCATGTATCTTCGTAGGATATGTGGAACAGTCCCTCTTCTGCTGTTACACCAGCACCATCCCTCACATCTTCCTCCGCTACAATGACTGTATCGGTGCTGCCTCGTGCTCCCATGAGGAGGTTTAACAGTTCGACAACTTTACTAACACCTTTCACCCCAACCTCAAATTCAACTGACCATCTCCAATGCCTTCCTCCACTTCCTGGACCTCTCAGTCTCCATATCCAGGTAACCATCTCAGCACCAACACCTATTTCAAACCCACCAACACCCACAGCTGCCTTGACTACACCTCCTCTCACCCACCCTCCTACAAGAATGCGATCCCTTACTCCCAATTCCTCCGGCTCCACTGGTGGACATGCCAGATGTTCTCCTACTTCAAGGAACGCAACTTCCCCTCCTCCATTAATGGAAAATGCCCTCAACTGCATCTCTTGCATTTCCCGCAGTTTTGTCATCAAGCTCCCTCCCCCCCAACAAAAATAAAGACAGTGTCCCCCTGGTCCTCACATACTGCCCCACCAATCTCCGTCATTTCCGCCACCTACAATCCAACCCCACCACCAAAGAGATATTTCCCTCCCCACCCCTATCTGCCTTTTGTAGGGACTGCTCACTCTGCGACTCCTTCATCCACTCCACACTCCCCACCACACCCGGCACCTTTCCATGCAACCACAGGAAGTGCTACACATGCCCCTACACACCCCCCTCACCTCCATCCGAAGTCCAAGACAAACTTTCCATATCCGACGAGTTCACCTGTACATCCTCCAACCGGGTCTTCTGTATCGTTGCTCCTGATGTGACCTCCTCTACATCGGTGAGACCAAACATAAACTCACTCACAGATTTGCGGAGCATCTGTGCTCCAATCAACAACATCTTCCAGTTTCAAAATCTCCCCACCCTCGGCCTCAGCTCACATCCAACCCTCCCTCTCATCCCCGTCTCCTTGACCTGACACTACCTGTCCATCATCTTCCCCATCTATCTGTCCCACCCTTCCTGCTGACCAATCCCCATTACTCAACCTGCATCCACCTATCACAAGCCCACCTACCTTCCCCCTTCCCACTTCCCCAGCCCCCTTCCCACTATTTGTTTCCCAGCTTCCTTCCCTCTTCCCAGTCATGATGAAGGGTCGAGGCATGAAACGTCGACTCTCCTGCTCCTTTGATGCTGCCTGATCTGCTGTGCTCCTCCACCTCCACACTGTATTGACTCTGACTCCAGCATCTGCAGTTCTTGCCATCTCTGTGTGAAACACAATTTACCATTTCTTTAAAATGTCCAGAAAGGCCAACCAACTTGTTGGACTTCACAATCGATGTGTCCGGTGCTGCCCATTCTGCAGACTGGACTGGTTTGATGATTCAGAGATAGTAGGAACTGCAGATGCTGGAGAATCCGAGACAACAAGGTGCAGGGCTGGATGAACACAGCAGGCCAAGCAGCATCATAGGAGCAGAGAGGCTGACGTTTCGGGCCTTGACCCTTTATCAGAAAAGGGGGAGGGGAAGGGGATTCTGAAATAAATAGGGAGAGAGTGGGAGGCAGATAGAAGAGGGATAGAGGAGAGGATAGGTGGAGAGGAAACAAACAGGTCGAAGAGGCGGGGATGGAGCCAGTAAAGGTGAGTGCAGGTAGGGAGTTAGGAAGGGGATAGGTCAGTCCAGGGAGGACGGACAGGTCAAGGGGGCGGGATGAGGTTGGTCGGTAGGAGATGGAGGTGCGGCTTGAGGTGGGAGGAGGGGATAGGTGGGAGGAAGGGATAGGTGGGAGGAAGAACAGGTTAGGGAGGCAGGGACGAGCTGGACTGGTTTTTGGATGCGGTAGGGGGAGGGGAGATTTTGAAACTTGTGAAATCCACATTGATACCATTAGGCTGCAGGGTTCCCAAGCGGAATATGAGTTGCTGTTCCTGCAACCTTCAGGTGGCATCGTTGTGGCACTGCAGGAGGCCCAGGATGGACATGTCGTCTGAGGAATGGGAGGGGGAGTTGAAATGGTTTGCGACTGGGAGGTGCAGTTGTTTATTGCGAACCGAGCGTAGGTGTTCTGCAAAGCGGTCCCCGAGCCTCCGCTTGGTTTCCCCGATGTAGAGGAAGCCACACCGGGTACAGCGGATGCAGTATACCACATTGGCAGATGTGCAGGTGAACATCTGCTTGATGTGGAAAGTCTTCTTGGGGCCTGGGATGGGGGTGAGGGAGGAGGTATGGGGGCAGGTGTAGCACTTCCTGCGGTTGCAGGGAAAAGTGCCGGGTGTGGTGGAGCTGGAGGGGAGTGTGGAGCGGACAAGGGAGTCACGGAGAGAGTTGTCCCTCCGGAAAGCAGATAAGGGTGGGGAGGGAAAGATGTCTTTGGTGGTGGGGTCGGATTGCAGATGGCGGAAGTGTCGGAGGATGATGCGTTGGATCCGGAGGTTGGTGGGGTGGTACGTGAGGACGAGGGAGATTCTTTTTTGGTTCTTATTGCGTGGACGGGGTGTGAGGGATGAGGTGCGGGAGATGTGGGAGACACGGTTGAGGGCGTTCTCGACCACCGAGGAGGGGAAGTTACGGTCCTTGAAAAACGAGGACAACTGAGATGTACGGGAGTGGAATGCCTCATCCTGGGAGCAGATGCGGCGGAGACGAAGGAATTGGGAATAGGGGATAGCATTTTTGCAGGAAGGTGGGTGGGAGGAGGAGTATTCTAGGTTTCTGTGGGAGTCGGTGGGCTTGAAATGAATATCGGTTTCCAGGTGGTTGCCCGATATGGAGACAGAGAGGTCCCCCGCAGAGCGTGCAGCCCTCCGCTCCCTCCGCTCCAATCCCAACTTCACCATAAAGCCCGCGGACAAGGGAGGCGCAGTTGTAGTATGGCGCACTGACCTCTACATCGCCGAGGCCGGACGCCGACTCTCCGACACCTCCTCCTACCGCCCCCTTGATCATGACCCCACCCCTGAGCACCAAACCATCATCTCCCAAACCATCCACAACCTCATCACCTCAGGTGACCTTCCACCCACAGCCTCCAACCTCATCGTTCCCCAACCTCGCACTGCCCGCTTCTATCTCCTTCCCAAAATCCACAAACCTGAATGCCCTGGTCGACCCATTGTCTCCGCCTGCTCCTGCCCCACCGAACTGATCTCCAACTATCTAGACTCCATTTTCTCCCCCTTGGTCCAGGAACTCCCTACCTATGTCTGTGACACCACCCACGCCCTCCACCTCCTCCAGAACTTCCAATTCCCCGGTCCCCAACACCTCATCTTTACCATGGACGTCCAGTCCCTCTACACCTGCATTCCCCATGCAGATGGCCTTAAGGCCCTCCGCTTCTTCCTGTCCCGCAGGCCCGACCAGTCCCCCTCCACTGATACCCTCATCCACTTAGCCGAACTCGTCCTCACACTCAACAACTTCTCTTTCAATTCCTCCCACTTCCTACAGACAAAGGGGGTAGCCATGGGTACCCGCATGGGCCCAAGCTATGCCTGCCTCTTTGTAGGTTACGTGGAACAATCCCTCTTCCATACCTACACCGGCCCTAAACCCCACCTCTTCCTCCGTTACAGTGATGACTGTATCGGCGCC
>NC_063343.1:13637919-13662149 GCF_021869965.1 Rhincodon typus | reverse complement strand
GGCATTCCACTCCCGTACATCTCAGTTGTCCTCGTTTTTCAAGGACCATAACTTCCCCTCCTCGGTGGTCGAGAACGCCCTCAACCGTGTCTCCCACATCTCCCGCACCTTATCCCTCACACCCCGTCCACGCAATAAGAACCAAAAAAGAATCTCCCTCGTCCTCACGTACCACCCCACCAACCTCCGGATCCAACACATCATCCTCCGACACTTCCGCCATCTGCAATCCGACCCCACCACCAAAGACATCTTTCCCTCCCCACCCTTATCTGCTTTCCGGAGGGACAACTCTCTCCGTGACTCCCTTGTCCGCTCCACACTCCCCTCCAGCTCCACCACACCCGGCACTTTTCCCTGCAACCGCAGGAAGTGCTACACCTGCCCCCATACCTCCTCCCTCACCCCCATCCCAGGCCCCAAGAAGACTTTCCACATCAAGCAGATGTTCACCTGCACATCTGCCAATGTGGTATACTGCATCCGCTGTACCCGGTGTGGCTTCCTCTACATCGGGGAAACCAAGCGGAGGCTCGGGGACCGCTTTGCAGAACACCTACGCTCGGTTCGCAATAAACAACTGCACCTCCCAGTCGCAAACCATTTCAACTCCCCCTCCCATTCCTCAGACGACATGTCCATCCTGGGCCTCCTGCAGTGCCACAACGATGCCACCTGAAGGTTGCAGGAACAGCAACTCATATTCCGCTTGGGAACCCTGCAGCCTAATGGTATCAATGTGGATTTCACAAGTTTCAAAATCTCCCCTCCCCCTACCGCATCCAAAAACCAGTCCAGCTCGTCCCTGCCTCCCTAATCTGTTCTTCCTCCCACCTATCCCCTCCTCCCACCTCAAGCCGCACCTCCATCTCCTACCCACCAACCTCATCCCGCCCCTTTGACCTGTCCGTCCTCCCTGGACTGACCTATCCCCTTCCTAACTCCCTACCTGCACTCACCTTTACTGGCTCCATCCCCGCCTCTTCGACCTGTTTGTTTCCTCTCCACCTATCCTCTCCTCTATCCCTCTTCTATCTGCCTCCCACTCTCTCCCTATTTATTTCAGAACCCCCTTCCCCTCCCCCTTTTCTGATGAAGGGTCTAGGCCCAAAACGTCAGCCTCTCTGCTCCTATGATGCTGCTTGGCCTGGTTTGATGATTCCTTTGCTTTCCAGCTTTTTGATTTCTGCCTGTATTTTTGCCCATAAGATAAATGGCACCAGGCAGGTCTTGTAAAATTGCTTCCTGGTCAACATGTAAAGTGGCCTTGGCTCTTTTGATTGTTACTAGTCCTCCCTGAAAATCGAATGGCTATTTAATTAGGACTTCACTCAGGCAGCCATTTTCTAATCAAGAAATATAGAACCAATTTAGTTGAATTTCTCGACCAATGTTGCCCCATCAAGCTTTGTCTCGAGCCTTTCACTACTGAACCAGCTGCTTCTCATAAAAGACTGGGACCAAAGTTATGCCTTTAGTCTGTAAAGGTTCCCTGGTATAGGTTCGCACTCTAGCCAAGGTCTTGTGCAAATTTAAGGGTTTGAGTCCAGAGCGAGTTCTGTGATCACTGAAACGGCCTCAATGGTATCGACCTCCATTAGAACGAGGTGACCATTTAACCGGACAATTATTTTAATTAGCTCTGATTTGGATGTTGCTGAGCAATTTAACTGTTCCAAACCATTTGTAGATGGGCTTTCCAGGTGTGCACTCTCCTGGATACTGGCCTATGAGTTCTCTTACTCAAATTAGGTCTTGTGGGACTCTTTTGCTGTTTTGAGTCCTCATACCAGTAGCTGTATAATGGCTTGCTCATCCAGATCCTGAAGAAAATGTTTACCATTTGGCTGAGGCTTCGTCTGGTTTTGGGGATTTTCTGTGAGCTGACCTAGAGTCCCTCTGTTCAGGATATGTCCTGAGTGAGGCTATGCAATTGCTTTCACTCAGGTGCTATTCCCTAAGCTCAGTCGGACGAGCAAGGGTGTCCACTTCCATTGGAATACCCTACAACTCATATGCTCGACTTGCAGCATTTTCCAGAGATAAAGCCAGTTGTAGTGCCTGTTGGAAGTCCAGTTGAGCTTCAGCTAGTAAGCGCTTTTGCATTGTTACGCCATTAATCACACATACCAACTGGTCCATCAGTCTCTCACGAAGAGTTAAACAAAAGTCACATGCCTCCGCCAGTTCTGTCAAGCTCGTCAAAAATCCTGACATGCATTCCCCTGTTTCTCGAAAAGCCGAATAAAAATGATAGCATCTCAGAATTAGAGGAAACTTGGGGTCATAATATTCCTTAACTAAATTCATCAACTCTTGAAAGGTTTACTATGTGGTGCCTCAGGGAAAGTGTGGCTCTTAAAAACTGAAAAAGCTGCGCGTCCACAAGTTGTCAGGAGAATTTCTCATTGCTTTTCATCTGCCACAATGTCATTTGCCCTGAAAAAATAATACATTCTTTCTGCATATTGGACCCAGTCTTTGACAGCAGGATCAAATTCAAGCTTCCCAAATAACGGCATGATGCAAACAATGCTTACCTCAACTCAAAGATGATTGATGTGAACAAGTTTCTTCAGGATGTGCTTTAGTCTCATCACCACTGAAATAATTCCGCAGAGGCCGGTATCCTGTTACCAAGTCACCCTTTACTTAAATGTGGAAAGCCCTTGTCTCTGGTACAGCTTCGTCAGATTCAACTCTCAATGTGAGAGGATATCTGACACTCCTGTTTTTATCTGTCAGCCAGGGCTTTATGGATCAGGTTAACAGGCCCGATTTGGGAAGTCATATTCTATGTGGTCTACCTGGCTCACATCTTTAAAATCACTACAACCATCACCTTCTCCAGGGCAATTAAAATGGGCAATAAATGCTGGCCTCGCCAGTAATGCCTACATCCCAAGAAAGGAAGAACTAAGAAAAAAGTAACTAAAATGCACAATAGTTTTTCATGGCATTACTTTTGGTTTGTTTACTGGCATATTATGGCAACCCTACTCCCAAGACAAATAGTTGTAACCACGCACATTTTAATAAATTATAATTTAGTTTTAAATAAAGTGAGGTGTTTGGCATTCTAAAGTAATAACATTTTACTGTATTAAAGTCGCCACAATCCTAACCGACCAAAGGGCTGCTTTCTCCTTAGAGAGAGATAACTGGTGGTTCTTTAACCTGAAGGTCACCAAGTCTCAGGAGAGGCTGAAAACGAGGGTTCTTCATGGTGACCTCAGCTGGTGCAGGAATTGAAGCCACTCTGTTGGCTTCACACTCCAGTGCAAATCAGACATCTAACGAACTGAGCTAACCAACCCACAGATAATTTATTTTAGAAGTCACAAGTGTGCCTAATGTATATGTTGTGAAATCTGGGTTTAGATCACATGGATTTTATCAAAGGGGTATCTTATCGAAGTGTGCGAGATCATGAGAAGCATGGATAGGGTGAATGGACTCAGCCTTTTTCCCAGGGTTGGCGAATTGAGGACTAAAGGGCATCAGTTTAAAGTAAGAGGGGAAAGAATACATGGGAACCTGAAGGTCAACTTTTTTACACAGAGGGTGGTACGCATATGGAATGAGCTGCCAGCAGATGTGGTTGAGGCAGGTACATTAACAACATTTAAAAGGCATTTGGATGAATACATGGATAGGAATGATTTAGAAGGATATGGGCCAAGTGCAGGAAATGGGGTTAGCTTGGTTGAACATTTTGGTCGGCATAGACCAGGTTGGGCCAAAGGACCTGTCTCCGTGCTGTTCGGACTCTGTGACTCTAATTTGGATTACCAGAGATATTTTGTTAAATTTTTTTTTACTTAGTGCCATTTTCCCATGTACGGGATTGAAATGCTGAGACAGCTCCAAAGTAGCGTAAAACTGTTGAAAAAAGATTTGATTTGATTTTAATTCAAAAATAAGTGCCACTGCAGGTTTTTGGAAAGATACTGCAAAAGTTGTACAATATGAACAGGAGTATAATCTGTGTTTCAGGCAATGAGTTAAATATTTAATCTCTGGTTAGGAGATTTGCAAGAAGACCCAGTTAGAATCTGTTATGTCTTGACTCATTTAAAGTGACAGTCTCTTAATGAGTTACAAAATTATTTTGATCAATCTCACTCTTAAATACATCTGTATTTACACGTGTTTGTGAGTTGTCTCTCTTTGATCAGAAGTTTTATTCTTGTTGTTAACATTACCTAAATGCTTCTGGAGAAGAATGACATGACTTGAGTGATGCACTGAAATAGTGGGTCACTCTCCTTGTCTGCAAAAGTCATAATATCAACACAAAGCATTTGACAGAACAGGGTCAGGATCCACAGCAGAGACTGAGCACCAATTCTTGAGTGAGGAAATGCTGCACTGTTGGAGGTGCCATCTTTCAGATATGATGTTATACCAAGGCAGCACTTGTCCTTTCAGGTGGGCAAAATATTCCATGACACTATTTTTAAAAAGTAGGGTGGTCCCCCAACATTTGCCAACAATTATCTCAAAATCAACATCACCAAAGCAGGTGAACTAGTCCTGAACACATTCTATCTGTGGGACCTTACTGGACACAAATTTATAATTGTGTTTCTTGCATTTCAAGGTACGTCATTGGCTCTAAAGAAATTTGGGATGTCTTAATGTGATGAAAAGAGCTATATAAATGCAAGTTTTTCTTTCTTTCAGTTCATGTTTTAATTTGCTGACAAAATTCTGCACTGTCTGCAATTCCTGCATACCTCTTTATCGCTGTCCACCACTTGTTATTTTTCATGAATCCTGCACTCAGCAAGTGTTGAAAGGAATGAATCAGCGATAAATTTCTTGATATACTCTGATTCTAGCCACTTGTGCATTACAAACTCCCCACACCTCACCACTGGTGGCTTTATAAACCATACATTCTGAAATTCCTTTTTAACCCCTCCGTCTATCTATCTTTCAACCTATCAGACCCTCCTTAAAACCCACATCACAACCAAGCTGTTGATGTACTGACTGTTGTCTCCTTCAGGGAGCTGTATTAATGCACACTGTTGTTACTGTGCAGCTTTATGCCCAACACTTTTGCCCATGCTGTCTAGTGAGTGGGGACAGACTTATGTGCATGCCTTAGCATCTCATTATTACCTCATCTCACTACATTTAAAAACAGTTTTGCTATTTTCCCAGGAAGTGCAGAGAAACTAGATGATGACAATTCCTGACATGAAAGTCTAAGTGGGTAACTGGTGGCTGCACAAGTGCCTTCTCTGGGTATCTGTTTTGGCCAGCATTTCCCAACACCTCTGGGCATACTTCATGGGCATGCATTCATGGAGGTTGGCATCGGCAAAGTGTGAGTCTCACTGCAACATCAGAGCACAACTGGGTCTCGCTTTCAATACAGTTCAGCACTCCAATACTGCACTTTGGAGCTCACTGTCATCTTACATTGCAGTGCAGCTACTTTGCATACAAGGTCAGACGCTCATCTCATACATTGGAACAGGGTGCATCTTGGGGCTGTTAGTTTGCTTTCTTAGCGCTCAGTCACTTTGTACTTGTTTCAATGATTGTGGCATCTCTCCATTGCCTTTTACTGCAGACAGACTGCTAGGCAGCTTGCAATAAATAATCGACTACGGTAGGTCAGGAAGGGTGGTGAGGCATCCTGAATGAGTGAGTAGGAACCACAGTAGGAAGGGTCACTAGTTAGAAGATATGGGGTGCGTGAGAGTCATTGAGGGAAGATGTTGCGTGCAATATTGAGAGTACTAGACCATTTGCCTTGATGGAAGGTGGATACAATGGTAGAGTTAGAGTGAGTGCAAAGTAGCAGAGAGAAGGTGATGGTACTTGCCCTTGTAGGTCTTAGAATGTCATTTACCATCTTGCAGCTTTGCTGTGTGTTCATTCCGACAGTGGACACTGCACTGACCTGGCTGGCTGGCTACTTCACAGCATACTGGCAGAGTTTAGTGTAGTGCACAGCTGGGGTTTAAATGTGTTGCACACAACATGAACACCACAGGATCAGTGAACATTTTGCTGCTGCTGAGTGTGAGGGGCATGGTACATTATTTAATGAGGTGAGCAGTGGAGAGTCACACAATATAAGTTGCTAAAGCTCAAGGAGAGAAATCATCCATTAACCCCCCCCCAAAATTGACACTTAGTGATTTTTGGTAAAATTCAGTCCATAGTCTCAATATCCATCGCATACTGTTTTACGTAGAACATAGAACAGTACAGCCCAGTACAGGCCCTTTGGCCCATGATGTTGTGCCGAACTTTTACCCTAATCCTAAGGTCTATCTAACCTCCACCCCTACCTTATTCTATCATCCATATGCCTATCTAATAGCCACTTAAATGCCCCTAATGAGGCCGACTCCACTACTCTCTCCAGCAATGCATTCCACGCCCCCACCACCCTCTGAGTAAAGAACCTACCTCTGACATCTCCCCTGTATCTGTCTCCACTCACTTTAAAACTATGCCCCCTCATAATAGCTACCTCCACCCGAGGAAAAAGTCTCTGGCTGTCCGCCCTAACTATACCTCTGATCATTTTGTACACCTCTATCAAGTCACCTCTCATCCTTCGTCGTTCTGAAGAGAAAAGCCCTAGCTCTCTCAACCTTTCCTCGTAAGACCTTCCCTCCATTCCAGGCAACATCCTGGTAAATCTCCTCTGCACCTTTTCCAAAGTTTTGATTTCTACCGACAAGACATGGCATCCCAGTGAGCCTGTAAACTAAATGGAATTCAATTAGTGTCACTGACTCTTTAAAGCGATACTTTGGATTGTTGTAGGATCCATATTGGGTCTTTGGAGGAGTGAAGAATGATTCAAAAACAACTGTATGCATTTTGTTTTAATGAGCAGTGTGGCCCTATATAAAATCTTGCATTTGCATAAAGCTATTCAATGTTCTTATAACAATAATTGTCTAATGCTGTATCTAAAGCATGGCCATCTGAAAGAGGAACTGCAGGTGTTCAGCATTTGTGGAACTGTGTCCAAAGTCCTACATGCCAGGAAAGGAAGTGCAAAATTGTGTAAAAAAAGAAAGAAGAAATATCCTGAGTTGTTCATTCTCAATGAACTTACTGTCAAATCTGAGGAAAACCAGGAGTGGATATTAACAAGTTGGAGATATAAGTTACTTTGGAAGTCAAAAGGAATCCAGTGCATTAATCACTAATTATTGAATAGCAAGGTAGTTATTTTAATGAAAGTACAATTTTTGTTTGTCACTGAATAACTATCTTGTAGCCCCTCCTTGTTGCCCGCAAGGTTTTCATACAGTTCACCTGCTAACTGAAGGTGAGCGTGACCTTTGGCTGTAACTACCCACTACTTTGAAATTGATTATCAGGAAGAATCTTATTAATGAGAATGCTATGGCTGTTTCTGCTCTTCTCCAATGAGGACATATCCTATACAGCAGTTTAAACTTCAACTGCCACCAGTGACCATCAATATTTCACACTTATACAATTCAAAAGTGCCCTCCCCCGACGTGAGCCAAGTTTGGAATGGACAAAGTCTTTAATTGTGCAGTGTAGTTGAAGTGCAGTAACTTTGGATACATTTTGCAAGGCATACTGCTCATGTGAAGTTTTATTTGACAGGATTAGGGGATAGATTTCACCACAAATCGGATACGTTGACCCCTTGTGCCTGATCGTCCAGTTCACATTGCCATTGAGTGATGTTTAGTACCAGTTGCACTGTCTCGCAAAATTTATCTTTGTATTAAAACTTTATAGCCATCACTCCAAATTATTGAAAGCTCAGTGAGGAGAAAGCTAAAGATTATTGCAAGAAAACATTTCACATTCATCATTAATTTTTATTGACATGACAGGAACAATCATTGGTGATTTCATTCATTTCACAGATTTTTACAGTCAAACCTTTCACTCATCCAGCAAACTTGCCAGAGCTATGGCAGTCCCTAGTTTTAATAGCATCTCTGGGGCAATTCATTACATCAATCAATGGGCAACTGAGCCTTCATTTTTTTTAATCCTTATTAAATGTTTACAATAAATCTTGTAAAATATATTTCTTGTTTCAAATAATTAAAAAGTTACCTCATCAGGTTTGCACCTTAATTCAGGTACTATCCCGAGAAAGTTCCATGCGTTTAATTCAATGTGATAGTGTCTGGACTTTTGCATGTACAATATGTCATACTATTACTGATAGAACAAATGGTCATCATTTTCTTCACAGTTACTTTTCATTAATGGTCATACTTTATAGGGGGTAAACAAGTGCTGGAGTAGGTGTGCCAAAGGTAGCTTACCTGTTTTCCTTGCTGCACTACTGGACAGAACAATCGAATACATTAGCTTGTCTCAGTTGGTTGCACAGTTGTAACTTAGTGAGATGATTGTGGGTTCAAATCTCACTGCAGCACTGAGCCCAAAATCAAAGCTAACACTTCTCTACAGCACTGTGAGAAACATTAAAGTATAGACACAACTGTCATCTCTGGTGGATTCAAGCAATCCCATAGCTCTATTCAAGAAGAACAGTAGAGTTATTCGAGCATATGACTAATATTCATCCATGAACCAATTCTTTTAAAAACAGATACCTGTTCCAAACTGCCATTTTCTCTTTAAAACAACAGTGACTGAATTTCTAAAATATTTTCTTGTTTGTAAATTATCTTGGGATGAAAAGCAACTGTATAATTGGATTGAGTGGGAGGTTCCCTACCCGAAACATCAACTTTCCTGCTGCGTTCCTCCAGCTCCATACTTTGTTATCTCTGACTCCAGCATCTGCAGTTCTTGCTATCTCTGAGTGAGTTATAACCCCACTGCGAAGCCTCTCCCAAGAATTCCCACCTTAAAGAAGTTGTCCTCCTCCGTCTGGAAAGACAAATGGAGGGGGAGGGTCCGGACCAGAAACATCAACTTTCCTGTTCCTCTGATGCTGCCTGGCCTGCTGTGTTCTTCCAGCTCCACGCTTTGTTATTTCTGTATAATTGCAATTTCTTTCTTTGCCGGTTATTCCTCCACCTACAGTTCTTCAGATTTTAAAACCCAAGCTGTGTGTCATCTAACAAAATAAGACCAAATTAAATGCTGTGGGATTGGAGGAGAGAAATTAATGTACAGGCTTCCATTCTGGCTTAGTATCCAAGACTTATCCATTCTTTGAATTAGAAAGCATCTTTGATCACAGGGACAGTAGGAAATGAGATGTTCAAGTACAGTTTCAGGATCTTTTAGAATAAAACTCCAGACACTTTGATGTGATGGCATGGAAAAACCCTGGTATAGCAAGATCAGTAACCAACTTGTCCAGACAATTTCAAACTGAACTTTAAAGGAGCTGTAAGATAAATCAGAATTGATAGATTTTCAAATACTTATTTGATTTAAATAATAAATCATGTATTTGATTTTGCAGCAGCCTCAGATTATCTTCTAAAATCTGCAGTTGATAAAATAAGCTCAGAATCATGCTTACTTACACCTTTTCTTAATAACAGCAAAAGGTCACAATTGCCTTGGAATCAGCAATAAATGCACTTTGAAAAGGTAAGCTGTTCTGTTAAAGTACCCTTTAGAAGCTGGTAGCGTCTCTAAGTCTCCCAGGCCTCTCTCCATCTGAACCCACAGTCAGTCATCCCTGCTGGGCTCTCAGTGCAGCACAACTGGTAAATGAAACACACACCACCTTACCAAATCAGATTCCTAATGGCAACCTCTGGTGGCTCTTGCAATAAAAGATTAATTTGCTTTATCAAGTTTAAACCTTAGTGGGCGATAAATCATGTCAGAAAGAAATAAAATGGTGAAAACATGGTGTTCCTTTCACACAAAAGGCCACTGCAATTACTGATTTTTGTAACCCTCCATGCCGGTTACTTCCAACTCCCAGGCATATATCTCTGACAGCGTTTGTGATACTATTTATAATTGCACACTTTTGATTTCAAAAACAAAAGTTTGATCAAATTAAATTTAAGATTTGTAATTCTTTCATATTTTGCTCAAAAACTAATGAATGAATAACTGTGATCAAAAGGAAAATCAGATAGTAAAATATATATGTGAATAATTAAAATAACTTTTGTTTCCCATATTAAAATGCATATCTTTTTACTATTCTTGTTTTCAAGTTTGTGTAACTGCCCTGTGTATGGCAATTGTCAAAGCACAAGTTTGCATGTGCCTTTTCATTGGTTTGGGAGCTGATTCCTGTTGAATTGTACTCAATAGAGGTTTAGTGCTGAGGGAGAAGGTAAAAGAGGAAAAAATGCCTTCTAAGTAGAACAGATGCAGTGCTGTGGCTTATAAGGATATAAAAGTACAGGCAACCACAGAGAAATGGGTTTGGAGCACAGAAGGTTTGAAGAGATATTCTGAATATAAGTCATAGCCAAGTTCTTCCCATTAGCAAAAGAGGAAGAGGTGCCACTTTGCTGCCCATTTCTATGGCTAAAGGCTGTTTAAGGTTGATGCAAAGAGGCAGAAACCATCCAGGCATCCAAGATATCTTTGGATTGTAGAAAAGTCAGCTACCAATACTACAAAATATTCAGTAATCTGAACAGGTCAGAAAACCCAAACTAGCACAGTGATTTTCTGTTAAATTGATAAATGGAGCTTGGGTTCTGTGCAGCATAGACAGACCATCAAAGTTTTGAAAGCACCCTTGGGTGACTGCAGGCTCCTCTGAAAATTCATTCAGATTCAGTAACCCTAATGTTGGCTCGTGTTCCATTTGTGCTGTATGTGGCTTATTAGCTTGTCCATTAAATTTGGCTTATGCCAGCAGAGGGCAGTCATTCCGTACTTTTCCTGGCTGTCAAAACAAATTTTGTTCAACAGGCTATCAGGAAAGTGCTGCTAACATTGTGTTACCGAGCATAAGTGATGGTGGATGTGACTTGCGCACCACAGTGACCATGCAGAGAATCAACCACTGTAAACCCAAATTACTAAATGAATGTCTAGGTAAAAGTTCTTTACAATTGATGTTATTGGATATTTTCGTTACATTTTCATACAGTTATAGTACTGGGCTCTTCCAAAGTAGATCTAAAAACATTGTTTTATATGGGTTACATATTGCAGCCCAGAATGGCTGCTCACCTGTGAATACTGTGGGTGCGTCCAAAATTGGCAAGGGTTGCCAGGAAATGTAATATTAAATCTAATGATAATTGTGAATGGGTCTTATAATAAGTTGCTATAGAAATCCAGCAGGGTGTGCTAGCAGAGCCTGTGAAGTCTGTACAAACTACATTTGCTGTCCAGGAGGAGAGGATGCTTTCTTAAGGGCATCTTTTCATAGTCACCAAGGGATTTCGAAACACAATATTGTGAAGATGTTTGTCAGACATGAGCAGTATTAAACTGGGTTTTAATTTTGGTCAAGAAATGTGATTTGTACCTGTGTGGTATCACATCATTAGTTGGGTTATGGTAGGTGTTAATATCTTTTAAATTTTAAAGATTGTTATTTTCTAAAACTGAAATCCCCTTTCTATAGTGTGTACTAAGAATTAAAAGTGATGTTTGCCATATGCATTGTCCCGTGATAGTGCTTGGAGTTGTTTGTGAAGAATACTGGAATCTAATAAACCTACCCAAATTAGTTGAAGAGGTGGGAGAAGCAGTCCGCCCCTTTCATCTCTAGGACATATATTAGAATCTAACCCAGACTTATGAGATGAAGATCTCGTCTGCCGACTGTGAGGGCCCTGTGTATGAATTAACACTGGCCAAGATCAATCCAATCAACACAAGCCCATAGTGCGAAGCTGTCCCAGATTCTGCACTAGTTGATAGTTTCAGAGAGCTGAGGAGATGCCTGGTGTGTAAAGTAGAACATGTCTCTCAATAGGATTATGAGATTAACAAACAGAGAACTTTAAGGTGAAATCTTGCCGCCGTCAGAATCAAGTGGACACTCTGACTTCAAATGTCTGTGAGCCCCGCTTGCTTACACAATCTTTCTGGAGGCAGCCAATTAATGGGACACATCTGGGACCGCATCCAATTAAGGGCAGCAAGCAGGTTCCTGAGGCTGCAGGGCCCACTGCTTTGGAAAGCCTTAGCTCTGGCAGCAGAGACAGCAAGCAGAATGCAAAGACATTTCAAAGCTGACAGTTCACTCAGAATGGAGGAGAAACCTCTTCAATAGAATTTTTTGAGCTGAGATAGACAGATTTTTAATCAGTAAGGGAATCAAGGGTTATAGGGAAAAGGCAGGGAAGTGGAGTTGAAGATTATTGGATCAGATCATTGAATGGTGGAACAGACTTGATGGGCTGAATGACCTACTAATACTGATATGTCTTATGGATGATACATCTTTTCCTCTTTCTAGCCTTATCACTGGGGCATGAAGCTCTGGCTCAGTTAACCACACAGTGTGCTGCCAACAGACTAACTCTCCTGAGCATGACTCTTATTGGAGAGCTGCTCCAATTCTGCAAGTTCCCAACAGTGCCCTTCCCATCTTCCTAATTAGCCTCCTCTACTCTAATTGTTAGCTGTCTGCACAATAGCAGTTGCCTGTATGACCCTCCCTTCAGCAAGAATAGCCCTGGGTTGGAATCCATCAGGCCTCTGAGCTAATGGGGACATTGCCTGTTTTGCTTCTGCTTCTGTGGGTCTCGAAGGTTTTGCATGTAGTCTGCACTGGCCTGTGCTATACCTGGCCTAAGAAAGCTTGGTGCTGGCACATAAGTGGAAATGTAATCTTCAGCACCAGTGCCCATTGCCTATGTACAAATACTTTGTCCAGTTTGAATGCTTTTCTTTACAGTCAGTACCAGCAAACACCAAGACCTTTTCATGCAGCCGCACCCTGAAGCTGACACACAGTGCCAGGCTTGGCAATGTTTCATGAAGATTTTTAAGGGATCAATGCAAAGTACAGGTGGATCTAAATGTTTCATGACATTATTTGAAGTGTAGCTTGATGCTTCACCTGGGTCGTAGCTAAATTTAAGCTTCAAGAAACACCTTGAAACCTAAGATGTGGTTATTTGTTTTGTGCTGATATACTCTATAGAAGTTTGCTGTGCGTACAGTATCTGCTGCATTCTGTATATTTTCATTGGTTGAAATGATGAAAGGCCCTTTATAAATTTAAGGCTTATCATTCTTTTGAATAATGTTAGATAATTAAAGCCAAAGATAATTATAGAAGGGAGTGCTTCTAATCATCCATATTTCTCTAATCCTGTCCAAATATGTTACTCAGGAAAAGATTCCTAGGCAAGCAAGTGGGTGTGACTGTCCACTTCAAAGCCAGGAAGGGGTAAAAACCTGATCAGCATCTCCTTGTCTCAATAAATGATTCCTTCTGGAACATAATGACCTGTACATGTTGGCCAAGAATGCAATGGAGCTTGGCCTCCATATTCCAGTAATCAACTGACATTCACGATCTGGGTCCAACCATGAATCCTACCAATTTGGATAACTCATCCAGTCTCAGTCCAGTTTTTAAGAGGGCTACTACATTACAACAGCTTCAGGACACATATTGAAAAATTGGAAGGGCAATCTCAGCCAAGTTCTAACCAATTAGGCAACATATTAATTTGGTATTCTTTGTAAAGGTTTGTCACTTCACTTACAGGAAGGGTACTATTTTGTTCACTTTACCTGCAGAACAATTCCAGGAACTGTGCTGACAGGATTAACTGCTTTGCTTTGTGGACAACAAATGAAAGCTGTACGCTAAGTACATCCATGTTGCTACTTGAGTACAACTGTGTCTATCATTGCTTGTTGGCTGGAAAGTAGAGGAACCCAGCATCAATGAGTTTTCTCATTTGACACAATATAAATATGTATTAAGACAGCTTGATCAAAGATGTAGATGCTAAAGAACACCTTAAAGGAGGAAAGAGAGTTTGACAGCCTTATCTTAATAATTCCAAGGGACAGAATATAGATGGGAAATAGGAGAGAGATTGATCCTTTGGGTCCCCAACGGTAAGAGTGTGAGGGCAGAAAAAGACCAAAGATTGTCTAGCAATGATACATTAGATAAGAATGGAACCAAATGAGAGCAGTCTCACCCAACTGAACAACAATGAATAGGTATTGGAGGAGGACAATGTGTCAAAAGCTGCAGAGGGGTCAGTAAGAGTTTACCTTCATCCCTGCTGCATAGGATGCAATTTCTGGCATTGATGTGAATCAGTACTGTGATAGGAGAAGATACTTGATTGGTAGATTTCAAAGATGAAGTTGCCAGGAAGGTGTGGATTTAGGTGGCACCATCTTGTTCAAAAACTTCAAAGTGGAATGGGAGTTTGGAACTGGAGTAGTGAAAAGATAACTTTATGAGCAGGAGAGTGATGATGACAGATTTGAAACTGAGGGGCATAGAACACAAGGGAACTAAAGTGGGTGTGATGTTGACATGGTCAACAGTTGGTAGAAATGAGACTGAGGGAGCAGGAGATAAGTTTCATTGGCATGATGAGCTTTGAGACAGCATGAGGAGAGATGGAAGTGATGCTGGAAAAAGATCAGTTCAGACTTAACAAGGAGGACCAGTGGGGAAGTTTAACCTGGTGGCTTGAGGGAAGAGATGATAACAACAGAGGCATCTGAGTCGTCTTTGTGATAAAGAATTTCATGAGCTTGTCTCACCTGTTGGAGTTGAGGGCAGAGAACTTCAAGGCAGAGGAATGCCAGAAGATAGTTGGAGCGGAGGAGAAGGTTTTTTTTTTGTCCAGCAGTTTGGCTGAAGAGATTGGGTTGCATAAAGCAATATCAGATCTGTCAATAATTGGCTAGTGCAGTTGTCAGTCATAAACATTCAAATTTGCATCCCTTAGACTTCAGGGAGTGATGATGAGGGCTGTACAAAGGAGAACAACCGGAGTGGAAGAAAGCAGGCTGGAAATGGTGGAAGTGAGTATGTAGCTGGGTAGATCAGTTATGTGGCGTTGAATGCTGAATGAAAGGCTAGACTGTTGGGAACTTGAAAGTACTTAGAACCTTTTCCAGGTGTGGCCACAGTTGGAAAAGGAGTTGGAAGAGGGACAGAGGATGTGAATAGAAAAAGACACACAGTCATGATCAGAGCCTGCTTGATGTAGAAATATAGAAAATAGGAGCAGGAATAGGCCATGTGACCTTTGAGCCTGTTTCGCCTTCATTATGATCATGGCTGATGGTCACTCAATAGCCTGTTTCCGCTGTTCCCCCATATTCTTTGATCCATTTCACCTCAAATGCTCAAGTCCTTCTTGAAATCACCATGGTGAGAGCAAAGTGACCATATGAAATGACAAGGTTAAAGGTCTAGCTATAACAGGAGAGGTTATATAGGGTAGAAGTCACTCAGAGGACAGGAGGCGTAATGAGTTGAGATGGTTGTTGAAATCACAGCAAATGAGAAGTTAGTTAATATAGATGCTGAGGAAAGAAAGCAGTGATGATGTTGCAGTGAGAAACTCGGTTTTATAATTTGGTAGATGATAATTTACCATAGGAGTATGGGTCAGACCATGGGTCAGATGAGGCCACAGCACCAACAGCAGTCTAGGCACGGTAAGTGGTAGAGGGTATAGTCAGTGAGGACGTGCAAGCAAGCAAGTTTTCATTAAGCCAAGGATATTGTAGAAATCATGCAAAATAAGCTCATGATGACAAGGAACTTGTTCACATTTGAGGGCATGTGCTGGTGGGAGATGTGAAGAACGTTGGAAATTGTTGAACTGCCAGAAGAGTTCTTGGTGTCGAAACTAGGCCAGGATGTGTGGAATGGGGAAGGAGGTTGATATGATACAGACGTGCTGAAGAAGTTTGGCGAGAGAGCAAGATGAGGCAGCTAGGTTTGCTGCTCATAAGGAGACAGTGCCAGATGGTGCAGGAATAACTGAAAAGAGTCCTAATGACATGAGTGAATAACTCAGATGAAGTGAGGACAAAATGCAACTGATGCACTAAGTATCTAAAGGCAGCCAAAATGCATGCACAAATGGATGCAGGAAACTTAAATTACATTGACACTTTTACAAAACAAGATTCAAAGAGCGACAAGAGCGACATGGTGGCACAGTGGTTAGCACTGCTGCCTCACAGCGCCAGGGACCTGGGTTCGATTCCAGCCTCGGGCGACTGTCTGTGTGGAGTTTGCACATTCTCCCCGTGTCTGCGTGGATTTCCTCCGGGTGCTCTGGTTTCCTCCCACAGTCCAAAGATGTGCAGGTTAGGTGGATTGGCCATGCTAAATTGCCCGTAGTGTTCAGGGAGGTAGAGGGTGTATATTAGGTGGGTCATAGGGGAATGGATCTGGGTGGGATGCTCTGAGGTTCGGTGTGGACTTGTTGGGCCGAAGGGCCTGTTTCCACACTGTGGGGATTCTAATTCTAATTCAAACAGTTAAAATCCTAGCAATAAATAGCAAATAGAGAAAACATAACAGGATGCATTTAAATGGTGGTGAAAAGATGGTGAACATCAGAGAGGGAATCCTGGACAGGACCTCGATGACTAAAACCTCTGCCGCCAGTGATAGGGTGGATGCAGAAAAGGCTAGAGTCATGACGACAGAATGAATACTCATGTGTGTTATAACCTGGAGGATATTAGGATTTAGAGATAGTAGGAACTCTGAAGAAGGGTCTAGGCCCGAAACGTCAGCTTTCCTGCTCCTCTGATGCTGCTTGGCCTGCTGTGTTCATCCAGCTCTACGTCTTGTTATCTTGGATATTAGGACAGGATGAGTTCGAGGAGATTCAAATTAGTTTGTCTACTAACCTGTTGCTTTGGAGTATGGCCTGGAGAATAAAGAGGACAGAGTGATGTATTCACTTGATCACCACAATTGTTCCTTGAATATATATCAATGATTTGCTTAGAATTATGTGGTTATTGTTCACAGGTGCTGTAATGTCTGTGAAAGGTTAGTGGAGATACTAAGATGCAGAATCACACAATGGTTCTGTCATGTGACCTTGAATATTAGTAGCAATGATCTATGACATTTATCTGCTCCAAGTATTTAGCCCAGATTAAAAAATGGCCTTGATAGACCAATGGCCAAACAATTATTATATCAATGTAGATCAGAGATGCGCATGGGAATCCTGCATAATCCCAGGACACTTTGAAGGAATTGTCCAAGAAACTGAATTTTTTTGATGGACAATTCCGCTATGCCTGGAATCCACCAAAAATCTCCATTAAATATGATACTTCGGAGGGTTCTGATAAAATTAAATAAAATCATTACCCAGGAGTTGAACTAGTAAATACATAGTCTAACTCCTGAATAACTGTTAAATGTCTCCATACTTATGTCACATGTACCCAACTACAACTCCCCAGAACCTTGGCATCCTAAGCTCTCCCCAGCTGGCACCCTACCCTATTACCATCCAACTTACCTGGTACTGTATTCACCTGGCATTCTAATCCCTCACCAGCTGGTACCCTACTTACCTGGCACCCTACCCATCTGACATTGTACCCCTGGAATCCTATTCTCACCTGAGCTGGTATTTTACCAGTTAGTATCCAACATACTCTACTTACCTGGCGCCCTACTCTTCCCTACCCATCTGGCATCCTACCTTCCCGGCACCCTAAAATCACATTTACTTCACATACTTACAGTTGACAGAAGCTGTCAAAGTTGCTGTCAGTGCCCTTAAATTGCAAAATCCAGCAGTCCATTGCTGAGCGAAAGGGATGTGGTTTTCTCTCTCAGTTCTCCAGTATAGAAGAACTACCAGAATGGAAGTACAGCTCTGTATTTTGGAGAGAGCCCTGAACAGAATCTCCTCAGAAATCTGAAGACCAGAGTGGCATTCGGCATTAGATTGCCATTCACTGGATAATCTGGCCCATAATTAAATTTCCGGAAGAGTCATTTATGTTTCCAATTAAATTTGAAACACTTTGGTGGAACAATAAATCATTATTTCCATATAGTTTTATCAGTCAGCAACTAAATGAGCACTGTACGTTTCAGTGAACTGTGAGTGACAATCTGCGTCTAAAGATTTTACATCTTGATGTTAGGTGCATCTTGTATGATCTGACTCCTGGACAATCCCAATGCAGTTTTCAGTGCATTTGGGTTCAAGGTCCAAACTGCCACTAAGTCAGCACTAATTGGCAATAAATTGCTGATCCAGCCCAGTGATGCTGGTCTGCAAATTGAAGATGTTGCATTAGCACACTAGGGATTGCTCCTCTGAGGCTACAGTTAAAGCATTGCGTTGGGAAAGTAGAGGGACCTTTAATTTGGATGCAATTTGCTTGGCCTGGCCTGGCAGCATTTGATACTGAGACTTGGGTGCCCATCGAGAGGAAACACTGACCCACTCTCAATAAGAATGGTATTCACAGTACTAAAGTTATACTTCATGTCAGTGCTGCAACCCATACTCTGGAATGGAGGATTGTTTGAAGTGACAATTTATAGCTTCCAGAGATACAGCAGGATTCATTTCATAGAATGGAATGTCACTATTCCAAACAATAGCATACAACCTGTTCCAGCAAAATTATAATTTCTACCATATATAAACAACTAACATTTAATAATTATTACTTATTTTAATGTGTTTTTAAGCATAGAAGTATGCAGGTACATAAAGTAAAAGTTAAAGAAAAGCTACTTTACATCCTATTTGTCTCAAAGGATTCAATTGTGTTTCTGAAGATGTACCAGAAAAGGATATGCCACATGAAATTAAAAATGATTTAAACTTCAAGAACTCAAAGTTTGCATATGTTTGTTTTTGTTCTTGTGCTCTTATGTTTTGGTTGTGCTAATTTGACCTTTATGTTTGTCATTTAAAACAATCTGTTCATGACATCTTTCATTGGAGCAGCATAAACATTCTTAGTTAAATTGACAAAGGTAACAAAATGATTTGATTTTTTTGGGAAGAGCCTGTTTCCAAAGAATCACTTGTGTAATATTATTAATACAATTCCCTTGTTGCTAAACCAAATAAAAATTGTGTACTTTTCTCAAAGCTAGATATACGAGGATGCCACAACCTGATGAGATCTGCTTTACTATGCAAAAGCATACAAGAACAATTTTGCAAAATTCCCTGCACCACAGCAACTTCTGGTGCCAGCAGGCTGAGCACCAAACTTTGCATTAGTTAACAATGAAGGGGTTAATAAAAATCAAATTATTGTTTTGGGCACAGAAATTAGGCGTTGTAACCATTCTCATGTTGCTGTGCAGCATACACATCTACTGACTTAAACAAGCAACAAAGAAAATGGATCTGTTCGAGCTTAATGTCTGCACTATTCAAAATATATGTGTGTTATGCTGTTTAACGGCAGAGCAAACACTGATTGCATGTGTTGCTAGTGTTTAGCTTTGAGAAGTTAAGATTACACAGATTAAAGCACTCCCTACATGAAATGAAATGAATTGAGTTTATGTGGGTGGCTGTTAAAAATTGATCTCAAGTGATTAACCCTAAAAGAGAATATTAATCAGTGCATTGAAACAATATATTGCGTTTAAAAGTTTTTTATTTTCGGTATCTATAGCTTTCCAGTCAAAGATTTTCGAACATTTGTTTTGTACAAGAGCAAAAATTTCCAACCCAGCCTGAGACTGATGTTGCTTTCTCGAGTGCTGTTTGAGCAAATGAGTTTGCTTTGAGCAATGCTTCAGAGCACTCTAGCACTGGAGGAGGCAGGTTGGGCTGTAAATATTAGAAGATGTACAATAAATCAACAGATTATCCTAAGGACACAAAGAGAGCAATTTGTGGCTGGGAGCATTTGACAGATAGTTTGAAGAAAGCAGATGATTGCCCGACTCTCGTTTCAGGTCTCCATGCAGCGCCCGGAGGCATTTCAGTGTTATTGTTGTATATTGATGTTACGGTTACTGCTGAGTGGCTAGCAGTGACAGATGTCTACAATTACAGCCAGAGCTGGCAGGATTCAGAAGCTTGGCAATGTAGGACAATTAGCTCCTGCCTGGTGCACCCCAGAGTATTGTTGAAATTGCTGGTGTAACTGAGTGCAATTGGTGGATACAGTATCTGCTGCCCTCGGGACAATGGAAGAAATACAATACAACCACCATTGTCACAAGCTATGGTCTAATCATTTCCGAGATTTTCTAACAGGTCCTGGTAAATGTTCTATCATCCATCCTTTATTTTAGCTATGATTTTGTTTTGTTACCAGGCTTTTAATCAAGATTCCACATCATTTGCGTGAATTACCATAGTCTATGAAGTTTAGTCACCTTGTGTGCATTTTGTAGGCAGAGGTACAGCACAAGACAGATTTAAATGAAATGAACATTGCATCAGCACTGAGCTTACTCAAGAGGATGGTAATCACAAATAGGCATGTATGCAGCATATATGTGGAATTTGTTGAACTGGGCACAGTACTATTAGGACATATTATGAACAGATTTGATTCAGGAAGTATTATGTACTGCCCTAGCTTGATTCTTATTTGTTAAATAATTATATTTCTCTTCTTAAAAAATTAGCTATATGACATAATTAGCACAGTAACAGGCCACTTGGCCTAATGTATCTATATATATTTTTACACTCCAAATGTGCCACTTCCCACCCAGCCTGTATATCTGTCCATTCTCTTCTCCCTCATGTATAGTTCAAGTCTCTCCTTTAATGCGATGCTCCCTGCTTCAACCATTCCATATGGCAGTGAATTCCAAATTCTCACCACTCCTGATAGTAAAGAAATGTTTTCTTTTCCTTGGCTCAACCACAAGTGAAATCAGTTTATCCAAATTCCACCATATCAGACCATAAGCAGTATTTTGTCTCAGCCAATTCTGGCTCTGTTTACCTTAATAGCCTTCCTCAAGAAAAATCTACTTGTCTTGGTCTTGAAAATTTCAATTGACCCGGCATCCACGGGGATTTTGGGACACAGAGGGCAAATGTTCCAAATTTTCAAATGAGGAATGGGCCACGGCCTATTCAATCTTTTCTGATGGTTAAGAATGTAAATAGGAAGTGGAGTAGACTGAGATAACAAGGTGTAGAGCTGGATGAACACAGCAGGCCAAGCAGCATCAGAGGAGCAGGAAGCTGACGTTTCGGGCCTTGACCCTTCTTCAGAAAAAAAAAAGTAGGCTGTTTGGCCCCCCCAAACCTGCTGTGCCATTTAATAGGATCATGACTGATCAGACATTTCTTATATCCCCTTTCCTGTTCTTTCACCATAATCCTCAATTACCCTACTGATCAGAATCAGAGCCTTAAATATACACAAGGACACTGGCCCCACAGCTCTCTGTGGCAAGGAGTTCCGAAGACACTCAACCCTTTGAGTGAAGAAATTCCTCTTCATCTCAGTCTTAAATTGGCATCCCTTTATTCTGGGACCATACCCTCTGTACCTAGACTTTTTCATGAAGGGAAACATCCTCTCACTATTTACCTCGTCAAACCCCTTAAGGATCCTGTACGTTTCAATAAGATCACCTTTCATTCTTCTAAGTTCCAACTAGAGTCCCAACTTGTTTAATCTTTGGTCATAAGACAGTCCCTCCATACTAGGGATCAACCAGGTGAACCTTCTTTAAATTGCCTCCAATTAAATATCTTTTTTTAAATAAGGGGACCAAAATGCTCACAGTTCTCCAGACGTTGTACAGTTGCAGTAAGACTTCCCTGCTCTTATATTCCGACAACCTGAAATAAGGGCGAAGACTCCATTTACCTTCCTGATTGCCTGCTGTATCTGTATGCTAACTTTCTGTGTTTTGTGCACAAATACACCCAAGTTAGTGGGGTTGCAGCTTTCTGCTATTTTCCTCCTAAATGGATATTATTCTGTTCTTTTGGTCCCCCTTCCAAAAATGAACAACTTCGCATTTTTCCACATTATACTCAATTTGATGACTTTTTACCCACTTACTTAACCTGTCAATATCTCTCTATAAACTGTTGTATTCCTCTTGCAACCTGCCGTTCCACCTCTGCTGCATCTTTTTAATTCTGGAAATACACTAGTGAATCTTTTCTGCAATTTCTCCAGGGTTTTGATATTCTTCTTTGCATATAGAGGATGGAATTTAATTGCGTGGGCATCATTAGTCCAGACTGGGATGGTAGGGAGGAATGGACGGCTAGTGGTTTAAGCTGTTTGATCAGTGGGAGCGTACACTTTGGATCATTGCTGTCTTTACAATGATCAACCTGGATGGGACAGGTGGAGCTAATTGAAGCTGTTAAATACCCAACTAAGAGCTTCAAAACACTGTCGCCAAATTCAAACAGCAGATGGGGGCTTGCCATCCAGGGAAGCTATCCCTACTGAGCTGGGGCACAGATCTTGAAAAAGTCCACGATTCACAATTCCCATCCAATCATATAATTTTTTTTATCTTCTTCGGAACAAAATGAACCAGTTCACACTTGGCAATATTTAACTTGGCAATACTTAATTATTTAACCCACTCTATGAACCTCTTTGTTTTCCTGTATATTAGTGCCATCTTCCATATTGTAAGCTATAATCTCCCTTCTTCTGAGTTTTCCATACGTTAACCTTTCCCCAACAAAGTATGAGGATCGCTGCATGAGGTGAAAATACATGGCAGTCAGAGGATGGAGAACTGTACCTGAAGTTTGACTGGTGATCGATTGGTGCATTAGTCTTTCCTTAGTCTATGTTATATTGTGAGCAACAGGATCCAGGTCATCCGGTGTATGTTGGAGGTAAATAGTGTGTTAAGAAAGGGAAGTTCTTATGAGTCTGGAAAGGAAGTAGCTTGAAGAGCTCAAAAGTCAGCAATATAAACCATGATTTATCAATTATTGAAATGAATCCTGTTGCCTCTTTGGTTTGTGTTTGTCACCACATTAGCAATTCAGCAAAGTTGAATAATGCTTTCCATTAAAGATGATTTTAGAGCATTTACTGTCCTCTTCACATCAACTGCCAGGGAAATCTTGGCAAGGCTGGAAATAATAAAGCATAGATTTAACTGTCTCAAAATTGTAAGACTGCTTGTTCAATATCCAGCACTGGATGTGCAGAAATTTCCTTTAATGAATATTGCAAAAACTGAAGTCATTGTTGTTGGTCACTGTATTCACCTCCTTTATCACTGTCTAAGGCTGTTCAGAATCTTAGTGTCTTATTTGACCTTGACGTGAATTTCCAACTGCATATCCATTCCATCGCTAAGATTATCTATTTCACCTCCATAACATCACCTGATTCTACCATTATGCCAGTTTATCTACTGCCAAACCCTCTTTCATAGCTTTGTTACCTTTCACCTTAACTATTCCAACACATTCCTGATCAATATTTCATTTTCTACCTTAGGCACCCTGAGACATTCTTACTCTGTTAAAGATACTGCATCAATGCAAGTTATTGTAACAATATTTAAATAATATTGTAACTTAAGCAAACCTGGCTTTGTTGGTATTAAGTTTTTTAGTCTGTTGCGATTTGTCTTCTCTGGTTGGATTTAGAGTTCTTGTGCAGTCGTCTGTTCAATAGTGAAACATATTTATTTAGATGACTCTTGTAAAATTATAATCTCAAATGCAGGCATATTTAGTGGTATTAAACATTTTAATGGATATTTTCTTAAGTCTTTGCGAGGAATAAAACTTGTTTTTATAAATCAGTTCATTATTTTTATCAGAACATCCCAGAGAACTTAACAGGAATCAAATTTATTCCGGGTAGTTATCGCTATTATTAAATGGAAACAGTACGTGGTTATTTTACAAACATCAACAAATTTAAAAATGAGAAGTTAATCTTTTGTTTTAGTGGAGTTGTTTGAAGAAGGAATGTTATTCAGGCAAAGTGTTTAATCTCTGAACAATGGATTAGGTCCTCAAGTTTAACATTGGATTGCCAGAAGTTGGATCTTCAACTTAACTCCTGATATTGCTGCACCCCCTCACAGCTGCACTGAAGCCTCATCTGAGACAACGTGCCTAGGTGAGATTTGAACACAATCAATCTGATTTGGAGGAGAACTTCACTAACCAAATCAAACTGGCATACTGCTGATTTTTAATAAAACTGTAAATATTAAAAACTTGAAAGAAGGGCTGACAATACATTGGTATTTCAGCATTTGAGAAAAGGGCTTCATCTGAAGATTCTTTATTCTGCTCTGAAGCTGTGGTGACCTCTCTTAACTCTTTCAGAGACTGACAATCGTGGTTTGTTTTCATAGCATTTGTGGCCATTGTTTTAAACCTGAAATTTCTCAAACACTG
>NC_063343.1:13482991-13637519 GCF_021869965.1 Rhincodon typus | reverse complement strand
TTCCTGCTTCTCTGATGCTGCCTGGCCTGCTGTGTTCCTCCAGCTCCACACTGTGCTGTCTTCGACTCCAGAATCTGCAGTTCTTGCTATCTCTGAATAATTTGAATAAGGATCTCTGGACCGGAGACGTTAACTCTGCTTTCTTTCCACAGATGCTGCCAGACCTGCTGAGTTTGTCCAAGCAATTTATGTTTTTGTTTCAGATTTCCAGCATCCACAGTTCTTTGCTTTTCACTCTCCAATTTCTTTTTAAACAAAAACTACTTTCTAGAAGATACAAAACATTAGATTTTTTGTTGCTCTGATTTGAGATAGCAAGATAAAATGGAATGTCTGCTGTCAGTTGTTAACAGAAGTTTCTTCTTTAAGCCAATTACATAAAGTATCAGTCATAGGAAATGTTTCCAGCGTGATAAAAAAAAGTGATTTCTAAGTATGTGAAAGGGACAATGCTGCTTGACCAGAAAGTGATATTTTCCACCATATATTTTAATCTATTAGCCAAGCCCAGTGCAATGTAGATAGAATTTGTTTCTATTTATTTGTATTCATTTAATAGGCAGCTATTGCTACGTGGTACTCATTTAAATGGATTAGATCCATTTAAAGCTGTGCCACATACATATTCATGGGAACAAATGGTCTCACTTTGAGTAAATTAAAAAAATGCCACACTTAATGCTCAAACAGGAGAAACAAAAGAATGTTGTTGTCATTGTTAACGAGTGCCTCAATTTACTGTTCAATGGGGCAGATAAATGGATTTAGGAGCTAATAATCATGCCTGTCATTCAAGGCTGGTGCGTGGAGTCCCATGGGTAGAGGAGGGCCCATGGGATGAAAGGGTTGATATGGTGTTTGATGGGATGATGGGTATCCAAACTAATGGAAGATAAAAGGATTAGAAATAGTTACAAGGATGATTGTGGATTAAAAGGCTGTTTCATTGTACCTTTTGTTTACAGTTCTGTTTGCTCGCTCCTTTTAGTGCAGTAAACGGTATTTCCCTTGTTGCACTTGTGCTTTTGAATGCAAATTAAGACCACACATTTTATATTTAACTTGTTCTTAATAGCCTTCTAATACACCTGTTTAGTTAGAGGTAAAGTTAATCACATATGGTTTAGTTTAACTGCATTGCTTTCTAGAACTGATGAGGCTTGTTGTGTCACACTCGTAGTGTACCTGTCTCTGAGCCAGTAGACCCAGATTCAAGCCCCACCTGTTCCTGAGGTGTATAGTACCATCTCTAAACTGGTTGATCCAAAAACATATCTAGAACAAATAACCAATAATTTCCACTGTAAACCACCACTTTGTTATTTGTTTTTATAATCATCTGCTATGATCTTTTAATTTTGTACAGATTAAAAAAAGTAAACTGCAGAAGCTGTAAATTAGGTACAAAACCTTAAGCACTGGAAATGCACAGAGGATCAGTCAGCATCTGAAAGGAGAAAATAACAGTTTGACATTTTAGATTGATGGCCGTTGTCTCTTCACCTCTAATTGAAAACATCTTTTGCTCAGCTGGCAACTGATTTGATGTGTTATCTAACATATTCCATTTTTATTAAGTACTTGGATAAATCCATTTTCCATGGGTAATTGGACCGAATAAGTATATATTATAGAAATCCTTTTTAATTATATTAGCTTTTTTATAGATCTATTAAAGAGCAAGTACAGATACAATGGTCTCTTGTATTATATCATTCCATGTTTGTTTTCAGCCAAGAATTTGAATAGCTGACTACTCCTAAGTTGGTTTACAGCTCTGTAATTGATTGTATAAGAACACAAGAAATAGGAGCAGGAGTGGTCCATTCAGCCTATTAAGCCTGCTCCACCATTCAACAAGATCATCGTGATCTTGGGCTTCAATGTCACTTTCCTGCCCACTCCCCATATCACTCAGTTCCCTGAGAGACATTTCTGCTATAATTGTGTTCAGTCATGGAGACTCCACAACCCTATATAACAGATAAATGTAAGGATTCACAACATTTCAAGTGATGAAAGTTCTCCTCATTTTCTTCCAAAATGATCAGCCCCTTATCCTGAGACTGTACCTTGCGTTTTAGTTTCACTGGTCAGTAGAAACAATCTCTCAACATCTATCCTCTCAAACCCCTCCAGAATTTTGTATATCTCAATGAGATTGCCTGTTATTGTTTGAAACTCCACAGATTATAGGCCCATTTTCAATTACAGAGAAAGTCCTTCTCTTTTGTTTTCTCATTTCAGTGTATTAATTGTTGGAGGTTATTTTAGTATAACCTGCAATTTGTACTAGATACATTGACACAAACACCGAGAAATGCCAAACCAACAAGTGAACGTGAGGTCTCCCCAGTTGAATTTAAGCAAGTAATGTGAGACCATATATTCCCACAAAGTTTCAATAAAAATAGAGATATTGGAAATATTCGGCACACCTGGCAGCATCTATGGAGACTGAGACAGTTGCCATTTCAAGTCTGTGATTTTTCCATCAAAATGCTTCATTGTGCTTTCAACCTGAAATATATCAAACATTGCATAATTTGAAGAAGAGACAACACAGTGTGGAGCTGGAGGAACACAGCAGGCCAGGTAGCATCAGAGGAGCAGGAAATTTGACGTTTTGCGTCAGGACACTTCTTCAGTCCTGACCCGAAACGTCAACTTTCCTGCTCCTCAGATGCTGCCTGGCCTGCTGTGTTCCTCCAGCTCCACACTGTGTTGTCTTTGACTCCAGCATCTGCAGTTCTTGCTATCTCTGAATAACTTGAAGTAAGGTGCAGTATTGCTGTAATCAATTAAAGTAAATATCTTAACTTCATGCGTGATCTTAGAAATGTGGGCAAAGCATAAGCTGTTCTTTCAGCACTTGGAGTAAAATTCTCAGAAACACAATAATGCAGGTGAGCTTTGCATTTTTACCAGCCAGTTTCCTTGTTTCATCAGGAAAGAAACCAAAAGAAAACAAAGTGAAACTCTTGGGAAATATTTTATATACCTGTTTCACTGCGTCTGTTTTCTGCTGCAAAAAGATTCTGCACTGTACACTAACTCAGAAATAACACGACACCAGATTATAGTTCAATAGGTTTATTTGGAAACATAAACAAATAAACCTGTTGGACTATAACCTGGTGTCATGTCCACCCAGTCCAACACCAGCACTTCCACATCATATACACAAAGCTGATATGGTTTAATTTTGATATCAAAGGGAAAGCTAAATTGGGAAAAAAGTTTGTAGAATACTTTCCTTCAAGAGTTCTACAATCCTTCTGTTCTGGCGTTATGCTCATACCCAATTACCATCTTCTCACCATTAGTGGCTGTGTCTTTGGTTCTCCAAACCCTGAACTCTAGAGTTTCCTCTTTAAGTCACTCTGTCACTGTATTTTCTCTTTTCTTTCCTGCTTTATGATGGCCATTAAACTGTCCTTTTTATAAACTTTAATTTATCTATCTGGATATATCTATGCATGAAATTTAATACTCTCCCTTGAGATAGGTAGGTGGTAGGGAATTTAAGATGTGCCACCTTCCCAGTTTTGACCCAAGTTTGGTACAGGAAGATGCAGTGAAGGAGACCCTTAATTATGTGATTAATGCCCACTTCAGAACCTCATTCTCCCACTGTTGTATATAACCAGCATTAGGCAGGGGAGTCAATATGAAGGAAACACAAAGAGAACACCCTTTTGGATTTGCTAGTGGGCTCTTGGGATGGGTTATATGTTTAAAGGCACTCAGGGTTGGTGGGAGGGAAGAAGGTTGTGGAGGCTGTGAGCCATACATTGCCTTTCTTGCCATGCCTCTATCCTCAATGATCCTCATCCTATCATTACTCACCTTTGGCTGGGGGATCCTTGGGTGATCCTGGGCTTCTTGTAGATCTAATCCCAGCAGCTCCCACTGCTTCTACTAGTGCTACCTGCATTGTTCAGAGGCTGGAGCTCTCAGGGTGTGGCTCTTCTACCCCCAGACTCGTAGACCCGGGAAGGCCTGCTGCTGTCCACTAATTCATTGGCCTAGTCATTGGAGGTGATACAGTGCTCTCCAACATGTGGGTGAGACTCCCCTTCCCCTGCATTAAGTATCACCTGATATGTTATGAAGGTCAAATTCTTTTTCATTACATTCCTGTGGATTGGCTCAGGAGGAATTTCTATAATAAAGATGCTTTGTAAAGTTTTTGAGTTGCAAGTCAAAGCTGAAATGCTACTCATCCTTACCAGCCTAAGAAACTAGACAGTTTTCTGGATTCTTCGCCAATGGGCAAGAAAAATTCCAGCCTGACCTCAAAATATATTTGTGCACAAAAGTTAAGTTAAAATCTTTGCTTCTGACTCATAAACCTCATCCTTTTACCTACAAATCCATTAATCAATTGTGATGGATTTTTGCATGATTTTAACTTAAAACACCTCGTTATCTTTTTCCCTCAGGTTTATGTCCGAATATCTGAAGCTTTGAGTCTAACCGATGAAACACGTGTTCTTGAAACATTTGTGGCAAAAGTGTGAGTATGTTTCAAATGAATTATTTCCCTACATTGTAAGGTAATGAATGGTGTGGGTGCAAGCAAACTATTCACTTCATGACAATTGTAAATACAATGTTTTTTCTTTTGAGATGAGTTAACCTACTTAATTCACTGCATCCTCAAGTTGTTCATTAATTATTACAGTGTCTTTTTTTGTTTTGTTCTTATGCCATTTCCAAATCACCTAAACATTCCTTAAGTATTTGTAAACCTCTTTAAATAATATTTCTCTCCTGAGAACTTCCTGCTGTATCACCACAAACAGACATTTTACTTTATTGATGAACTGCATGTCATTATTATACATATCATGAATATCATGGATCAACCTCTTGGGGTCTCCCGTAGTTTCAGCTCTCTAATTGAGGTATCTGTTGCTAAACATTCTTGTGAGGAACCTTATCAAATGCTTCATAAAAGTCATGGCAAAAATTGTTTACTACTTCCTAAGTTAGTTAGGTGCACAGTGATATATATCAAAAGGGTTGGGAGCAAGCAGTCCTTGATATCCCACCCAACTCCCATTCCTACTGGAATGAATTGGATTGTTGTAATCTCTGTGGCTTGCCTTGCACCACTGTTTCTGTCATTACTCTATAGCAAGTGTGCTGGAATAATCCTGCTGGCATTCATTCTTTTCTAGAACCTCTAAGCTGTGAGACTCCTTACTGCTACCTCCCACCCCCAAGCTATCACTCAGCTTAATGCAACACATGCACAACTCTCCTCCACCTCCTACAGTTTCAATATTGAAGCTCAAAATGAACTTACCTCATGATTTATTGCTCCTGATCTCTCTGGCACCTTGCTCTTTGACTCATCTTTAGCCTTTGTCAGTTCTTTATTAAATGGTATCACTAAGGTCCAGATGTGTTAATGGGTCTTTCTGTGCTCTCTTTGGGTTTGATTGAGAAACTGACACATTAAAAATTGGTAACAGTCCCTGCTGCTTAAATAATTGTATATCTAGGATGATGTGATGCTGTTATTTCTGGGAATCAGTACCTTTATTAGATGCATTAATGTCAATATAGTGCATGCAATAACAAATTTAACACTGGTAATGCCAGACGATGAATATTTCAGAATTATTCTTTATGACTATAATGACACAACCAGTGTATGCTGTGCTAATGTAATTTGTGTACAACTAAACTCTGAAATGATTAAAAAGACATTAAACCATGTTTTCATTAAATGTTAGGTGCAACATTATGTGCAAATTGTTTTCTCAGAGATTCCATTGCAGAAAAAATGAAACTCTTAAATAAACAAAGCAGAAGAGCTTGATACCTCAAAAACTTGGCTCTACAACTTTATCTATATCACTTTAAAAGCTAAAAAATATCTGGACCATTAAGACCACAAGAGTAGTTGTTAGTCCATTTCCTTTCAATTAAGTTATATTAGGTTATGTTCCCCCAGTGGCCCCAATGATAATAGCAAACAGCATTGTGCAATTGAGCTGTACAGAATGTCCCAGGTTTGAATTTGTGCTTGTCAAGTTAGCTATTTGCCACCTGAATGACAGTAGGAGTGCCAGAATTGGCCTCACCAGACCAGTGAAAGTTGGACATCAGACAGCAATTCCAATGGTTATCACAATCCACTGATACCAAGTGGATTGAAGCATCTGTGTTACACTACACAGCTGACTAGCCTGTTGGGACTTAGGAGTAAAAACTGGTAAAAACTGGTAGCAGGAGGGAACCAACATCTAGCACAAGTAAGCATTTTCAGTAAGAGGGAGATTAGCAAAACGGATACTCATCTTAGAGTCTTTCTCAAGGAGAATTTTCTTTAGATACTTATTACATTTTCCTCCTCAACATTAACATTTCTCATAAATCAACAAGGCTAATGTATCTTTTTGAGACCAATATATTTACAGCAACAAGTATTTTATCACTATATGTGGATCAGTCACAAGAATGGGAAGCTTTGGTATAAGCCAATGTGAACAAATTATTTGTTGTATAACATTATTAAAGTTCTAAAATGCTTTGGCTGTTTCAATGCCCTCTGATGTGCAGTTTAACCCATGCGTTTTCTGATCAAAATCTTCCACTGACATTTAGTTGGAGACTTTATGTCTGTAGTGAACAGTGACCTGTACTGGAATAAGCTCCATTATAAGTGCTTTCACACCACAGCAGTGCAGTCAATGAGTTTCAGCATACTCCGTCATAGAATCCTGGGGCCATTTAAGTAATTTTCATTTTGTGTAGTAATCCCTTACTAATGCTGCTGTGTCTCAGTACAATGATCCCACGCTGTAGGTGGGTGAGTAGATCCACCCCATTCACTAATGTCAGTCACTGGGAAGGCATAGTTGAAAGAAAAGGGGCTTTCTGTGCAGTAGCCAGAGTGAATGTGGAAAGTACACTCAGGTTGTCAGAAAATTTGGCATTTGCACATCAGAATATTTTCCAATCAACCTGTTCAGAGAAGTTGTTACACACCTCTGGAACAGGTGAAACTTGAACCTAGACCTCTTGGCTCAGAGTTAGGGACACCACCACTGCACCACAAGAGTCCAAGATTTGCACATAGAAGCTGATGTATAAATGCACTGTAGCACCTATGGAAACATGAGATAAGGTAACATACAATAATGTAAGCATGAACCCTTTGGAACATATTTGAAGATGAGGTTGCAGGCATGTTCTCTGACTGCTGAAATGTAGCCTTGTCTAATATTGCATTAAGGAACTGTCTACGGTAATTTAAATGTATGAAGCCAGTATGTGGATGTCTGCTTACAAAGTGAGAAATGTTAAATATGAATGTATTTGTGGAATATTTTGATCATGTGCTGTATCTATTCCAAACAGGAAATGAAGAAAGAGTTTTTGTAAAGAAGGAGAATAAGCAGATAGCCATTCTGCTTGTTGCTCTCTCAGTTTGTTGACAGTTTTCAGAATTAGATGTTTTCACAGGATCTAGTAATGAACATCCCTTTTCTTACAGTGTCAACAATCTAAAATGCTGGGGGAGAAGTGAGCTTGTAATTTCCAGAACACTGCAGTTTCTTAATGACCTATCTGTTGGATATCCTTTGCATTGATGTCATGGTGCAGCTGCAGTAGAAAAGGTTAGAGTAACGTGCACTTTGAAAACAATTTACATGGTTCTGCATGAACAAAAACTGCTCACTTGGCAAAGACCTCTCTTTCTACTCCGTCCTCCTCTCTGCTAGTGTCAAGTCTAAAGGAAACCTACAGTTTTACATATATTCCTTTTGAATCTCTGGAAGAAAAAGACACAAGGGGTAAAGTAATTGATGAAGTGGATCATAAAAAGTCTTAGTCACGTCTTGCTCCATTTTTTGAAATCAGATGTGGGTATTGCTGACTAGGATGTTCAGTTAATAAATGTGGAGATTAAATCTGATCTCAGTTTTGATCCCTTCAGAAAATTCCTTTAGGTGGTCTGACTGGTTGCAAGCTGCTCAGGGTTATTTAAGAAAGACTGGGATATTTTGACCTGTAATTCCCTCTTTCTTGCATTGTAGTATATTAAACTCCTTCAATGGATTCATGTCCTGCCGTAATGTTGGACTGATTTGATTGCTTTTCAGCTTATTTTTTTCCACAAAATGAAAATCTCTCTACCTGGGTCTCCCAAGCACATTAGAGGGACAAGTTTGTTTCCTTGCAAACCAGAGCAACAAGCATTGAAATCAAGATAAAATGCCAGCAGTGCATTACATTGGTAGTATTTTATTAAGTATCTGTGATTTAGCAAACTATATCGAAAGTATATCAGCAGTAAGAATTGTTAGAAATGGAAAATGGACACTCATTCAAGTCATAGCATCTGGCTTAAAAGACCAACCCTCATCTTTTTCACATATTCCTACATTTGTGACTGTAATTGTTTATAGGGAAGTTTTGACTTGTGTGGTAATGTTATTGGCCTAGTAACTCAAAGGCTAATACTCTGAACACATGATTTCAAATCCAGTCATAACACCTCGCAACGCCAGGGACCCAGGTTCGATTCCACTCCTGGGCGACTGTCTGTGTGGAGTTTGCACATTCTCTACAAATTATTGGAATTTAAGTTTGGTTAATAAATCTGGAATGTAAATCTTGTCTCAATAATGACCCCTTTAAGAAAGGAAATCTGCATCTTTACCTGGCCTGGCTTCCATGTGATTCAAGAATTACACCAATGTGGTTGACTTCTAATTGCCCTCAGTGTCTGAGTAAGACACTCAATTCAAAAGCTATGACAAACAGCAACAACTGTCAGTGTTGCCAGCAGCACCCATTTCCCACAAAAGAATAAGATAATTCATCTGTATCCATTAGCCTTGGGATGCATTTCTTCAATTCTCATAAGTTTGTAGTTAGCTATACTCAATTCTATGGCTGTTGAGAATTGAGGCTGGACTGGCTAATTTGTTATGTATAAGAGTAAAGACGAGTGGGAGATTAATATTTCATTTGTGTCCTTTCATCGGAAGTTAATTTTTCTGGCAGAGGTTCTGAAGAAACATCTTTCCTTCCATAACTAGTGGAATTCTGTAATTTCATAATAAACTATAAGAACAATATAAACTGGAAAATCTCAGCAAGTCAGACAGCATCTGTGAGAGAAACAGAGTTAGCATTTCACGTTGATGATTTTTCTTTAGAACTCTCTTCTTCAGGATTTCTTTTATTTTTATTTCAGACTTCCTGCACCTGCAATATTTTACTTTCATAGTTTTTAATATTTTCTGGATTTTAATTTTCAACGTCTAGAGTGCCTGGGTTATGTTTTTAGGCGCAATCAGAAATATAGCAAGTTATCTGATCCGCTTGGACCTCAGGAACTTTACATTCTGATGTTAGCTGAGGATATTTAGGTTTTCATTTTTTCTGAACATTACTGGCAATTTTGAGAACAAAAATAGAAAGAATTAACTTTTGGAGCTAGGTTCGTCAATTGTTTACCATTCAAGAAAGAGGTTACCTGTTTATCTCTTAACATCTGAGTCACTAGCCAATGTGTTACCACTCATCCAAACTGACAACTGTTAGGTTTTGGACGAGTGCGCTTCTAATGTTTATAAATGTCTAATCAAGCTTGACTCAGGCCTCTGGTGGTTGCAAACAATAGTGTATCAGTCAAGTTATATGGTTCGATTAGAAAGCAAAAGCAATTTCTATAGATATAAAAACTAAACATATATATATCAGCAAAACGTAAATGACGTGAAACAAGTTTTTTGTTTCTAATGCCGTATTGTTATTAAAGTTAAGTTTTAAACCTTTTGCCCCCCCGAGGCAGGCAGTGAAAGCTCCAGAAAGTAATACCCACCCACTTTTATACTGGAATTTAATATGCAACTTTTTATTGGAAAATAATCGCACTTGTCTGCCAAAATCCACCGTGCAATATTTCTGTTTGTATGGGTAATGCAATAAAGGCATGGGGTGCTATTTATCACTGCAAATTCTGAGGTTTTCAGGATTCTTTTTATTATTTTAATATATTTCCAAGGTATTAAATCAAAAAAATGATGAATTACACTTGTCTTTGCTGTGTGGCCATTTTCACCCCAAATACAATACACATCCCAATTTTTGTGGTTATTTTGACTGTTTATGATATGTCTGTTATTTTTCTCTGCAAAATATTGTGAGTGATCTTGAAATAATATTGCCAAAGTAATTTCCATCACTGTTTTCAGAAGTGGTGCACCAGCGAGATGTGCTTTCCAGCTTTCTCAGACATCTGTATTGTACCAATGAGCTTTTTACTGGGAGAGGATGAACGGAAAAAGGTGCAAATACTTTTCTCAAAGTTTTTACTTGTTAATTTTGTGTAGATTGGATGAAGATGGTTTGCGACAATGAATGGAACACTTTATACATCAGGTACCCTTGCTCATTAGGTCACCTACTGGACAGTTTGAATTATAGAGAGATGCAGAACAGTGAGAGTCTATTTCCATGGTGTGCGCATATCATGAAATGCAAAATGAAGATACTTTTGCATGAATCCATCAAACGATCCCCAGGGATTTTATAACCCAAGTTAGATATAGAGAAAAGTTTCCTCTGCAGTGTCTCATAAAACACTGCCTGAGAAAATGTAACGTAGGTAGGTAGGTACAGAGTAAATCTCCTATTAGTCTGTTCCATTGAGCTGGCTTATACCTTGAGGGTGGGCAACACATGCATTAGTATAAATGTCAAGGACAAGCTGGCCTTCACTTAGCCCTTTGCTAGCAGGAGGTGAAACCTCTGTCTCTCTTCTGTAGGAAATCTTGCCTCATAGAGCGGCCAGCTGATCAGAGGTCAGCAGCTCTGCATACTGACTATGTGAGCAGGAGCAGTGGCCATTGCCTTTGCTGCAGGCAGGCCAAGGAGGTGAGTGAGAGCAATCAACAAAGACCTGCAGGTAAGTCCAATATCTTGCTGGGGTCGGGCCAACAATAGGGAGAAGCCTCTAATAAGCATCAGGAACCCAGTAAGAGACACCCCATTGCCATCCCACCTCACTTTCACAGATCAGCTCCCATACAGTTAAACCTGCTGAACTCTACTTTGAGCACTGGCATCTTTGTTGCCTGTTAAATCAGAGCAGTACTTACAGGCCTCATTACAGATCAACTATAATTTCTGTTCTCTGCTCCTTGTGACCTTTGACCTTGAAGCAGTATGAACAGGAAGTAAGTTGAAACCAGAGTCATTTGGCCAGACAGAAAGGAGCATTGTAAAACAAAGGAGAGCTAAAAGCAAAGAAGAGCTTGAGACAGTATGCAGACAGCACATATATGCAGAAGGAGAAAGCAGACAGAGAATTGGGCAGAATCGCATAGGGGTCTGAGCGATGTGAGGTATTGTGAAATTTGTTGCAAATCGACAAGCCCAACTAGGCAGCAGGGAATTGCCAATTAAGGGGAATTGTGGCTTATTAATCTCATTAAATTAATATTCAACTTCCTGTCTTATCATTAATTAGACATTGAGAAAACTGGACATGGAAATCAGAGTGGGTGAATACAGCTTGCCGCTGCTCTCAGGAGTTCCATGTTGGACATTGAGCACCATCAAATCAATAAACATTCTATGGGCACCAATCACAAATGCCCCTTGTCCACTGCATTTGTTATGCACCAGCCTCGAAGAACCCTCACGACACTTGTGCAGTCCATTGACAGGATGTTTCAATGCTGCACCAGCAACAATCATTGTAATGCTGCTGCAAGGACAAAGTGCTGAGGAGAACACAACCAGCTCAGGGACTGGACAAACTGTATCTCTGGGCTGTTTGCTTGTTGTCTTAGTACTCACTCTCTCTGAACTTACCTGGGTGCACACAGAATCCCTTCCATCCATTACCTTGCCTTATCTTGGCCCTTCAGCCCAAGTTACCAGGCTCATATTACCTCTTTCTTGCTGTACCATTTAGTGTAGTCACAGAGGAAGAAAGCTTTCAATGGTTGTCAGTAGGCTCATCAAGGGAAATAGCTTTCAGTCAGGGAGTCCAGGCATAGAAAGCTTCCACTAACAGTCCATGAGCTTTGACATGATCCATCAGCCACTCAGCGCAATCAGAGTTAGAATGTTTTCGAACTAACAGAAGAAGAACAAAATGTCAGGCAGCCACGATCCACCTTGGATCTTTTTCCCCCCCTATTGGAAGCTGTTTTCCTTCTGTCATGACAGAATGGCAAGTATTACAGGTGATTGAAGCAGGAAGGTACCCCAAGTGAGTGATTAGGCAGCACAGAGAGTATGCAGGCTTAGTGGTGCTAGGGTCAGAATGGGCAACAGCAAGTGACAGAAGATATTGCAGGCAGTAGTGAGAGTGGTAGAGCATGGGTCTCAGTGGGAGATTGGTCTAATAGCAGACATACAGTGCGTGTTAAATATCAAAGAGAAGATGATGGCACTTATGGTGAATAGAGAAGGACGTTGACCTTTTTCGTAGAGTAATAGGCATTCTTCCACATGGCTAAGACTGATTTAACCTGGATAGCAACCTCAGACCAAATTAGCATAGTCTAGTGTTGTAGCCTCCACTGCTGGTCCTAGGGGAAGAAGAAGTCTCACTTCTATGCCACCCCATCCAGCAGCTCCTGCTGCTTAGAAGGGTGCCATTATCCCCCTGTCTGCCTTTTGTGGGAAATATTTTGGAAAGCATGCAGGGCAGTTGTGGATTGACAGTGCTTGACCAAGTGCACCACAGACTTTTGGAGATGTCGCAGGCACAGGGGATGCCAGGCAATATCTGCTGAGTGGTAAATTGTTTTGGTGATGCCACATGTTAAGATGGGGTCAGAATCAAATATGACAGACACCATAGAGGCAAGCTAGATAGTTATTGAGTTGAGTTTGCTAAGTTATGGCAAGAAATCTCACAAAGCCTCACGACAAAATCCCTCCAAAAAACCTGATGCAGCTTGCACTTAGCCAAACAAAGGTTAGATTCAGCCCAGAAACAGAAACACAGAGAATTCACGTGAAGGGTAGAAGCAGATCACTCTCAGGGAGAAGTCAGTTTTTCTACTTGAAAGAAAAAGAGACAGGAACTCTTAAAGGTACTGTGCAAGCTGGCTAATAAAGTTTTAAACGCTAGAAAGTTATTTGAATAGTTCAGATGTGCTTTAGAGCTGGTTGATTCCCCAGAAGATGCCGAATCATAAACTGGAGCGTTATTGGACAATTGAAAAGGAGCCCTGGAAAGCTGCACCATCAGCACTGTTGTGATCCCAAGGAGCAAAGCTTCGTCAAAGAATTTCTTACTTTGGAGGTGTGAAAGCTGTTGTTGTTAGGACTCCTGACCTCAATAAAAAAAACATGTCATGGAACTGTGTAGCTATGTAATGGCATAGTTAATGGAAATGCTTATGGATGTATCTTTATTGCGTAAATTTAAGTAAAATTTACCTTTTAATTTGAACTGTCATCCATATTGTATTTATATTGGTTCTGTTTAGTGTTAAAGGTATAAAAAGTAAAACAATGTTGTTAATTTCTACATATGGGAGCCATTCAGTAAATTTGGTATCTTAGTTTACCCATGGGGGCATAGCAATACAGAGTAGTCCTCCTCGAGCACTGTCACACAAAGCACTCCAGGGTGGATATACCATTGGCTAGATACAGTGCAAAGCATTCATTACACTGATCCATTCAACACTGCAGGATGGTTTAAGTGTGTATAACTTACAGTGTAAAGCTGTCTCTACACTACACTATTAATTATATACAGGACAGGTGCAGCATGGCCTGGATACATAGTAAAGTTCTTGCAATTCTTGCAAGGCAGACACAGAAAACTCTCCCATGCAGTATGATAACGATATACCTTATTGAAGTTCAAAAGTGTAACCCAACTGCACCAGTGAGGCTTTGTTCCATTTCCTACTAGTTCGAGAAAGGAGAGAAGCATATTAAATGATCCTTCATATTTTTTTCAAAACTGCGACCATTCCTTTGTCAGCAGAATCATAATTTGGGATGAGGATTATAAGTAGCTAATTTCTTACCTCATTTGGCAGGAATTGTGTTTTTGTTTGTTTAAACATACTGAGAATTATAAAATCTATCAAAAATAATGCATACGCCAGGCATAGACAGCTGGGATCGAGCGAATCCCTAGAGGAGTATAAAGGCAGTAGGAGAATATTTAAGAGGGAAATCAGGATGACAAATAGGGTTAAGGAGAATAAAAAAGGATTTTACAAATGCATTAAGGACAAAAGAATAACTACGGAGAGAGTAGAACCCCTTAAAGACCAACGAGGCCAACTATGTATGGAACTACTTCATGTCAGTAGTTACTGTGGAGATGGACATGGAAGCTAGGGAACTTGGGGAAATAAATAGCGATGTCTTGGAAAGTGTCCATATTATAGAATAGGAGGTGCTGGAGGTCTTTAAACGCATAAAAGTCGATAAAACCCTGGGATCTGATTGGGTATATCCTAGACCTTTGTGGGAAGCTAGGGAAGAGATTGCTGGAACCCTTGCTGAGATATTTTTATCATCGACAGCTACGGGTAAGGTGCCAGAGGACTGGAGGGTGGCTAATGTGGTGCCATTATTTAAGAAAAGTGGTAAGGAAAATCCAGGGGAACTATAGACCAGTGACCCTAATGTCAGTTGTGTGGGCAGGTTGTTGGAGGGGATTCTGAGGGACAGGATTCACATGCATTTGGAAAGACAAGCACTGATTAGGGATAGGAAACACAGTTTTGTGCATGGGAAATCATGTCTCACTAAGTTGGTTGAGTTTTTGAAGAGATGACAAAGAAGATTGATGAAGGCAGAATAGTAGATGTCTGTATGGATTTCAGCAAGGCATTCAACAGGGTTCTGCATGGTAGACTGGTGAGCAAGGTTAAATCAAATGGGACCCAGGAAAAGGTAGCCAACTGGATACAAAATTGGCTTGAAGGTAGGAGATAGAGGATGTTGGTAGAGGGTTATTTTTTGGACTGGAGGCCTGTGACCAGTGGTGTGCCGCACAGATCGGTGCTGGGTCCATTACTTTTCGCCATTTATACAAATGATTTGGATGTGAATATAGGAGGTATGGTTAGTAAGTTTACAAATGACACCAAAATTGGTGGTGTCGTGGACAGTGAAGAAGATTATCTCAGAGGATAACAGGTCTTTGATCAGATGGACCGGTGCGCCATGGCAGATGGGCCAATGGGCCAAGGAGTGGAAGATTGGAGTTTAATTTAGATAAATGCAAGGTGTTTGCATTTTGGGAAGGCAACCCAGGGCAGGACTTGTATAGTCAATGGCAGGACCCTGGGGAATGTTGCCGAACAAAGAGACCTAAGGGTGCAGGTGCATAGTTCCTTGAAAGTGGAGTCACAGGTGGGCAATTGGTGAAGAAGGCATTTGGCAAGCTTGCCTTCATTGGTTAGTGCATTGAGTATTGGAGTTGGGATGACATGTTGAGGCCGTACAGGACATTGGTGAGACCACTTTTAGAATATTGCTTTCAATTCTGGTCTTCCTGCTGTAGGAAGAATGTTGTGAAACTTAAAGGGGTTCAGAAAAGTTTTACAAAGATATTGCTGCAACTGCAGGGTTTGAGCTATAGGGAGAGGCTGAATAGGCTGGGGCTTTGTTCCCTGGAGCATCAGAGGCTGAGGGATAACCTTATAGCAGTTTATAAAATCATGAGGGGCTTTGATAGGGTGAATAGCCAAGGTCTTTTTCCTAGGGGAGGGGAGTCCAAAACTAGAGGGCATAAGTTTAAGATGAAAGGGGAAAGATTTAAAATGGACGTAAGGAACAATTTTTTCATGCGAAGGGTGGTGTATGTATGGAACGAGCTGCCAAAGGAGTTGGTGGAGATTGGTACAATTATACCATTTAAAAAAGCATTGTGATAGGTACATGAATAGGAAGGGTTTAGAAGGATATGGGCCAAATGCTGTCAAATGGGGCTAGATCAGTTTAGAATAGTTGGTTGACGCAGATGAGTTGGACCCAAGGGTCTGATTCTGTACTGTATAACTCTGTGATACAAAGTAAGGCTAATGCTGAGCATTTCAGTCATCTGTTCAGATAGGGCCTTCTATGGCAAAGAGTTCTCTAATGCCATTACTCTTAAAGTGATGAAGTTCCACCCTTCTTACCTTTTATTCCTAACATCCTATTTTCTCATATCCTTTGATACTTGAATCCAATCATCACACTGAATGCCAAACTTGAATCTGCTTTTAAAGAAACATATAGATAAGAAATTAACTTTGCACTGGTTCATTCCTACACATGCATATCCCTGAGCTAAACCCCTTATTTGTCTTTGGAATGATTTGATTTTTGTCTCCATTCTATCTGAACTTTTATTGCAGTGCTGAAAACCAAACAGTCCCAAAATCCTTCATCTTTTTTCATCACTCAAATGAATTTCTGAATTATTTTTGGGTCTTCTCAAGGTTATAAGACCCTTCTAATGATTGTAAATGTGATTGCCTTGTCTTTTGTACTGATATATAGACTGCCTCCATTATTGAAGGCGTGGAGCCTCCTCTTTAGTTGTCTCCCACTAATCATGACAGGTTGTGGCAAAACTGCAGAGTTTTGATCTTAGCTATAGTTTGATGGATCACTTAGCTGTAACACGCTGCTTCTGCTGTTTAGCATATCTGGTGCTGCTTCTGGAATGCCCTACTACACTACTACTAGGATAAGTCTCCTGGCTTGACGCTTATGGTAGAATTTGTGTCATTCCCATTCAATGTTGTAAGAGCAGTAGTTTGATTCCAACTGTATATATTTCATGTCAATTTGTAAGTTTGTGACATTGTCCATAATTTGCTTTGCATACTTGCAATGTCATTTTCCAGGTATTGTGATACAAATGTATCCTTGGGTTAAATTGCAAAACAGATATCATTCATATCTGAAAGGTATTGTACTCAAAGATAGCACAACACACTCAAAGCAGAAATACAAAAACGTGTTTAAATGCTCTGTTGCAAACCTCTTGCAGGAAGAGGTACAATATAGATAATTGATAGGCATTGCCTGGCAGCTGTTTCTTGTCATGTTTATGATCGAATACATTTACAGGAAATTTAAACCAGTCATGTCACAGAGCTTTTAGCTGTGCTGTTCTTCGTTCACATCCTTAACATTGCTATTACATACGCCATCTTGAAGAAGCTGGTAAAGATTGATGCAGTTCAATTCATGCTTCGGAATCACGCTGTAAGTGGCTTTTATTTGTCAGAGAATATTTTTATTAAAGAAAAATTGTCTTTCTAACCTATTGCAATTTATTCTTTTTTGGATGTCACACCATTATTTAGTTATAGAAGTTGAAGTATCACAAATATTTCTCCCATATCTATTAGGGTATGACCAGAGGTGCAAGATTAAAAACAGGCAAATTGTTTGCTCCTTTCTTTTTTGTGAAATTTGAGTACGTTTTATCACGTTTTGAAAGCTAACTATTTAACCCAGCTACTTGAAAGGGCCAGTCCGTTTCAGTTCTATAGTATTGACCAGCGTTTAAACTTGAATTGTACCAAGAACATATTTTCTAATCAATCTGTTCAGAAATGTTATTTCCCACCTCTGGAGCAGGTGGAACTTGAGCCTGGGCCTCCCTGTCCAGGGGGAGGGACACTGCCACTGCACCACAAGAAGGCCCTAAGCCACATGGTTTAGCCAGTGATTATAGAAATAGGCTTCAGTCTCCCCTTGTTTCAGGAGCAAATCAAATCAGCTGGGCCTATTAATCCTTTATTGAGAGTTCTTATGTGCAGGCATCAGCTAAGAACACAGCTAAACTCATTTCTGATGTCCTACACTGTCAAATAACCTACCTGACATACAGTCTGTGGACTCAAACATGCAGAAATGTGAGACACTAGAGAGCTGATGGCGCAAACGCCTTCAGAGATAAGTGTGAAAATTGAAGCCTTCCTCTACGGTATTGAAATGAGCGTACATAATGATTAATTGCATTTTCCTCGACTTCTCTTTTGGATCATTAGTGTGAACACTTTCCTTTCCTGGGCATCAATGAACATTTCCAACTTCATGATGCCGTTCTGAGATGCCGCACGACCTTCTATACAGCACTGACTCGCCTGCTTCTCATAGACTTGGGTAAGTCGGAAAAGTTCAGCTGTCACATTTGGAAAACGAACTATTTATCACAGTAGCTTGCCTCAGGCTTATACATGAAAATGGTTATTGTTAAAGACTTTTTCTGGGAGATTTTTTCTTTTTATTAACCCGCCCCTTCGATTCTTTTTAAAATTAAATTTACGAGTATATTGATGAAAATAATATCGTCCTAAAATATAATGTTCCAATTCCTTTTTGTTTAGAACATATTAAAGTGCAGATTTTGTAATTAAATAAATTGGATTGAGCTAAATTTTGAGCTGCTTCTACTATCACTTGTCAGTCATTCGCATAGTGCATGAGAGCATCATGTAATCTTTACTGGATTGCAGGGAAAAAAATTGATCACACTTTTTCAGAAATGTCTCCCTGAAGCCAGTCACTCTCAGTGGGCTACAAATATATGTTTCAGCAGCTATCAAAGTGGCCATTCAGGTGACTGTGGACAGTAGGCTTCAACCAACTATTCAACAAAAGAGGCTGTCACCACTGAACCCAAACAATGTTGTCACATGATAGTAATAGAACTGGTACACTAGCTTTTGTTTCCTCCCACATATCCAGTAACATTAAAATCAGGACAATGGTGTAAATATCAGCAAAATACTGTAGATGCTCGAGATTGGAAATAAAAACTGAAAGTGCTGGAGAAACTCAACAAGTCTGGTGGCATTTGTAGAAATAGAAATAGAGTCAACATAGAAAATATGAACAGGAGTAGGCCATTCAGCCTTTGAACCCGCTCCGCCCATCATTACGATCATAGTTGATCGTCCAATTCAGTACCCTGCTCCCTCTTTCGCCCCACACTCTTTGATCCCATTAACATTATAAACTATATTTGACTCCATCTGAAAAATATTCAATGCTTTGGCCTCAACTACTTTCTGTGGCAGAAAATTCCATAAGCTCACTACTTTCCGCATGACAGAATTGCTACTCACCTCAGTCCTAAGTGATCTACCCCATACCCTTAGACTGTGACGAGGTATGGATTCCCTGATCAATGGGACGTCCTCCCTCCACTTACCTTGTCTGGACCGGTTAGAATTTTTTAGGTTTCTATGTGATTGTTCTCCACACTGATCTACACCAGCACCCCAACCCCCACACCCACCCACAAGGGTCTCCCTGGGAGTGTTGTTGAACAGAGAGAAGAGAGACATAGGAGTTCAGTTACATAGTTCCTTAAAAAATCACAGTGGCATCACAGGTTGACTGGGTGATAAAGAAAGCACTTGGCTTGCTTCACTTGACTGGTCAGAGCATTGAGTGTAGGTTTTGGACATCACATTGCAGCTGCATGGAACATTGGTGGAACCATTTTTGGAGTACTGCGTATAGTTCTGCTCGTCCTTCTGTAGAAAAGGTGGTATTAAATTAGAAAGGGTGCAGAAAAGATTTACAAAGATGTTACTGGGACTGGAGGTTTTGAGTTATAAGGAGAGGCTGGGTTATGCTGAGACTGTTTTTCCCTGGAGCGCAGAAGGTTGAAGGGTGACCTTATAGAGGTTTATAAAAAAATAAAGGGCATAGGTCTTTTCCCCAGAGAATGGGAGTTCAAAGCTAGAGGGCATAGATTTTAGATGAGAAGAGAAAGATTTAAAAGGGATTTGAAGGGCAACTTTTTCACTCAAAGTGTGGTGCGTATATGCAATGAATTGCCAGAGGAAGTGGAAGATGTAGGTACTATTACAACATTAAAAAAAAAATTGGACAGATACGTGAATAGGAAAGCTTTAGAGGGATATGGGCCAAATGCAGGCAAATGCAGACTAGTTAAGTTTATGAAACCTGGTTGGCATGGACGAGTTAGACCAAAGGATGTGTTTCCATGCTGTATGACTCTATAACCAACTTTGTGTAGCAGCGTCACACAGCACGGAAACAGACCCTTAAGTCCAACCAGTCCACGCTGACCATAATTCCAAACTAAACTAGTCCCACCTGCCCGCATTTGGCTCTTATCCCTCCAAACATTTCTTATTCATGTACTTAGCTAAGTGTCTTTTGAACTTTGTGACTGTATCTACATCCACCATTTCCTCTGGAAAGTCATTCCACCCATGAATCACTCTCTGTGTAAAAATATTGCCCCTCTTTTCCTTTTTTTAAATCTCTCTCCTCTCACCTTTAAAATATGTCCCCAAATCATCAGCAAAATTGGAGATATTACGTTTGGTTCCCTCATCTAATTCATTAAAATACATTTTGAATAAGTCCAAACATTGACCTCTGTGGTACCACACTAGCCACTGGATGTCACTTGGAAAAGACCTGTTAATTCTTACTCCTGTCTGCCAGCCAGTTCCCTGTCCATGACATACACTACCCCCAATCCCATGCATTTTAGTTTTACATGCTAATCTCTTATTTGGGACCTTATCAAAAGTCTCCTGAATGTCTAAATAAAAACCGGGAGAACTGCAGATGCTGTAAATCAGGAACAAAAACAGAAGTTGCTGGAAGCTCAGCAGGTCTGGCAGCATCAGTGAAGAAAAAATCAGAGTTAACATTTTGGGTCCGGTGACCCTTCCTCAGAACTGATGGTAGCTGGGAGAATGACAGTATATATGGAGATAATAGGGAGGGGGGTTGGGGTAGGGACTGAATGATCGGATAGAGCCCGAAGAGAGAGAAGAGCAGTTGGATAGACAAAGGAGTTGATAATGATCTGACTAGGAAGGTGAATAGTTGTTAATGGAGACTGTTAGTGACTAACAATAGATAGTGTGTAATGGCAGGCTGTGATAACAAGACATGGGGTAGGGGCTGAGGACATGGGAGAGTTCAGGCCCTAAAATTATTGAACTCCATAGTGAGTCCGGAAAGTTGAAGAATCCCCAAGTGCAAAATGAGATGTTGTTCTTCCAGCTTGCATTGAGCTTCGCTAGAACACTGCAGCAAGCCAGAGACAGAGATGTTGGCCAGGGAGCAGGCTGGTGTGTTAAAGTGGCAGGCAACAGGTAGCTCAGGGTCTTTTTTGCAAGCAGAACATAGATGTTCTGCGAAGCGGTCACCCAGTCTACGCTTCATTTCCCCAATGTAGAGGAGACCACATTGTAAGCAGCGAATGCAGTAGACTAGATTCTTGAAAGTGCAGGTGAAGTGTTGCTTCACCTGGAAGATATGTTTAGACCCTTGGATAGTGGGGACGGAGGAGGTATTGGTAATGGCGGTGGACAGGGAAGCAGCACCGATGATATCATAGATATATCAGAGAAAGAGTTCTGGGTGGGGGCCGGAATAGGACTGGGCCTCAACAACTTCTCTTTTAACTCTTGTCATTTTCTTCAGGTCAGAGGGGTGGATATGTGTACCTGCATGTGTACCACAGTTATGCCTGTCTTTTTGTGGGGTACATGGAATATTCCTTGTTCCAGTCCTATTCCGGCCCCCACCCAACTCTTTCTCCGATATATCCATGATATCATTGGTGCTGCTTCCCTCTCTCGTCCGGAATTGGAAAAGTTAATCGATTTTGCTTCCACTTTCCACCCTGCCCTCACTTTTACCTGGTCTATCTCTGACTCCTCCCTTCCCTTCCTCGACATCTCTGTTTCCATTTCTGGGGATAGACTGGCCACTAATATGCACTATAAACCCACTGACTCCCACAGCTACCTGTATATACACCCTCACTCCCTGCCTCCTGTAAAGACTCCATCCCATTCTCCCAGTTCTTCCATCTCCGTCACATATATTCAGATGAGGCCAACTTTGACAAGGGAGCCTCCGAAATGTCCACCTCCTTCCTCAACCGAGGATTCTCCAGCACCATTGTTGACTGGGCCCTCAACCGGGTCCAACCCATCTCCCGTACTTCCACCGTCACCTCGTCTCTTCCCTCCTGCAACAGCGATAGAGTTTCCCTTGTCCTTACCTACCATCCCACCGGCATGCAGATCTGGAAGATCATCAGACACCATTTCTGCCACCTCCCGCAAGATGCCACCACCAGACACATATTCCCCTCCCCTCCTTTGTCCACCTTCCACAAGGACCGTTCTTTCCAAGACATCCTGGTCCACTCTTCCTTCACGCCCAACACCATCCACCACCCCCCCCCCCCCCCCCCCCCCCCCACCCCACCCCACCCCCAGCACCTTCCCCTGCAACTGGCGAAGGAACAACACCTGCCCATTTACCTCCTTCCTCCCTACTATCCAAGGGCCCAAACAAGAAGGGTCACCGAACCTGAAAGGTTAATTCTGATTTGTTTCTTCACAGATGATGCCAGACCTGCTGAGCTTCCAAAAACTTCTGTTTTTCTCCTGAATGTCTCTTTTTTTAAAAACCCATGTTCTGAGTTTCAGAACTGAGTTCCAAATAAGCACCATACTAGACTCGAAATGTTAACTGTTTCTCTCTCCACTGATGTGTCCAGACCTGCTTTACTTCTATTTCTCTAGCACTTTCCATTTTTCTATTTTTATTTTATTCGGGTAATTTTTGCTCTAGCTCAATTCAGACGCTCAACATGGTCAGCACTGGAATCTATTACTTTCTGATTGTGTAGAGTGGAAGTGACTTGTCATGTATAGAGAGCGTGAAATCAAAGGGTTTTGACCTCAAAGAGTACAGCGTGTGAAAAGAACGGGATTCTGGTCACATTCAGCATTATGTGTGAAAAGAAAGTTATCTAATTGTTAATTGTGCTTAATTTAATGCAAATAGTGGACATTAGCTGAAGATTCTCTTGTTCTCTTATACTTGTGCAAAATATGGGCAGAATGGACTGCTTTGTGCAATTTATTCAAAGTAATACAATGTAAATAAAATACTAGCCAGGTTAAAAACGTTGAGTTGCTGGAAGTGATAAGAAGAAGAAGAACAAATGCTGGAAATATGATTGAATTGTTGGAAATGTAGCTCTGTCAGATTGGTGACTAGGTGAAATGTTAATTTCTGTTTTCTGTCCCATGTACACTTTCAGCACATTAATAGGTAGAAGATATTTATTTTCAGCTCTTTGAAATGTACTAACCAACTGTCTGTTTCTGCTATAGAAAGCAATGTGAAACATAGGCATGAAAGATAATTATTATTTCTAATATATTCTGGAGAAAAACAAATACCTCCAATTGGGTTTAAGACAATAATTCAATCCCCAGATTCTGCGAGGATTTGTAATTGGAATTACCAAAAGTGCAGGATTGAATTACTTGCTTGTAACTCCTTGCTTGCTATCTATTATATTTTTAATGTACAGTGTGTATTGTCATTTGTTCTTTGTAATCTTTAGCATATGACTCAACTTGTGGTACTCCAAACGTGATAGGACCGTAGGGACATGAGTAGTACCCTCAGCACCTTCAGCCTATTCAGTGAGATTGTGGCTGATTTGATCTTATGCATCCGCTTTGACTCCATATCTTTTTATACATCTATATTGTTCAGATTTAAAATTGTTAGTGGAACTAACATTTTACTGTTTTTCTGGCAGACTGTTTAACCTTGGACTTGCCTATTTCTTATTATATAATAATAAGAAACATGGATTAATCTTGCTAACCCACACAAGTCTCTCTTTATAGTACCTTTTCCATACACCTGATATCCTTTTTGCCTTGTTTCATTGTTCTTCTGTCTCTCCTAGTTGCCTGGATTCATGTTATTATTTATATTTTATGTCCTTTTTCCATTAATTTTGGCTGTTTAATTTGATAAGTATCTCTCTTGTCCCTAAGGGGTATAATTTGATCATGTATGAAAAAATTCTTAGTTTAACTCCTTTTACTGTTTATGGTGGTCTACAATCTTGATAACATGTTATGATCTCTTTTATATCAATCTTCTCTTACCATTGACTTATTCATTATCTCAAATTAATTATTAGACCGAGCATTTCCTGTCTGCTAGTTGGATCTTGAGCATATGGCTCCAGAAAAGTATCTTGAATGCACTCAAGTTCATTTACTTTCTGACTTAAATTATTCTATTCTTTTCAATCCAGATGAAAATTAATTTCCCATTAATATTTGCTAAAAATGCCTCTCATCTCCCAATGAATACTTTCTGCTGCTTTGGTACTGCGCTCAAGAGGCATTAGACAACTCCCATTACATTTATGTCTTTTATTATTCCTTAATTCTAATTGCAATGTTTCTGCAATTGCTTTACCTTATTATATCCTTTCTTATTGGTGGTGTAATAATACCTTTTGCAAATGAGGGCACTCCTTCTCCCTTTATAGTTCCCCTATCCTTTTTGGAAAGCCTAACTCCCAATCACAAGTAGCTACTCATCATGTCTCAGTCAAGGCCACTATGTTAGACTTATGACTGTGTTTGAACCTCCAATTCACTCAACTTATTTGATAACCTCCTATTTTAGCAAATAAAGGTTAAGAGACCTTAACTTGTGCGGCCACAATCAACTCTTCTCATACATTTAACTTAGTATGTTCATTATTTGTCAATTCTGTTGTGACTATTTTCTTTTGGGACCAACCCAGGGTATGTGACAGCCCTCAGGAACTCATTTACGTTTTTCTTACTATTCCAATTATGATTTGAGATACTTTTATAGGGATTTTTCCCTTAGATTCTAGGTAAGCAAACCTTCAGCTTTCTTTTATATGCTGACTCTGAAGCACAAGTTTGGATCTCGCTCCCTTCTCACTTAATGATGTTTTAAAAATCATAAAACCCTTTTGGTTTCTGTTATGACTCTATTTCTCTTGGCTTTGGACACTTAGACTTTTTTTTCCCAGTTGCCCCCAGCCTAACTGTTTTTCACGTTGAGGTTTCCTGTAGGTTTCTGGTAGTAGGAGCAGTTATAGGCCATTCAGGCCATCGAACCTGCTCTGCCATTCATGAGGATCATGGTTGATCTGACATTCCACACAACCACTTTCCTGCCCTTTCCCTGTAATCCTTGATTCCCCTAATGATCAAGAGTCTATCTTTCTCAGCCTTAAATATATACAAGGACTCTGCCCCTACAGTTCTCAGAGGCAAGCAGATCCAAAGACACTCAACGCTCTGAAACAAGAAATTCCTCTCCATCTCAGTCTTAAATTTCTTTTACTAGTTCCAAGCTAAGGAAACCTTCTAACATTCTGTCCCCATCACAACCCCAATACCCAAAACTAAGCACCATCTCCCACCTGCATTCTGCACTGTGAATGATATGGTTTGTATTTTCTCTGCTTAAGATGCAGACCTGGCTAACATTTGTACTTTTCCTCCTTTTACTCTAAGTGAGTTGCAAAGTAGACAGTATCGAATCTGTAACTGACTTTGTGATATTTCCCTGGGTTTACAGGAAAGCTCGTAACTTGATCTTAAAAATGGCTTTCTCTATTCTTCTCCCTTGCAACAGAAAGCACCCTATCCTGTCTCCAACTAGAAATATTAGTTATCTACTATCTATTAGTTATCTCTGACATAATATATTTTCACTTTAAAATCAGAGGAGCAGGTTTCCGTGCAAGAGTTTACAATACTGATACAATGAACATCTCCATGGGTTTCAGGAAACTTCAGTTATTTTGATTAAGGACATACCAATAGTTGTCCAGCTGTGTTGTTGGCCTCCTGTGTTCCTTCAGCTACCCTCCAGTTGTCTCTGACTCCAGCATCTGCAGTTCTTGCTATCTCTGAGTGATACCAACAGTTATGATTGTTTTCAAATGTAAATAATGGTCACTTCTCTCTCAGTAACAAAGTTTGAGCCTTGCCTTTGATCCTTATTAATTACTGCCCAGCTTTTAGTCAGTTGGATGCTAACACAGATTACATGATTCCCCTCTCATTTATTCGAAATATAAGAATACAAGAAATATATTTATTAAGAATCCCAAATTATAATCCTCTTACAAATCAAAAAATGCATTTTGAAGACAATGATAATGCCAGCATTGTTGTGTAACCTATGTAGTGGTGAAGTCGATTTCTTATTCACTTATTAATCATTCAGTTTTTGTATGTTATCACTCACCTCTGACAAGTGGGACTTGAACCCAGACCTTCTGGCCCAGAGGTAGGAACAGTACCAGTATTCTACAAGACCAGGGCCATCTCCACGAATGTTGGAACCCAGGGAAAGTCACTTATGTGGCTCAGTGTGAGCCTATCAACAGCAAGCATGGGAGAGAAACAGCCTCTGATTGGATGAACAGGCCCTCACAGATTCTGCCAGCTCTGTTTACCAAGGCGCTTGTTGGTCATCCCCACAAAGGACTTTTCCAGTGCAATTCCAACTCTTCACAAGGTGATTTCACCCTGCACCCTTCTGTACTTTCAACACTGGTGCCTACGGTCCCAGGTAGCAAGGGGCTTGGGACGGGCAATCTAATTCACCCTGTCCTAAAGTTGTTTCTACACAAGGCCCTTAATTTTATATTTGTAGTTTACAGTTTTTCTGTTCTCATTAGAATGGGAGGTATTCTGTGTTAGTCCCAGTAACTGTTGGAAAATAAGTGGCTCATATGCCGTTTCCTTATCTGGTATGTGGCTATAAGAGCAGAAAACACCAAATTCATTCTTGGTGTCAAGACATGGGCAAAAATAGAAGAACCAGCTGTTGCTCTGAATTGTTCATCAAGAAATTGTTCATCAAGTGTATCTTGCTGAATGAAAAATGCCCACATATCAAAATCAATTGAAGATTCTATTAGGTTTACATTTCTCTTTAATTGAAACTTAATGTCCAGACTAGTCATTTGGATAAGGGACAAGAGAAAACACTGGTCTTCTTTCAAACAGTATACCAGTGCCTTTGGAGATAATGGAGGGGGAGGGGTTTAGAACTAGTGTTCTATGTCCTTTTATATGTGATAAGAACCTTTTCAAACGTTAACAAAATAGTTGCATCTTGAACAAAAGCAAAATTCCACAGCTGTTGAAAGTGTACATTTTGGAAATACTCAACTGGTCAAACAACATCTGTGAAAAGAGAAACCAAGTTAAAATTTCAGAATTCAGTTTGAAAGATCATGCAACTGAAACATTACCTCTGTTTTTCTATCCCCTCATGTACCTGACCAGCTGAATAGCCTCTAGATTGCTTTTATCCCTCCATTTTGTGCATCCTTACAGCTACCCAGTCTGCAAGGCCTGAAATTCCCTGCATAAACTGATCCATATCATTACCTTAATTGCCTCCTTGAGACACTCCTTAAAATTTATCTCCTAGGTCAAGCTTTGGTAACCTATCTGAGTAGCTCCTCATATTTGGCTTTGCATCAAAGTTTGTCTGGTGACACTCTCTTTGAAGCTTTTCAGAATGTTTTACTGGTGCTGTTGCTGAATTAAGTATAAATGACTTTGCCTTATATTTATATGGATTCTCTTTTTCTCTGTCTCCCTCCCACAAAATAAAGTCTTGTGAATAAGTATAGAAAATTTTCAAAATTGCCAGAAGAATTATAGGTCAAGAAAGAAAGTTGAACCTGGTTGCAAATCTCCCTTAGTGGCCCAATTTGTAAATTGGTATGCAGCATTTTAGGTCAGGAGGCCCTGTCTCCATCTTTGTTGTTCCTACTCTCAGCTGGAACAGCAATAAACAATGCTAGAATTGGTCTCTGGTCCTAATTAAAAATGGGTAGGATCAGTTAGCGTTCCCCTTCCTTACTGATGGCCAGAGATTTTCACAAACACCAGACATCTCAAGGCATCAGTCAATATGCACACAAATCCCTCAACCGTCACTGTGTTAATGACCAGTTAATCTGTTTTTTATGATATTGATTGAGTGTTAAATATTGGCTAGGACGCATGATTATTCCACAGGTTTTCTTCAAAATAGTGCTGTAGGATCTTTTGCCTCCACCAAGCATAACACAATTTAAAACACATTTAAAAGCAACTCTGACAGTGCAACTCTCCTTCAGTAATACGCTGGAATGTCAACTGTGGGCTGTGGGCTTTGTGCTTAGTGCCTGGGGTAGGACTTGACCTCAGAATCATGTGTCTGAGAAGAGATAGTGCCACCAAATGAGCCATGGCTGACATTCTCACAAATGAGCCACCTATTAGCACATTTAGGACTCTGGAGGAAGATTTATTATTGAAAATGTTAGATAAGTTTAGTTATGTTACTGTGAAACAATGGGTTCATAATTCAGCCATATAAAAGATATCAAGCCAGGTTATTTAACAGTATTTCACTTAGCTATACTGCAGTATATACTGAACTGCAAGTTCTTTCGTTATAGTATTTCCTGTAATCAGGTTAACCCTTTAAGTTACTGTAGTCAATATTTATTATTTTTGTCAGTTGTAATTAATGTAATTTCTGTATGTAAAGAAAGTATAATTAGTATATTTAATTTATGTTCCCAAGACAGCCGATTAAATACCTTAGCTGTATTGGATTTTAAAGAACAAGATCTAACAACCAGCGATTTTGAATAAATGCAATTCTCAGTTAATTATCAAAACGAAACTAATGAAGATGCAATAATTTGTTGACATATATAGTCAGGAACAGAGAATGATAAATTCTTATTCCCTCTAAATACCCCAAAATATATAAGCAAACACATGTACAATCTTCAGGAAAAGAGAAACAGATGAAGTAACAGATTTTTCTGCACAGATTGGCTTTGTAAAGATAAAAAGCACTTTGGCTGATGGGTTATACTTGAAGGCAAAACAATAAAGCATGGATGTTCTAGAATCTGTTGCTCTGATGTTCAGGCATATGTGGTCAAGTCACTAATCATGCACAGTTTCTGAAATCTTTGCAGGCACAGCTTGCTCGGGAAATGTTGTCTTGAGATTTTCCATTAAATCATTCTGTAAAAAGAACAAATAGGTTTCACTCTGAAATGATGTAGATGGTTTACATTTCAAATGTGGTGGTGGAGGGCTGGTTTTCAGACTGGAGGCTGGTGACCAGCAGTGTGCCACAAGGATTGGTGCTTTTTGTCATTTATATAAATGATTTGGATGTGAACATAGGTGGTTTGGTTAATAAATTTGCAGATGACACCAAAATTTGGTGATGTAGTGGACAGTGAAGAAAGTTACCTCTGAGTACAACGGGACCTTGACCAGTTGGGCCAATGGGCTGAGGAGTGGCAGATGGAGTTTAATTTAGATAAATGTCAGGTGCTGCAATTTGGAAAGGTAAATCAGGATGCTGCCTGACCTGCTGTGTTCCTCCAGCTCCACACTGTATTGATTCTGACTCCAGCATCTGCAGTTCTCGTTATCTCCGAGGTCCTGGGGAGTGTTGCTGAACAAAGAAACCTTGGAGTGCAGGTTCATAGTTCCTTGAAGGTCGAATTGCAAATAGACAGGATAGCGAAGAAGGTGTTTGGTATGCTTGCTTTTATTGGTCAGTGCATTGCGTATAGGAGTTGGGAGGTCATGTTGCAGCAGTACAGAACATTGGTTATGCCACTTTTGGAACACTGCATTCAAATCTGCTCTCCCTGCTACAGGAAGGATGTTGTGAAACTTGAAAGGGTTCATAAAAGATTTACAAGGATATTGCCTGGGTTAGTAGTTTTGAGCTATAAGGAGAGGCTGAATATGCTGGGGTTATTTTCCCTGGAGCATCGGAGGCAGAGGGGTGACCTTATAGAAGTTTATAAAATCATGAGGGGCAAGGATATGGTGAATCGCCAAGGTCTTTTCCATGGGGTGGGGCAGTCCAAAACTAGAGTGCATAGGTTTAAGGTGAGGGAGAAAGATTTAAAAGGGACCAAAGGGACAACTTTTTCACAGTGAAGGTGGTACGTGTATGGACTGAACTGCCTGAGGAAGTGGTGGAGGCTTTTACGATTAAAACATATTAAAAGGCATCTGGATGAGTATATGAATAGGAAGGGTTTAGAGGGATATGGGCCAAATGCTGGCAAATGGGACTAGCTTAATTTAGAATATCTGGTCAGCATGGATAAGTTGGACCGAAGGGTCTGTTTCAATGCTGTACAGCTTTTTAAATGGGAGAGATCAACTGGGTAACATGTTCATAAAATCGTAGAATCATAAAATCCCAACAGTATAGAAACAGACCATTTGGCCCAATAAGTCCACACCAACTCTCTGAAAAGCATGCCACCCAGGCTCACTCCCCTACCCTATAAGCCTGCATTTCCCACAGGTAATCCACCTAAACTACACATCCCTGGACGCTACTGTCAATTTACCATGGCCAATCAACCTGCACATCTTGTTCATTACATGTTTTTCTCCAATTCAGATAGCAACAAAATACAGCAGATTCTAGAAATCTGAAGTGAAACAGATGGAGAACCTCAGCAGGTCTGGCAGCATCTATGGAGAGAGAAATAGAGTTAACATTATAAGTCCAATATGACTCTTCCAGAAGAAGAACAGTCATATCGGACTCAAAATGTTAACTCTGCTTCTCTCCCCACTTGTGCTGCTGGACCTGTTAAATTTCTCCAACACATTTCTGCGTTTAATGTAGCAATTATCACCAGTCATGTGATTTCTAGGAAGCCTTTTTTTTTTACAAACTCCAATGTCCACAATGAACTTTTAATGACTCTTTGGAAAGAAACAATTCCAGGTGGGTCGACAAAGCTTGAAATGAATTTATTTTCCACAACCCATCAAAATTTAAGAACAAAAACAAAGTTGCTGGAAAAGCTCAGCAGGTCTGGCAGCATCTGTGGAGGAGAAAACAGAGTTAACGTTTCGGGTCCGGTGACCCTTCCTCAGAACCATCATAATTTAAATTCTTCAAGCAATTATAAGAATAAAGTGGTCTTTGCAACATATAGAGTTTATATTGTCCAAATTTAATTGCAGTGTTTGAATCTATTAGAGGGTTTTTTTTCTGAATTTATTGATTTACATATGAAAATTTAATTGTATTATTAATGAATATGTTTCCCTTACATTTGAAAGGTCAAAGCGGACCGAGTAGTGCAAGGGTTTAGATTCTGGCCTTTAATTATTGGGACCTAGGTCATATCTAAGTGTTTTGTTAGTTTGAACAATGAATAGTTTATTAAATATTAGCATTGCATGAGAATAACATTTATGCCACATAGGTATCCATCAATGACCATGCTCAACGATAGCATGAACACAGCTGAATCCCCTCCTATTAAAATCCTGGGGTCACCATGGATCTGGACCAGTCGTATGAAAACTGTGGCTACAAATGTAAGTCAGGAATTCTGCAGTAAATAACTCGTGTCCACTCGTCCCCAATGCCTGTCCTCCATCTACACTGCACAAGTCAGGAGTGTTATCAAATATTCTCTGCTTCCCAATGAGTTCAGATACAACAACACTGGAGAAGCTTGACATCATTCAGGAGAAAGCAGTCCACTTGATTGCGACCCCATCTATCACCTTCAATGTGCATCTGCTTAACCATTGATGCACAGTAGCAGTAACAGTAACTCACCAGGTCTTCTCAGCAACTTCCAAACCTGCACTCTCCACCATCTAGAAGAACAGGACAGCAGATAATTGGGAACACCACCACCTGCACATTCCCCTCCACGAAACACACTATCCTCACTTGGAAATATATTGCTTTTCCTTCAGTGTTGATGGATCAAAATCCTGGAACTCCCTTCTTAAGAGCAATGTGTTGTGTCTCCATCCCAAGGACAATGATGGAAGATGGTAGCTCACTACTAATTTCACCAGGGCAATTAAGGGTGGGCAATAAATACTGGCTTAGTCAGTGATGTCCCATGATGGAAAAAAATAGAAAATTTGCAATTTGTGGAACTGTTACCAGAGACAGCCTAATTACAACGGCTGTATGTTGCATTAATTCTCTTTAAACTCAAATTACTGTCTTGGAGGCCATAGTGTACAAACATTGAACACTGATCCACCTGCAAATATAATAAAGAACAATCAAGGAGGTTGGGGTTAACCTCAACAAACATTGTTCAGTCCATCTTCAGATACTTCTATGCTCTGTTTCAAAATTGTGTCAAGGCAAGAGGCTAGACTATGCATTGTGCAACTTTTACTCAAGATATGGACTCACCAGTGCCCTGCATAACTTTGTTTTCATTATCTCTCTTAATAATAATTTGAAATAATTTCTTCCATATATATTGATATTCCTGGTCACTATACAAACGGTAGATTTTGGTTATCTCAATTGTATACGAGTATGGAGATTGCAGTGCTCAAACAAGATCTTCATCTCCGTACCACTAGGATATTGCTATATCCAGCCTTGCATGCAGTATTGGTAGATGTCTATGCATTCTTAATTTTATATCTGCATATGACAAATTTCTTGAGGCTTTTTTGAGCTTGTCAGCTAGTAAGCTGAGGATATGACTCCGTATTATTAATGAAGTTAATGTTTGGGCTGAGAGGCCTGTGTCCATGCTGTAGGACTCTAAGTTAATATCTATTGTGTAAGATGGTCAGATGGCACCGGATAATCTGTGTGTTGTAGTTTGCAGCTTGCCCTGGATATGTACCATTCCATAGGTGAATCTTATTAATCTCAATCAGACATATGAACGTAGGAACAGGAGTCTGGCATTTGGCCTCTTGGGCATGGTCCACCATTCAATAAGAATATGGCTGACATAATTGTAACCTCAAATGCACATTCCCACCGACTCCTGATAACCGTTCACCTCCTTGCTTGTCAAGAACCTATCCACAACTGGCTTAAAAATATTCAATAACTCTGTTTGCGCTATAATTTCAGGAAGAGAGTTCCAAAGACTCTCAAATCTCTGAAAGAAATTTTTTTGAGTCACTTCTATTTTAAATTGGTCGCTACTTATTTTTAAAGAGTGAACCTCCGATCTGGATTCTCCCATGAGAGGAACCATCCTATCCACATCTGTCACTTGAGATTTTATATGTTTTAATCAAGTTGCCTCTTGTCTTGCAAATTTCAGTACACACAAGCCTGGTCTGTCCAACCTTTCCTCATAAGACATTCCATTCATTTCAGATATTAGGCTGGTAAATATTTCTTCTCTGAATTTATATTTTTCCTTTAACAAACTGACTAATAGTGTCCGCAATACTCAAGATATGGACTCACCAATGCCCTGCATAACATTGTGTTTATTATCCCTCGTAATAAATGATAACATTCTATTAGTTTTCTTAACTATTTACTATACTTGCATTATGACACCCAGAGCTCTCTGCATCTCAGACCTCTGCGAAGTCTCACATTTTAGTTACTATGTTTCTTTTATATTCTTACTGCCAAAGTGAATAATTTCACATTTTTCCACATTATACTCCATTTGGTAGATCTTTGCCCATCATTTAATCTAATTGTATCCTTTTGTGTTTTTCTTATGTCCTCTTCACAATTTACTGCCCTATCTATCTTTGTGTTGTCGGGAAATTTGGCAACCATACTTCCTGTCCCTTCATCCAAGTCATTTGTATATATGTACATTGTACAACACTGTTCTCTGTGGCATAGCACTTTTGCATGCTGCCAATCTGAAAACGGCCCTTTTATGTCTCTTCTACCTCCTGTTAGCCAATCTTGAAGTCATACCAATATGCTACTCCCTGCACTTTGAGATTTTCCATTAACCTTATCAATACCTTCTGGAAATCTAAATACAGCACATCCACTAGTTCTGTTTTATCCACAGCAAATGTTCCTTCCTCAAAGAGCTCCCAAAAAATTAGCTCAACATAATTACTCCTGAACAGCTCCATGTTGACTCTATGTGATGGTCTTGAAGATTTTTAAATTCCCTGCTATACGTTGTTTAATTATAGCTTCCTACATTTTCCCATAACCGATGTTACAATGACAGATACCATACCATAACAATAAAAAAACAGATGGTTAAGCTAACTGGCCTGTATTCTGATGCTTTCTGTCTCCCTTCTTTCTTTTAGTAAAGGAGCTACATTGGAGTTTTAGACAATTAACATCAATGCATCAACAATCTCACTAGCCACTTCTTATAAAACCTTATGATGAAGTCCATCAGGATCCAGAAACTTATCAGCCCTCAACTCCAACAATTTCCACAGTACCACTTCTCTGGTGCTAGTAATTTTCCTAAATTCTTCTCTCTCTTTGCTTTCCTTATTTATAACTGCTTCTGAGATGTTACTTGTTTCCTCTAGAGTAAAGACATGCACAATATCTGTTCAATTCACTTGCTGTTTCTTTACTTTCCATTATCAATTCTGTAGGACCAATGCTCACTTGTCAACTCTTTTCCTTTTCAACATGTATAAAAGATCTTATAAGCTGTCTTTGCAATTCTGGCTAGCTTTCTCTCATACTCTATTTTTTCCCTCCTTGTTAATTTTATGGTCATTCTTTGCTGTTTAATCTTTCCAACCTTCCAATGTGCTCCCCATCATTGAACAATTATATGTTTTTGATAGAAATTGCTGGAAAAGCTCAGCAGGTCTGGCAGCATTTGTGGAGAGAAATCAGAGTTAACGTTTTAGGTTGAATTCTCAGGAAGGATCACTTGACCTGAAAAGTCAACTTTGATTTCTCTCCACAGATGCTGCCAGACCTGCTGAACTTTTCCAACAATTTCTGTTTTTGTCTCTGGTTTACAGCATCCGCAGTTCTTTCAGTTCTTATATGCTTTTGATTCTATCTTAAACCTTTCTAGTTAACCATGATTGGTGGTTCCATCCATAGGGATTTTAATTACTCATTAGAATGTATCTATTGTGCGTATTCTGAAACATGCTCTTCAACCTGGAATTTCAAAAATATTCTATAAAGTACTATTATTGTAGAAAATGAAAGCTCTTGGTATAAATGTAATATGTTAACATAAATAGAAGATTGGCTGGCAGAAAATAGTGATAATGCATAAATGGGTCTTTGGATGATTGGCAGTATGCAATGAGTGAAGTCTCACATGGATCTGTGCTGAGATCTCAACTTTTTACAATTAAATGAATGACTTAGTTGAAGGCAGCAAAGACATAGTTAAATTTTCAGACAACACAAAGATAGGTAAGAAAGTACACTATGAATAGGGAGTTTGCACAATGACATAAATTCAGTAAGTGTGCAAAAATCTGGCAGATTTAGTATAATGTTGGAAAATGTGAAGTTGTTCATTTTGGCAGAATGCAAAAGCAGTGTATTACTTAAATGGAAAAAGACTGTGGAGTTTGAAGGTGAAGACGATCTAGGTGTTCTAGTGCCTGAGTCACAAAATGGTAGTAAGCAGGTGCAGACGGTAATCAAGAAGGCTAATAGAATGCTGACCTTTATTATGAGAGTAATTGAAGATAAAAGTAAAAATGTTATGCTTCAGTTATACATCAATGAGACTGCATCTTAAAAACTGCATGCAGTTTTGATCTTCTTACTTAAGGAAGTTTGTAAAGACATTGGTGGTGATGACTGAGTTGACTTAGGAGGATAGATTGAATAGGCTGGGCTTGTTTCCACTGGAGTTTAGAAGAGTGAGGGATGATTTGATTGAAGTGTATAAGATTTTGAAGAGCCTTGACAATTAAGGGTCACCCTTCTAAAGACAATGAGGGAGGAGAATTGTTTTATTTTGTTCAAGAGTTGTGCAGCTTTGGAACACGCTATCTTAGAAGGGAGTGAAAATGACTTCATTGGATATTTGTAAGATAGAGATGGATAGATTCTTGTTAGGCAAGGAATTGAAGGTAGCTGGAATGTGGAATTCTAAACAAAAACAGATCTTATTGAATGTCAGAGTAGGCTCGAGGGGCCAGTTAGACTATTTCTGCTCCTAGTTCTTTCCTATGCTCAATGTGTGTAAATGCTGGCCACTACATCTATATTGACCTGTCCTGGTTTGCCAATTCACTTTAGACAGCTCTGCAATCATACCCTCATTATTGCCCACGTATATCTTTTTAAAAGTCTCAAACCCACTTGTCCCTCCCTCATATGATATTATTGTCATTGCTACTTCAAGGTGCCTTCACTATAAAATCACTAATGATTATATTTTGGTTGCACATTACCAGACTACACTAGTAGTTAACATTTAGCGGTTGACAAAGCAGTCTCCAAGCCTCTGCTTGGTTTCACCGATGTAGAGGAGGCCACATCGGGAACAACGGATAAAATATACCACATTGGCAGATGTGCAGGTGAACATCTGTTTAAAGTGGAAAGTTTTCTTGGGGCCTGGGATGGGGGTGAGGGGGGAGGTGTAGGGGCAGGTGTAGCACTTCCAGTGGTTGCAGGGAAAAGTGCCAGCGGTGCTGGGGCTAGTGGGGAGTGTGGAGCGGACGAGGGAGTTACGGAGAGCGCGGTCCCTCTGGAAGGCAGATAAGGGTGGGGAGGGAAAAATGTCCTTGGTAGCAGGGTCAGATTGCAAGTGGCGGAAGATGATGCATTGAATCCAGAGGTTGGTGGGGTGGTACATGAAGACGAGGGGATTTCTGTCTTGAAGACCGCTTTGTGGAACACCTACGCTCAGTTCGTGACAAACGACTACACCTCCCAGGCGCGAACCACTTCAACTCCCCCTCCCACTTCTTGGACGACATGTCCATCCTGAGCCTGCTCCAGTGCCACAACGATGCCACCCGAAGGCTGGAGGAACAGCACCTCATATTTCGCTTGGGAACCCTGCAGCCCAATGGTCTGAATGTGGACTTCACAAGCTTCAAAATCTCCTCACTCTGACCTCATCCCAAGACCAGCCCAGCTCAGCTCCGCCTCCTTGACCTCTCCGTCTTTTCTCCCACCTAACCGCTCCTCCCACCTCACTGACCAACCCCCACCCCCACTTCCTACCTATTAGCCTCGTCCCTGCCTCCTTGACCTGTCCGTCTTCCCTCCCGCCTACCTACCCCTCCCTCCCAACTGACCTAACCCCATCACAACTCCCTACCTACACTCACCTTTACTGGCTCCATTCCCGCCTCCTTGACCTGTCCGTCTTCTCTCCACCTATCTGCTCCTCTACCCACCTTCCATCATCGCCTCCCCGTCTCTCTATTTATTGCAGAGTCCCCTTCCCCTCCCCCATTTCTGAAGAAGGGTCCAGACCTGAAACATCAGCTTTCCTGCTCCTCTGATGCTGCCTGGCCTGCTGTGTTCATCCAGCTCTACACCTTGTTATCTCAGACTCTAGCATCAGCAGTTCCTACTATCTCTGACCCAACTTATCAAGATCTCTTTGTAATCTTAGACAACCTTCTTCACTGGCCACTATACTACCAATTTCTGTTTTGAGATCTTGTGTTTCCAGACATACTAAGAGTCAACCATGTTGTTGTGGCACTAGGGTCACATATAGGTTACTTTGGATAAGGACAACAGACTTCCTTAAAGGATATTGGTGAAACATTTCAGTTTTTACAATAAGCCAACAGTTTCACGGTCACTTTGACTAACATCAATATTGTATCTCCTCTTGTTTTTTGAATCAAGTTCAAATTTTCACACTGCCTTGGAGGAATTCTTACTCAGCAACATAACAATGACACTACAATGGATCATATTTCTAAAAAGCTAGTGCATCCGGATAATGATTGTGAGTTGCTCAGCAGCAACAGACACATGAGAAAACCACTATCTGCAAAATTTCTGAAGAAGGGTCCTCACCCAAAACATCAACTTTCCTGCTCCTCTGATGCTGCCTGGCCTGTTGTGTTTCTCCAGCTCTATGCTGTGTTGATGAGTAAACATGGTGTTATTCCATCACTGAGACAGGGTCAAAATTCATGGAATTCGTATCTAGAAGTACCATGGATACACCTACACTACGTGAACTGTAAAAGATCAATAATGCAACTCACCATCACCGTCTCAAGCGATGTGCAATAAATAGCTAAGCCAGTGATGTCTACATCCCATGAATGAATGGAGTCCCAGTGATGGGGATTGTAGTCCATTTCCTAGTTTAGTTGACAGCTGTCACCAGGTAGCAATGAGCAATAGGATTCTGATCTGAATTTTCCTTCTGTGAAAACTCAGGGAATTTTTTTATTCATTCATGGAATATGAGTAACTCTGGCAATTAGTTTTTAACTGTCAATGCTTAAATGCCCTTTAGAAAGTGGTGTTAAGCTGCCTTCTTAAATTACTGCAGTTCTTGTGATGTAGTTACTAATGCAGTGCTGTTAATGAAGTGTTCCAGCAGCAATGAATGAACAGCAATATCTTTCAAAGCCAGGGTGGAGTTTGACTTTCAAATTGGGAATTTTTTCAATATCTCTGCTGTTGTTGCTGATAGTGTTGAGAGTTTGGGATATTCCATCAAAGAAGCCTTTGTGAGTTACTGCAGTGCATCTTCTAGAATATACAAATTGCAGCTTCTAATGCTGTTCGTAGAAGAGGAGATGATTGTTTAAAGTGGTAGATGGGATGCTGTTCAAATGCCCTTCTTTGTCCTAGATGACGTTATCAGTTTCGGTTTATCCTGCTTTTTGTGGAAGGACAAATTGAGAAATATCACAATTTTCACATTTGATGAGAAGTTACCAGTTTTGGCCCAGAATAGCATGAGAAGTAGTGTAGCTAATTCTAGAGCAGAAGGTTTCAGTGTTAGGGCCAGGAAATTATGAGAGCCCAGAACCTTAACCATTACTACTATGTTCAGTCATTACATGTTTGCAGAGTGAATTAAATTGGCTATGATGCTGGAAATGTTGGATGAAACCAGGGAGATTGAGATGGTTGCAAGAACCTCAGGGGTTGGTCAGGTGTCGGTCAGGTGTCTCTTTTACACTCACATGCTGGTTTCTCCCATGATTGTAGATGACAATATTTGTGGGCTCTGCTCCTCCTATTTGTTGTTTAAGTGTCCAGTACCATCCACACTGGATGTGATGAGTTTGCAGAATTTTGATGTGATTTGTTTGTGAGTTCGCTTAGGTCCGTATGTAGAACAAGACATTGCTAGCATGCATGTAATCTGTCTTATACCTTCATTTGGTTGCAAGTTCATTTTTAGGAATTCAAGATGCTGCTCCTGATATGACCTTCAGCTTTCTTCAATGAATTAAGGTTACTCTATTTTGATGATGCTTTAGCTTTAAGACGTTATTTTGTTCTTTTATTAAAGAGATGTTTTAAGACAGAGGTAACGACCTGTCTAATTGGAAAGCCAGTATAGTAAACAGCTTGTGAAACATTGGGTTTTTTTTTTTAAGTTGGAACAATAGAAGCAGCCTGAATGGGTGTGTTCAAACTGCCACCCACAGAACCAGGACTTTTACTTTTAGCATTCAGCAGCAGTAGTTATTGATGTTTTGAAGAAGTGAAAGCTATTCTTTTTCTCTCTCAGTAATAGCCATAAACTGGGAGTTCTCAGCCTGCTACAGGACTTGCATGTTAGACATTTCTATTTTCTAAATTTGCCTTTTGCCAAGCGTGCGTTTATGGGATATTACTATATTTGAACAGTTGCTGTTTACTAGTTAAATAATCTATTATTCTGCTAAATTTTCCAATAGAGTCATTATTCCAAGTTCCCCTTTCTTTTGTTGTATTTTGATTAAAGTGTTTGAATAAACTGTGCTTTGCTTACCGTAGAGTTGTTTGACCAATTGGAACACAGCACCTTACATTTACCTTTGAAATAAGAAAAGGTTAGTGTCTAGGCTATATTCTTCATATATTTTGAGGGGGCCTGATCTGGTCCATAACAAATTGGGGGCTCTTTGCGGAATCAAAATCTCTACTTCCAAGTTGGGTTTAAGATTATTGGGCTCAAAGGCAGCAAGTGGCAAGAGTTAGTGTCTTTTATTTCAGATGTTGAATTTGGTTGGTTTAAACAGGGGTGTGCCTTGTGTAGTAATGGCTCCTTCAGTCACTAAGAGTTTCCTGGCGGTTGAAAAAGTCACTTCGGGTGTTTTACAAAAAGTGAGCAAGGTAAAGCTTTTGGAATTGGCAGACATTCTGATGTTGGGGTTGCCTTGTCCGTGTGAAAAAGGGAGGTAATTGCATCAATATCTTGACATTTACGATTGACGGAAGTGCCGTCAGAATCTTTGGAAATGGTTAAAGTTCAATTGAAAATGAAGCAGCTTGAACATGAAATGGAAATAAAACAGTTTGAATTACAATTGAAAGCAGAGGAGAAAAAAAAAAGAAAAGGAGACCTTAGCAGAAGAAAGGGAGAAAGAGAAAGTTTTTGAACTTCAGAGGATGGAATTGAGAATCAAAATGGCTTAAAATGGCAGAAGTAAAGTTGAAAAGTAGGAGCAGTGAGGAGGATGGTGATGAAGAGTAATCTCATTGTAGCCAATCACCTGGTGGGAATCTTTAAATATGTTCGAGCATTGCCTAAGTTCGATGAGAAAGATGTAGAAGCATTTTTTCATTTCATTTGAGAAAGTGGCTAAGCAAATGAAATGGCTGCTGACTATGTGGGTATTGTTGATCCAGACAAAATTGGTATGTAGAGTTTGTGAGGTAGTTGCATCACTATCAGAGGATGTATCTGTGAGTACAACGAGGTGAAAAATGCCATCTTAAGTGGACATGATCTAGTACCGGATGTCTATATATAACATTTTAGGAATCTAAGGAAGGATCCTGGTCAGTGTACATAGAGTTTAAAAGGATCAAATAGAGTAATTTTGATAGATAGATAAGGGCATTGAAAATAGTTCAAACATATGACTCTTTCAGAGAGATGATTACTTTGGACGAGTTCAAAAATTCACTTCCTGAAGTAGTGAGAACTCATGTGGAAGAGCAGAGGTTGAAGCTGCATGATTAACAGTGGAGATGGCAGTTGATTGTGAATTGGTTCATAAATCAAAGTTTGGCTTCCAACATCAATTTCAGTCTGTGAAGAATAGGAATTGGGGAAAAGAGAAATCCTCAGGTGGTAAGGGAAAAGAAGATCTCATTGAAGATAGTAAAAAGGAAAACCATAAGGGAGAAAGAGAAATAAAAAAGCTCAGCTGTTTTCACTGTAATAAAGTAGGCCACAAATCGCGATATTGCTGGTTTAGAAAAGGCACTGGGAAGACTGATGTGGGTAAACGGGATTAACCAGTGAGTTTTGTTGAAGTGGTAAAGGAAAGCACTGTGGAAGCTAAATAGCTGCACCAAAATGTACAACTTGATCAGGGATTGGTTGAGAAGGAAGTGCCAGATCTCTTTAAAGAATTTACTTGCAAGGATAACATTTACATTATATATGCCAGCAGAAGCAGGTAAAGAAATCCAAATTTTAAGAGATATGGGAGCAAGTCAATCTTTGATGGTGAGAGAGGAGATATGTAATTTAGAAGGAGTATTTCCAGAAAAGTTTGGTAGTCTGTGGAATTCATGGTGAGATGCAGTGTTCCATTGTATGAAGTATGGTTGAAGAGTCCAGTGAAAAGTGGTGAAGTGGTTGTAGGAGTAATAGAGAAATGTTCGGTTCCAGGAATACAACTTATCTTTGGTAATGGTACAGCTGGATCACAGGTGGGAGTGATGCCTACTGTGGTTGAAAAGCAAGTGGGAAATCAAGCATCTGAGGTGTTACAAGAAGTATATCTTGGGATTTTTTTTTTATCCTGACATGTGGTAACAAGGTCGCAAAGCCATAGGTTGAAGCAGAAGGAGAAATCAAAGAATAAAGATAAGGAAGTTGAAATGCAATTATCACAGACAATGTTTGATCAAATGGTTGTGAAATAAACAAAAACAAGTGGAGGACAAAGTAGATATTTTTAGTTTTGTGAAAATAACTGTGAATTACAACAGAAAGATGAAAAGTTGTATCAATCAGCATACACAGAAGAAGAATCTGAGTGTATCTCAGAATATTACTATCTTAAAAAAGACATTGTCATGAGGAAATGGAGACTATCACATATTCAGGTGGATGAGAAATAGGCCAAAGTTGTGCTTCCACAAGGAGCTCAAACAGTTCATCCACTTCACTAACACCTTCCACCCCAACCTCAAGTTCACCTGGACCATCTCTGATACTTCTCTCTCCTTCCTGGACCTCTCTGTTTCCATCTCTGGCAACCACCTGGAAACCAATATCTATTTCAAGCCTACCGACTCCCACAGCTACCTAGAAAACATCTCCTCTCACCCACCTTCCTGCAAGAATGCAATCCCCTATTCCCAATTCCTTCGCCTCCGCTGCATCTGCTCCCGAGATGAGGCATTCCACTCCCGGACATCCCAGATGTCCTCGTTTTTCAAGGATCGCAACTTCCCCTCCACAGTGGTCGAAAACACCCTCGACCGCATCTCTCCCATTTCCCGCAACTCATCCCTCACAACGCCTCCCCGCAATAACAACCAAAACAGAATCCCTCTCACGTACCACCCCATCATCCTCCGCGACTTCTGCCACCTGCAATCTGATCCCACTACGAAGGACATTTTTCCCTCCCCACCCTTATCTGCCTTCCGGAGGTACCGCTCTCTCCGTGACTCCCTTGTCCGCTCCACACTCCCCATCAGCCCCACCACCCCGGCACTTTTCCCTGCAACCGCAGGAAGTGCTACACCTGCCCCTACACCTCCCCGCTCACCCCCATCCCAGGCCCCAAGAAAACCTTCCACATTAAACAGATGTTCACCTGCATATCTGCTAATGTGGTATATTGTATCCGCTGTTCCTGATGTGGCCTCCTCTACATCGGGGAAACCAAGCGGAGGCTTGGAGACCGCTTTGTGGAACATCTACGTTCCGTTCGCGACAAACAACTGCACCTCCCAGTCGCGAACCACTTCAACTTCCCCCTCCCACTCCTTGGATGACATGTCCATCCTGGGTCTCCTCCAGTGCCACAATGATGCCACCCGAAGGTTGCAGGAACAGCACCTATATTTAGCTTGGGAACCCTGCAGCCCAATGGTCTCAATGTGGACCTCACAAGCTTCAAAATCTCCCCTCCACCGACCTCTTCCCAAAACCAGCCCAGCTCAACCCCACCCATGACCTCATCCCAAAACCAGCCCAGCTTATCCCCGCCTCCTTGACCTGTCCGTCTTCCCTTGACTGACCAACCCCCATCCTAACTCCCCACCTACACTCACCTTTACTGGCTCCATCCCCGCCTCCTTGAACTGCCTGTCTCCTCTCCACCTATCTGCTCCTTTTGCACCTTCCATCTGTCTCCCCCCATCTCTCTGTTTATTTCAGAAACCCCTTCCTCTCCCCCATTTCTGAAGAAGGGTCCAGACCCGAAACGTCAGCCTTCCTGCTCCTCTGATGCTGCTTGGCCTGCTGTGTTCATCCAGCTCTACACCTCGTTATCTCAAAGTTCATCAAGTTATATTACTGGTGGGTAACAGAAAGGAGGTGTTGCAGGACACTAATTACCAATAGGATGTCATTTGGGAGAAAGGAAAACTCAAGCCAAAATACAAAAACCTTTTTATTGGCCTGAAATGCATAAGGGTGCGGTTGATTTTTTGCCAGATATGTCATGCGTGTCAGGTAATTGAAAAACCTCAGGCACCGATAAACCCAGCACTCTTAATACCCATTCCTGCAGTTTAGGAACCATTTACAAGGGTCAAAATTGATTGTATAGGACCCCTACCTAAAAGAAAAGGTGGGAATCAGTATTTTTTGTCTACTCAATTTCCGGAAGCTATTCTATTATGCAGTATCAAGGCTAAAAGAATTGTAGAAGAGTTATTCAGTTTTTTTTTTTAAACTAGATATGGACTATCCACAAAGATACAATCAGATCAAGGATCAAATTTTAGATCAAAATTATTGAAGGAAGTTATGATTAGCTTAGGAATAAAATAATTCAAATTCACTGTGTACCATTCAGAATTGCATGAAGCATTAGACTGGTGGCATCAGTCTTTGAAGACCATGTTGTGAGCTTATAGTGAAGATTACGCAGAGGATAGGGATAGAGGAATTCCATTTGTACTGAATACAATCAGGGATGCACCAAATGAATCTCCCTTATTCAGCCCATTTGAATTAGTTTTTTGGCCATGAGGTGAGAGGACCACTGAAATTAAAATATGAGAAATTGGTGAGTCAGATTTCAGAGACCATATATTTGTACTATGTGTCAAATTCTAGGAAAAGATTAAATAGAGCAAGGGAGTTGGCTAGACAACATTTAGAAGTAGCACAGCATGTGATGAAACAGGAAGCCAACAAAAAATCAGAAATTCGTAATTTTACTGGTGGAAATAAAGTGTTAGTGTTACTGCCAGTGATAGGTGAACCTGTAAAAGCAAGGTTTAGTGGACCTTATCAAATTGAAAGGAAATTGAGTAAGGTCAGCTATTTGATAAGAATGCCAAACAGAAAGAAATCTCACAGAGTGTGCCATGTGAATATGCTCAAAGAATATTTTGATAGGGAAGGAAAGCAAAAGGAGAATGTGTTACTTATTACAACACAGAATGAAGAACCAAGCTCAAATTAAATTGGGCAATAACAAAGTTCTCAAAAATTGGGATAAATTACTGAATTACCTTCCAGAGAAAAATCGAAATGACATGAAATACTTATTAGAATCACATGGGGAGATATATGGGAATAAACTGGGAAGTACTAATCTAATAACACATGATGTAGATTTCAGAAATGCTGTTCCAATTAAGCAATAACCCTCTAAAGTTGGCACAGGTTCAAAAGGAGATTGAACGCATGCACAACGACGTCTCTTCTTCCTCAGGCGGCTCAGGGAATTTGGCATGCTCATAAGGATCCTCACCAACTTTTGCAGATGCGCCATAGAAAGCATACTGTCCAGGTGCACAACAGCCTGGTATAGCAACTGCTATGCCCAGGACTGTAAGAAACAACAGAACGTTGTGTGCACAGCCCAGACCATCACAGACACCAACACCTATCCATGAATTCCATTTACACCAGTGGAAAGACTGCCATCATTACCCCGGTAATGCTGTCCTACAATCTCTTCCATCAGGCAGAGGATACAGAAGATTGAACACATTCCAGCAGTTTCAAGAACAGCTTCTTCTCTGCCATTATTCTACTGATGAATGGACTGTCTACCATCAAATAATGTTGACCTTGTTAATATTGTTCTTGCCTCGCGCATTTCGTGTGCGGTGTAACCTTTATGCCTCACTCTGTCCAGGTTTTTTTCACCCTATGATCTGTATGTCCTTGCTTACTATGATCTGCATGTACTGCAGATTCCTGGGATTGAATGGTTTTTTTTGGAAATTTGTACCAAATTTTAGCAGTGTGGTTACTCCTTTGGCTGACCTATTGAAGAAGTGCAGAAAATTTCAGTTCTTAGAGGACTGTCAGAATGCATTTGACAGCCCTGAAACCTGTGTTAGCCACTGCCGCAGTGTTCGCCACACCTAATTTTGCAAAGCCATTCAAGGTGCTATTGATGCAAGTGATGTGGTTGTCGTTGCTGTACTCTTGCAAGAAGATGACAAGAAGATAGAAAGACCTATTGTGTGTTTTTCCAGAAAATTGAATAATTATTAATAGAAACATTCCACAGTTGAGAGGGAGACCTAGAGGTCAGTGTTGGCGTTGCAACAATTCTACATTTTTATATTGTGAGTATTGTGCCTGTGTCAATTGTATATGCTGATCATAACCCATCAAAGTTTTTGGAGAAATTTAAGGACAGAAATTCCAGACTGTTTAGATGAAGCTTCTCATTGCAGCTGTTCAATCTGAAAATTATACATGTGGCAGGGTGACAAAGCATAATTACTGATGCGCTGTTACAACTTTAATGAATAAAGACAGAGACGTTCGTTGGCAGGCAAAAAATCTAGACTGAAATAGACTGTAGTAGTGAATGTTTAGAGATGCTTAGAGTCAATGTATTATATATGTATTGTGTACTAATAGCGTAAAACTAAAGGTTTTAAAAATGAAGCCATCTTTGTATATTCATGGTTCATATTTTTAAGGGGGAAGGTATGACAATACCATGGCTTTAATAGGTTATTTTGTCTGGTTTTGTTAAAGAGAAGTTTTAAGACATTGGTGACGAGCTGTCTTGTTGGAAAGCCAGTAAAAGAAACAGCTGGTGAAGCCTTGAGTGTTTTCTTTTAAAAGTTGGAATAATAGAAGCAGCCTGAATGGGTGTGGTCAAGCTCCCACCCACACAACCAGGAATTTTAGTTTTAGCTTCAGCATCAGTAGCAGTTGGTGTCTTGATGAAGTGAAAACTATTCTTTCCCTCTCAGTTATAGCCATAAGCTGGGAGTTCTCTGCCTGCTACGGGATTTGCACGTGAGACAGTTCTGTTTTCTGAATTTGCCTTCAGCCAAGGTTGCGTTTACAGGATGTTACTGTATTGAAACAGTTACTGCTTAGTAGTAAAATAATCTATTATTCTGTTTTCCTATAACGTTGTTATTCCAAATTCCTCTTTCTTTTGTATATGTTAATTTAAGCATTTGAATAAATTGTCTTTAGCTGAACATTGAGTAGGCTGACCAATTGAATTGCATGTGGAACACAGCATCTCACATCTACCTTGGAAATAAGAAAAAGTTAATATCTTCGGTAACTTCTTAATATATTTTGAGGTGGTCTAGTCTGGTCCATAACACTATGATAGTGTATATGTTTTTACGTTAAAGATATTTGCGGTGGCATGGTGGCTCAGTGGTTAGCACTGCTGCCTCACAGTGCCAGGGACACGGGTTTGATTCCATTAGGCGACTGTCTATGTGGAGTTTGCATATTCTCCCTGTGTCTGCGTGGGTTTCTTCCAGGTGCTCCAGTTTCCTCCCATAGTACAAAGATGTGCAGATTAGGTGAATTGGCCACGCTAAATTGCCCATGGCATCCAGGGATTTGCAGGCTGGTGGATTAGCTACGAGAAATGCAGAGTTACAGGGATAGGGTAGGAAGGAGGGATGCTCTTGGGAGGGTCCATATGGATACAAGGGTCCGAATGGCCTGCTTCCAGACTGTGGGGATTCTATAGTCATTAAAGGTATGTCTATACCAGTATGTGTGTTATCACTACTGTTAAGATGTATTATATGAAATATTAATTTAGAATATCGGCTGGACATAAATATATCATGAACTTTTGTTTTAAAAGGACTATTATGGACCAGACCAACCCCCACAAAATATATTAAGAAGATAGCCTAAACTCCAACTTTTTCTTATTTTTAATGGCAAGCGTAAGGTGTTGTGTTCCGGATGCAATTGGATTGGTCAAACTACCAGGCATGAAGCAAAACACACTTTATTCTTATAATATAGTTAAAATACAAACAAAAGAAAAAGGATTAGAATAACTTAACTCTAATGGAAAACTTAACAGAATAATAGATTATGTAATTACTAAACAACAACTGTTCCAATACAACAACATCCCATAAACACACTCTTGGCAAAGGCAAATTCAGTAAAGTAGAATGTCACAAATGCAATTCTAGCAGCAGGAAGAGAACCCAAGCTTTTAGTTGTTGCAGAGAGAGGAATAACAGCTTCCACACCCAGCTTTAAGACCCCAGCAACTGCTTAAAGTTAAACTAAAATACTGGTACTGTGGGAGCTTTATCCCACTCATTCATATTGCTGCTATTGTTCCAACTTTTAAAAACAGACCCAAAGCCTCACAAGATGTTTACTTTATGTGCTTGGAACAGATCACTCGATACCCTTATTTCAATCTCTCTTCATAAAAAACCCAAGACAAAATACATCTTCGAAAGACATAGTATCGTCACAGAACACTTATCAAACTGAAGACACTGACAAAAATATTGCATTGTCACAGAACACAATCAGCTTAACCAGTGTCGCTAAGACTGCAACGTTTCTGAAAGAGGTCATAAGATTAGTATATGAGTGCAAACTACAATGATTTTGAATAGGGAGCAGGGAGGTTATGCTGTAACTGTATAAAATGGTGGTTAAGTCACAGTGAGAATAATATGTACAGTTCTGGAATTCACATTGTAGGAGGGAAGTGATAGCACTGGAGAATGTTGGAGGAGATTTAGCAGGATGTTGTCTTTGCTGGAAAGTTTCAGTTATCTCAGGAGATTAAGAGGGGATACGATTGAGATGTACAAAGTTATGAGGTGCAAAGACAGGAAGGAACTTTTCCCCTTGATGGAGAGAACAATGACCAGGGGTATAAATTTAAGGTAATGGGCAGAAGAGATGCAAGGAAAAACTTTTTCACCCAGAGGGTAGTGGAAATCACTCTCCATACAGTGGTGGAAGCAGAAACTCTCATAACTTTTAAGAAGTATTTAGATGTGAATTTCCGAGGCCAAAGCATTCAAGGCTATGGGCCAAGTGCTGTAAAATGGGATTAGAACAGTTAAGTGATCATTTATGACCCGCTGAGGCATGATGGGCCAGAGTGCATTTCTCTATGCTATAGAGCTGTATGATTCTATGACTCTTTGACTTAATGAGATAGTCAAAGAGGACTTGGCACAGCCATTATATTCTACATGAGACTTTCTCATCACCTAAGAATTGAAAGTCCACTGGAACACATCACTATCTCCATAAAAAGGGTATTTAACCAGCCATAACTGATTTTCAAAGAAATCTCCAGTACCAACAGCCTGTGGGGAATGTGATTTTTCTTTCAAACCAACATTTTTTACAGATGTAACTGATCTTCATCCAAGTATTTTTATGATTACACTCTGCAGAGAGTTTTATATTTTTCCCCAAGCTCGGAGGGCTTTTTGTGTGTTTTTTTTTCATGAAGGGCATTTAGACATATTTGCACATTTAAAATATTTTTGAATAATCTTTGCATCTTTGTTTAAGTTTTTTTTAAAGTAAAGCGATTCCTTATTGTTAACTTACGGAGCTTGGCTGACTTGTTTCCCATATTGTACTACATCAGTCTAATACAAATAAAATCAATGATATTACTTACTTTTTAAATTCAAAATCTGTTGTGGCCAGTGAAGGAGTGGGACAAAGGAATGCGATCCATCCAACCCTTCTAATAGCAGGAAGTTGTTCACTTGTACACTTAGCTTCCACATGTGACCTCAGGCAACCAAAGTCTTGGTTCAAGCTCTGTGTTTGCCCATCCTGGCTGCCCTGCAGCTATTTCTTGATTTAGAAGGTGATATTACAGAAGGTTGATCCCCTCACTTCACAACAATTCTGACCCAGTGGTTGTGAAGGAACGGTGATATATTTCGAAGTCAGGATGGTGAATTTCTGCAGTGCATCTTGTAGATAGTACACACGGTTGCTACTGAGTGTCGGTGATGGAGGAAGTGGATACTTATGGATGTAGTGCCAGTCAAGTGGGTTGCTTTGTCCTGGATGGTATCAAGCTTTTTGAGTGCAAGTGGGGAGTATTCAGTCACACTTCTGATTTGTGCCTTGTAGATGGTAGTCAGGCTTTGAGAGGTCAGGAGGTGAGTTATTCACCGCAGTTTTCCTACCCTCTGACCTGCTCTTGTAGCCACTATGTTTACGTGGTGAGTCTAATTCAGTTTCTGGTCAATGGTAACCCACAGGATATTGATAGTGGGGGATTCAGTGATGGAAGGGACGGTGGTTAGATCGTCTCTTATTGGTGATGCTCATAACCCATCACTTGTGTGGCACAAATGTTATTTGCCACTTGTCAGGCCAAGCCTGAATATTGTCCAGATCTTGTTGCATTTGAACATTGACTGCTTCAGTATCTGAGGAGTCGTGAATGGTGCTGAACATTGTGCAATCATCAGCGAACATTCCCACTTCTGACCTTATGATGGAGGGAAGGTCATTGCTGAGGAGGTTTTTGCTGAGCAGGTGCTGCTTGATAGCACTATTGATGAAATTTTCCTTCACTTTACTCATGATCACAAATAGACTGATAGGGCGATAATTGACCGGGGTTGGATTTGTCCTGGTTTTTATGTACAGTACATACCTGGGCAATTTTCCACATTATCAGGGTTATGCTAATATTTTCAGTTAAGGTTAAAATCAGGTCAGCAATGATCTTGTTGAACGGCAGAGCAGGCTCAAAGAGCCAAGTAGCTTACTCTTGTTTCTTGTTTTTATGTTCATATGAGTCTAGAGCCAGGGAACATGTTCTCAGGATATGGGGTAGGCCATTTCAGAATGGGATGAGGAGAAATTTCTTCATTCAGAGGGTGGTGAATCTTTAGAATTGCCTTCCTGGCAGGACTGTTAAAACTCAATCATAGAGCATTTGATAATGATGTAGAAGGATAGCAAGTCAAAGTGTTGTTGAGATGGATGATCAGCTGTAGTCTAACTGAATGGTGAAGCAATCTCATCAGACTGAATGGCTCACTCCTGTTCCTGTGTTTCTAGATGCAGAAGGAGAGTACTGAAATCCTATCCTGTGACATTTGTCACTGAGCTATGCCACAAAAGCTAGATTTCTGTATGGCACACAAAGAAAGCTAGTTTATAGAACTATGATGAGCAAGCTTAAATAAAAATGGAAGTTGCTTCTACCTTAATAAAATAAGGTCATTGCACCGAGACAGTGTAATAGAACAACCTTTGTAAATTCCTGTTCTCTGGGATGCTTTCTTTAAATTTTTGCCGTGAAGCTGTAATTGGCATTTTATTAAATTGCATTTGCTTAAGAATAAAGAGCCCAATTTGGAACTGTTAGCAAAATGCAAATCTACTCTAAGATGCAATATTAGTCTTACATTAATAGATCTTTACTTTAGATAACATTTGGTTTTTGTTCAAGAACCATCTTGCAACTTGTACGGTGTTGTATTTAATTAGGCTCATGTGTCTCATGTTGTGATTTTCTGCAACAGTACACTTGCTTGGCACTGCATACGAATATATTTCATCAAATTGGCACAAAGGCTGCTTTTGGAAACTGCATTTATGTATGTCACTATGAAGTAGAAATTGAAATTACAAAACAAAATGAACCACATTGTGCAAAAATTCTCATTGGTTATAAGACCAATTGATTCCTCTTAACCTGGCCGCAAACCCTCCAACACAAAAACCTCCCACCACTGACACCCAAATCTCCAACTCTGACATCTGACCTCCCCCAGAGCCAACCACTTGTTCAGCCAGAAACATAAATACCCAGGGCAGGGTGGGCAATTTAATTATAATCACCAGCCTTCGTAAGATTCAGAGCCAAATTTCTCACAAATCTATTCAATGAGCTTTGTATATTCGTCAACTACTATCCCTGTATCCTGTCAAAGAATTCTTTAATCTTTGGCAAGAGTTATGAGCAACTTGTCAATATAATTTTAAAAGTTTTTTTTTCTTAAACTTGACTCGTATGCAGCTATTCACACTTTAACACTCTGACAGAGAGATACTGGATTTTGTTATAGGATACAATAATGTCCTAATTGGGTAAATTGTGAACCTACTGACTTTTCAAAGTCATTAATCTTATCATGTTTCACATCCAGTTTCAGTTACATATTTTTCATGTTTAGCTTACTCAGCAGCAAAAGTATCTCATCTATACTGTTCTGAATGGAATCATGACTGTTTTCGGTGACCTCAATGTGTTGCCATCCCTGAACCATAGGCAAGTATAACTTCCATGTTTCTTGACCATTCTTAGATCCTTATTACTGAGTGAATCTTAATTACATTTCAACCAATCTGCTCACAAACTGTCAGTATGCAACCACTGTCAAGCACAGTGCAATTCAATGAAACTTTGATTCCTACACTTAATACCATACTGATGCTTCTTATAATCAGTGCACTTCCCTCAGATGAATTAATTTTATCATACCCTTCTGAACCTTCCATACCATCTTCTATCAAAAACCCTGTTTGGACAATTTACTGCATAATGGTATTTCAAAGTACATTTGAAACATGATTCCCCAATTCCTGGGATTCTTTGAAATGCATGGCCTACATCGTAGCAGCACAGAAATTCATACACCACATGACTCACTGTGTGATAGGTAGGACATTTTTTCGACTTGGCAGAATCATCCTGTGTTGCTACTATTAACAACATGAAAGAGATAACTTCACCTATTGCTCAATCCTTTGAGATACCTTACTGCTCGAGTATAATCAGTGATGGGCACCTCTCACGATTAAAAGTGATGGCATTAAGCCTGTTTATGAGTTGTGTGAGAAATGATCTAATGAGGATAACCAGCAAGCCCCAGGATAGTTTTGATATAAAAAAAATTTTCTAATCTTCACCATGATACAACCATCCTCTACCACCATGTTAATTGAATTCAACCCAGATGGTGAAATAGCAACAAAAACAGAAGTTGCTGGAAAAGCTTAGCAGGTCTGGCAGCATCTATGAAGAAAAAAAAAATCAGAGGTAATGTTTTGGGTCCGGTGACCCTTCCTCAGAACAATTTCTAATCTTCACCATGAGGCAACCATCCTCTGCCACCATGTTAATTGAATTCGACTCAGATGGTGAAATAGCAAACTTGACTCAGATCTTTCTCTTGATATTAGGTTTACTCACAGAATGCAGCATTACAGGTCTCTTATTCCGTCTTTCTAATGCACATAGTGTATCAGCAAACTTGTTTTCTCCAGCTCTTTATCCTTAACCTTGGCAATATAATTGCAATAATATTAACAGATAGTTCGTAAGAAATCCTGACTGCAGTGTATATTTATATTACAAATTCACACTGCAATGTATCTAATTTATTACAATACACTCTGCAATGTATATATGATATACATTGTAACATATATAGTATATAGCAAATCAAAACCAGATTACATGTAATACATAATCTACAGCATATGTAATACCCTTCAAACCGTAGTGCATTGCAAATCCACACTTAAACATATACAATGTATTAAGCATATACAATGTATTACTAATTTGAGTTGCAACAGATTGGAATGTGTGGCTTAGCTTTTGAGGATAGGTTTGACTAGCTGGATTTCTTTCCATTGGAGTTTAGAAGAGTGAGAGGTGACTTGATTAAAGTTACTTGCACCAGAAGTGTGTCATAACATCTCTGAAAAGGTTGATTAGAAAATATCTGTATCTTGAATGGCCTTAACAAGGTGGACATAGAAAAGATGTTTCCTCTTATGGACGAGTCCAGAACTAGGGGACACTTTTAAAATTAAGCATTGTCCTTCTAAAAAAGTGATGAGGGGAACTTTTTTTCTCGGAGAGTAATGTGACTTTGAAACTCCTTGCCTCAGAAGGTAGTTGCAGTGGGTTCATTAAATATTTTTAAGGTGTATGTAGACCGGTTGTCATTAGGCAAGAGAATCAAAGGTTATTGGAGGTAGAGAGGAATTGGAATTTGAAACTCAAACTGATCAACCATGATGTTATTGAATGGTGGAGTAGGATCAAAAGGCTGAATGTTCTACTTTTACTCTATTTCATATGTTTGTATACCTTGTTTGCATACATTGTATATTACAAATCTATACTTCAGTATATATTGAATATCGTAAATCCAGGCTGAAATATATTTGGTGCATTACAAATGCACACTGTCATGCTATATTTGAGCTTTACAAATCCAGAATAGGTAGCAATTTGCAATTCCAGATTTCAATACTTGCAGTACAGTAGAATCCAAACCCGTAGTGTCTGTAGTATGTTACAAACCCAGGCTGCTGATAATATAGCACGTTTCTTCAAATCCAGACTATTCGTGTAGTGTATTACAAAAGGCATGTCTAATACCGTGACATTTATTTGATTGTTCACATAATTATGAAGTTTCCCTATTGCTTGGAGGATAAAATCAGTTTCTTTGGAACACTAAAGTCACACAAATATTGCATATTCAACTTGCGATTTTAGCAGAGTACATTAGTGAGGTGCTAAAACACTCATGATCAATAGGTGGGATCTAAATGTTGGTAAATAGGTGTCAGCCAAGGTCCATTCTCCTGATAGTTGGCTGAATGTACAGGATTTGCCTAAAAGGGTGCCCCAGTGACCAAATACCCTCTTTTGGCATGTAATAATTGGCCATTTGGACAAGGTCCTAGACAATGGCCAAGATTTGAGTCGCATTCGATAGAGTTGAGCCGAAAAACATAGCAATTTCAATGAACACTTTAAAAATATTTAAATATATTAAATCAGGTTGAAATTTAAAAATTGTGAACGTAGAATTTGTTCTTAATCTTACAATTTAAACAGTGTAAAGCTAAATATTGTTGCAGCATTTGCTGTTACTGAATCATACAACGTTTTATGAAGCATTTGATGTAACAATTTAAACTTGATTATTTTGGCATCTGTCAAGGTTCATTTACATATCCATGAGAAAGCATTTGCTCTGCGGCAAGCAGCTGTGTCTCATTAGATATCAGGTAAACAAATCATTATAAAACTGTTTTCATTAAGGGAGCAATGATTAAAAAATGTGATTATTGCTCATAATTGATTAATTATTACTAAAAGAGACAGTATTGCTTTCATTGACTGATATAGTTTGAATTAAAAGAACAAAATATTAAACCTACGTAACACTACTTTTTCCCTGTCTTCCAAGAATTTCTATGGTGTACAAGTAAATAGAATTAAAGGAGCTGGCATCTAGTCCATTAAGGAAATAATTATTTATACATAGCTGTACATATGCTGGAATGTAACCTTATTTTTAATTTTAAAAAAGCAAGTGTGTCATGATTACGAATGTAGAATTTGCTAGATTTAATAGAATTATTTTAGACTTCGTCATGTCAGACCAACAGTTTGTTTACGGACTACTGTTTACTCTTCTAACTTGATTAATAATAGATCTGGCTTGGGTTTACATTGCTTTTGTAGATTTGCTGTAGCTGAGCTATATAAGACTTCATCTTATGACTGCACATGCTTGAAGTGAGATCATAAAACTCCTTTTGCTCAATGTGATTTACTCAAAGGAATATGACATCATTGAATTGTCACAAAACGAAGACATCACATTTTTTACGTAGAAAGAATTATCTTCAAAGTTAGTAACCATCATATAGCTACAGCCAATCATGTAGCATACACAATGTTCCACAATACACAATGAAATAGTTAAGCCAGATTTTGGTGTTATTCAGGGAGAAATATCTGGAATACTGGATGAGCTCCATGTTCCTCCTCAAATAATAAGGGACCTTTCCATAAAAAGCCCCGATATTAATTTGACATCTCACCTGACGCCAACCACAAACTATGTGCATCTACAGAAAGGTCACTGATATTTAGAGGTATTGTATTATTAGTAAAATTCTGTTGGTTTAGTGCATTTAATATGTTTTTTTTCAAGTTGATAGTTATTCAAATAATTTGACATCTCCTCACTTCATACATCATCAAGTAAACTTATCATCCTGTAACAATATACGCAGGCTGGTTTCTTCAACAGCTTGGTAAAGTTGAGGAGTGAGTAGCTGAGACTTGGTCTTCATAGATTTAATACCCACTCAGTGTTGAGTTAACCTAGGAGTCTTAGAATTAACCTCAGGAGAACAGCACTAGGAAGGGATAATTCAAACATAGTCCTCACCTCTTGGCATGATCAAATGACCTTCACTGGAAAATGTAAATGTAGTAAATTGAGATGAGGAAAGGGCCCATTCAAGTTACCCTCGCCCCCGCAACCACCACCACTCTCCAAAAACCAGCACTTCTACCTCTCCCCATCTCCCCATTCACACTGCTGGAGGGACATTTTACTGGGGTGTTGGTGCCTAAGAAGCAGTGTTTGACAGGTGGGTAGCTGTTTATCCAGTGTTAAGTGATGTGAGGAGAGGTTATCTTACCTAAATAATTGTTCATCCAAGAATGCAATATTTGAAAAATGACAAGCTTTTCCATCTTCACTATTTCTGCAAACATTTACAGATCATCCATATATGGAGTTCCTCAGGCATTCAGAACAACAGGGGAGAAAAAAGTGAAGATAAAAAAAAGCTAATTGGCCTTTATCAGGTTGTAAAATAAAGTATAGAATTCCATTACAAAAATGATCAGAATCTAGTTATAGAGTAACTGTGACCTCACTTACATTTTAACTGGATGTTTGTGGCGCCTGCTCTTGATTACTAAAAGGGTGACAACTTGTCTCAGGATTTTCATTCCCTAAACGTGCTGTGACTTGAAACCATTTGGATAAAAGCACTTAAGGCCATGAGGGAGACTAAATCAGTTTTCTTTGAATTTATAACTGCTAAACCAGCTTTTGCACAGGAAGAAATATGTGAGAATACTGAATTTGAATGTTTTACAGTTCTCAGTTGGTGTGGGAATACATGGCTGCAGTGAGGCAGCAAGAAAAACAGAATTGATGGCACAAGCCTTTCTCATCACAAAAAACAACTTTAAATCACTTAAATTCACTATAAAATTTATACATGTTAAGGGTCATATTGATTCATTTGGCAAAACTGTCAATCTCTGATTCAGAAGATTGTGAGTTCACAATCACGCTGCAAGTCTTAAACACGTTGTTTAGCCTAACACTTAAAAACAGTTGCTAGAGAGGACCATCTTTTGAATCTGTCATTAAATCTGAATACTGTTGACATTAAAGACCACCAAAGCAGGACAGAAGGTTATTCCAATCTGCTGGCCTGTATTCCTCCTTCACACAATTATAGCAGGAAAATTGCTAACTATTCATTCATGGCTGGACACAAAATATCTTGATTTGTCTGTACAGTTCTTGTCTCTATATTATATTTATATATGCTGCATAATGTATTGTAGTCATTTAATGTTTATAAAAGCACTGGGGAAGGTGCAAAGAAAATTACAAAAATTATACAAGAACTGGAAGGAGATACTGAGGCCTTTATTCTCAAAAAAGAATAGTTAACTCGATAGATGCCTTTAAAGTTTTAAAGGAGTTTGATAGAGTAGATGTAAAGAGGATGTTTCCCCTTTTGGGACCGTTAATGTAAAATAAACACAAGTACTCAAATGGGGAACTGCAGAATAATTCATTATTGGAAGCATAGTTAAAATATGAAACATACCTACCACAAGGAACAATTGGAGCAAATGTTTATCTCTCAATCAACAATTCAATAACAGACTATCTTGACATTATCACATTTCTGTTTGTAGGAGCTTGTGTCTGTAAATTGATTGTTGTTTCCTACACCAACGCTGTGAATACAATTCAAAATTACTTCATTGGCTATAAAGCACTTTGCGATGTCCCCTGGCCTTGAAAGCTGCTACATAAATGCAAGTCTGTCTTTTCTTGGGAGATGTGGTAAAGCTCTTTTTATGATGCACATGATGTCTTTCTGAAAGACATAGTTTTGTCATGACCCTTTCAATATTAAATCTAAAGATAAGAAAAGATTGCAAATATACAATAAGTCACAATAAGATAGCTAACACTGACATGATAGGCAGAATGGCCTGTTTCTATGCAGAACAAATCCATTTTTAGGTGAAGTTTTACTGTTAAAGTTTCAAAACGCTGACCTAACTTTCTGTTACAGAAAGGTTCACAGACCTGCTCTGCATTTCCATCTTTGCTGTTTCTACTTGGGATAAGTTTGTACTTCCAGTCCTTAGTCTTGTTCTTGCACGTAAGCAGACAATACTACATGAAGATTTAAACTAAGCTTCAGAATTGTAACATGGTGACAGGTCCCAAAGACTATTACCCAGCTAATCAAACTACTCTATTTTAATTAACATAATGGAACTTCAAGTCTTCACACTGATACTTACAATGGCCTATCACTTACTGTTACTTTTACCTTTATCATTTCAGCAGCAACCAAATTAATTTCTGTTAAATGCTACTTCTTGAAAAGAACAGAAAGGAATATAAAATTAAGATTCTGTTTTGAATACAACCTTTATATCAAAATTTGCTGATTAGAGGATGCAAAATTCACCACTTATGCTTTCTTATAGTGTTGAAGCATTTCTTCATATATGTAAAGGTAACATTCTGTGAAACTGTGCTACTCCACTTCCTCATTACTATTTTTGCTGTGGTCCTGTTCCACATATGCCAGTAAACCCCAACTTGTCCATGTGACCATTCTTCATCTCGGCAAAGATGGGTTATAAATATCAAAAACTCTTCAACTTTAAACAACATTTCAACCAATACTAATTTCTAGTCCTGCCTAATCTTGGAACTTTTAATCAAATATTGAGCAGCGATTAGTGGGTACTGTTTTAGAATCATAGAACATTTCAGTACAGGGATAATTATTTGAATATTAGATCTTTCCACCCAAGCCCCAGTCTAGCCCCAATTGCTTGATCACCTCCCATTTCCCTTTTTATTCATGCTTTTCAAGCACTTGAAAGTGTTGCTTTCCTTTTTTTCCAAAATAGAGTTTGTGACAGAGAATTTAACATTCTGCACATGATCTGTGTAAGCTATTTTCTCTAACCTCCTTCAATTCCATTTAAGTTTAATTTACATTTGGGGCAATTACTGTTGTCTCAATTCACTGTGGAAACAGTCCACAATAATTTTACATTATTGCAGTCTTGAAGGTTGTGTGAGATAACTTCTTAAACATCTCAGCTGTGGTCAAAATAACCTTAACATTTGAAGCATTTTTTCATTGATGCAATGGTAACATTCTGTGAATCTGTGCTACTCCATTTCCATTGCTGTTATATTACATCTACTGTGAAGTGCATAAAACCAAACTCAATAGTCTAGCCACATTTCTTCTACGACCTTCCCTTCTAGCATCATTAATGTTTTTAACACAAATGCAGGTCACCTAGCCCTTTGCACCTGTGCCTTTGTCTGCTTTCTGTTAGAGCAATATTGTATGACTTCCACTGTTCCACCTGCTCTCATAACCCTCTGTCCTATTTCAAATGTTTATCCAAATGAATTGTTACAATGGTCTCTGTCTCACTCACTCCTTGTGACAAAGTATCAGAGTTTGCTAATGAAAAGATTAAGGGGAGGTTAGTCAAAAGAAAGATGAGAAATTTATACATAAAAGTTGTAGATAAGTTAGTTCAGTGGATGAAGGATGCTGTGAATTGATGGAATACGTCCAAGGATCCTGGGAGAAACAGGGTAGAAATGAAGCAGCCCAAGAAGTTTCAAGATTCCATTGAACATCGATATGTCCTGGAGTAATAAAGATTCAATAGTTTAATACCCATCTCACCTATGGTTTGGGAAGACTTGGAAGAAGAAATTGCTAGTCATAATCCACAGGTCCATCAGGAGATGGTTACAGTTGTGCAGACTTTGCCAAAACTTAAAGAGAACGATATGGAAGCATTTTTTATGCCGTTTGAGAAAATAGCAAGCCAAATGAGATGACCGAAAGCAAATTGGAACTTGCACATGTGAACTAAATTAACTGGTGAAGCACAAGAGATGTATGTGAACCTGTCAGAGGAACGTTTCAGGGATCATGAAAAGGTGAAAAGGGCTATTCTAAGCACATATGAGTTGGTCCCCAAAGCATACAGGCAAAGATCACAGACCAGAGGATATAGGAGCAGAATTAGGTCATTTGGCTCATCGACTTTGCTCTGCCATTCAATCATGACGGATATGTTTTTCACGCCCATTCGCCTGCCTTCTCCCTGTAGCCCTTGATCCCCTTATCCATCAAGAACCTATCTATTTTTGTCTTAAAAACACTCAGTCACTTCCCCTTCACAGCCTTCTGTGCCAATTGGTTCCACAGATTCGCCACCCACTAGCTGAAGAAATTCCTCCTAATCTCAATTCAAAAGGGTTGTGCCTTCACTCTGAGGATGTGCCCTTGGGTCCTAGACCCTCCTACTAGTGAAAACATCTTTTCTATATCCACTATATATACGGCTCTCAGCATTCTGCCAGTTTCAATCAGATCCCTCCTCATTCTTCTAAACTCCGTCAAGTACAGACCCAGAGACTTCAACTGCTTCTCATATAACAAGCCCTTCATCCCTGGGATCATTCTTGTAAGCTTCCTCTGAACCCCCTCCAAGGCCAGAATATCGTTCCTTAGATCCAGGCCTCAAAACTGCTGACAATATTCCAAATACAGTCTGACCAGAGCCTTTTACAGCCTCAGCAGTACACTTGTGTTCTTTTGTCCTGTTGAAAACTAACATTGCATTTGCCTTCCTAACTGCCAACCAACCCTAGCTGTTAACCTCAAGAAGATCCTAAATTAGGACTCCCACATCCTGTTGTGCTTCAGATTTCCAAAACCTTTCGCTGTTTAGAAAATAGTCTATGCTTCTATTATTCTACTAAAATACATAACCTCACACTTTCCCACATTGTATTCCATCAAACACTTCTTTGCGCACTCACCTAGCCTGTCCAAGTCCATCTGCAGCCTCCCTGCTTCCTCAAAACTACCTGTCCCTCTCCTATCTTTCTTTATGTCATTTGAAAACTTAGCAACTATGACCTTAGTTCTTTAGTCCAGGTTGTTAATATATAATAGTTGTGGTCCAAAACGGACCTGTGTGAACACCACTAGTCACCAGCAGCCATCTTGAAAAAGACTCCATTTTCACTACTCTATGCTTTCTGCCAATCAGCCAATCCTCTATCCAAGCCTGTGTCTTGTGCCGAACACCATGTGCTCTTAACTGATTTAGCAGCCTCCTGTGCAGCACTTTGTCAAAGGCCTTCTGGAAATCCAAATAAATCACATCCACTGGCTCTCCTTTGTCTAATTTGCTCATTACCTCCTCAAAGAATTCTAACAGATTTGTCAGGCATGACCTCACCTCAATAAAGCCATGCTGAATTGGCCATATTTTACTATGTACTTCTCAGTACTTCACAATCTCATCCTTCATAATGGGCTCTAAAATCTTACCAATGACCGAGGTCAAGCTAACAGGCCTGTAGTTTTCTGTCTTCTGCCTCCTACCCTTCTTAAATAGGAATTTTACATTAACTAATTTGCAGTACTGTGGGACCCTCCCTGACTCCAGTGATTCCAGAAAGATCACCACCCATGCATCTACAATCTTGTCAGCTATCTTCTTCAGAACTTTGGGAGTAGTCCATCTAGTCTGGCGATTTATCCATCTTCAGACTTTTCAGCTTCTCCACCACTGTCTCTTTGGTGATGGCCACTTCACTCACCTTGGCCCCCGACTCTCTCAAAATTCTGGCATGCTGCTGGTATCTTCCACTGTGAAAACTGATGCAAAGTTCCTATTAAGTTTCTCTGCCATTTCTTTTTCCCTTACTGCTTCTCCACCCTCATTTTCCAGTGTCCAATGTTCACTTGTCTCTCTGTTATATATCAAAACAAACAATTGCAATCTTCTTTTACACTACTAGCTAACTTACTGTCATATTTCATCTTCTCCCCTTATTGATTTTTTAGTTATTCTCTGCTGGCTTTTAAAGGCTTCCCAATCCTCAAGTTTCCCACTAATCTTCACTGCATTGTATTCTTTTGCTTTTATGCTGTCCCTGACTTCCCTTGTCGTCCATGGTTGCCTCATCCTCCCCTTAGTATGTTTCAGAGATTTCAGAACTTATGGAAACAGTCTTGATAAACCTAGAGTGAGTTTGAGACAGTTAAACAAAATAATTTTGATAGATGGATAAGCCCTTAACAGCTGATAGTCCTTACGATTCTCTCAGGGAAATTATTATTTTAGAAACATTTAACATTTCCTTACCTTCTGTAATCAGAACTCATTTAGAAGACCAAAGGGTAGCAACGACAAGACAAGCAGCTACAATGGATGATAACTGTGAACTGACCCATAAACCTTTTTCCGTCACCCTCAGAAATTTGAGAAGAATAAAAAGTGGAGAACATACAAACTCCACACACAGTCACCCAAGGCTGGATTCAGACCTGGGTCCCTGGCACTAAGGTAGCAGTATTAGCCACTGAGCCACCATGCTGCCGAAGTGGCCTTTTAGTGGGGAGCAAGCCTGGCCAGGTGATCGAAATTTCAGAGGGAGAGCAGTTTGGGAACAGTGATCATAATTCCATAAGTTTTAAGATAGTTAGGACTAAGGATAAGACTTGGTAGAATCATACAATCCCTACAGTGTGAAGCAGGCCATTTGGACCGAGTCACAGTGACCCTCCAAAGCACATCCACCCAGACCCACCCCTCTACCCTATCCCTGTAACCTCGCATTTCCCATGGGGAATCCAGCTGCACATTCCTGGATACTATGGGCAATTTAGCATTGCCAATCCACATAACCTGTACATCTTTGGACTGTGGGAGGAAACCAGAGCACCTGGAGGAAACCCATACAGACACGGGGAGATTCGTGCAAACTCCACACAGACCGTCACCTAAGGCTGGAATCAAACCCGGTCCCTAGCGCTCTGAGGCAGCATGCTAGCCACTGTGCCAACTCATTCTAAGTGAAAGTGCTGGGAAGGCTAATTACAACAATATTAGGCAGGAACTGAAGAAATTAGATTAGGGGTGACTATTTGAGACCAAATCTACATCTGACAAGTGGGAGTCTTTTAAAGATCAGTTGACCAGAGTTCAGGACCAGCAAGTTCCTGTGAGGATGAAAGATAAGGATGGCAAAATTCATGGAACCTGAGATAACAAGGGATATTGAAAGCTTTGTCACAAAGAAAAAGGAAGTATATATAAAGTTTAGGAAACTGAAATCAAACAAGGCCCTCAAGGAGTACAAAGGAAGCAAAAAAAGAAGAAATTAGGAGGGCTAGAAGAGGCAATGAATGTCCTTGGTAAGTAGGATTAAGGAGAATCCCAAATCATTTTGTACATATATTAGGAGCAACTAAGGAAAGAGTAGGTCCACTCAAGGACATAAAAGAGAATTTATATGTGGAGTCAGAGGAAGTGTATGAGGTCCTTAACGAGTACTTTGCATGAGAATTCACCAAAGAGAAAGACATGGATGATGGTAAAGTATTGTGGGGGGAATGTTGATATTAGACAGAGCAGGAGTTGGAAGTCTTGATAAACATTAAGGTAGATAAGTCCCCAGAGCCTGAAAGGATCTGTGGAGTCCCTACACTGCAGAAAGAGGCCGTTCAGCCTATCAAGTCTGTACCAACCCTCTGAAGAGCTTCCCACCCACCCCACCCCACCCGACCCCATGTACCAACAAACAGGAGTCTAATAATGAAAGGATTGGGTTATCTAGGACAATGAGTATGATTAACAGTAAGATTTGTAGGATAGAAATCAGGAATAGTATTGATATTTAAGTGTGGAATGCACTGAGTTTTGTTTCAGTCATTAACTCTTGTCAACATTTTAGTTTGTGGCAACATCTAGAGCTGTCTTCATGCTGATGGGAGATGTCAAAATTGCAAGGTTAACTATGGACTGAATAGAGTGGTGTGAAGCTTGAGTTCACTTCTTTCTTATTTTTATTGTGAAAACATTTTCTTCATTTTTATTTTACACATAAGGTGAGGATGAAGATGAATTTGAGTTGTTCATGATGCCACTAACTACAACATTTGAAAATCTGACGCATCTTTTCAACAGCAATTTCAAGCAAGACAAGGCCAAGGTATGTTTGTCTTCATTATTTACTAGGCAATATAAGATGGAACCTATGAATTGCTACATGAATTGTCATTGCTGTTTTAAAATATTTCATATGTTGCAGCCATTTAAAGGTTACATTGACTTCTGTTGTATAAACCACTTGAGCAATAATAAGTTATGTGTACATGTTAAGACGTCAGGTCTCCAGAGGCAATGAGAGTCGTGTTAATGTGTAAGCTATGTGCAAATGCCAGCAAACCATTAAAGTATGCAAATGGTAATTAACTTTGCATTTGAGCCAGCATTCTGGCTTTAACAGCCAAAGCATAGGTTCAAGAGCTGCCTGCATCTTGTCTCTGGTGAAACTTATGGGCTTGGAAAGCTTTCAACTGCTGAAAATGGATACTGCAATTATGTCCAGGTGAGCACTTCTACTGAGTGTGTTATTATTCCTACTTTCCATGTAATTTTCAGTATCTGTCCTCTCACCTTGATCTGCACTTCTCTGATTCAATCAATCCTAGAATATCTGCTGTCAACCTTCACTGCAACTTGGAAACAGTTTATGCAGCTCCACCTTGCACTTATGAGAAATATCAACAGGAGGAGGAGGACCAGTAGCTGAATGAGCAGCAAAAACAACTTCCTCCTCCTCAGCCACTTGCCACTGGAAATAGCAAAGGGATGGATGCAGCAATCCACCTCAGAGGATGCAAGTCCAGAAAGCAGTGCCCATAGCTAGAGATCGGCTATCTCAATATACGTGAGCATTAGTTTCTCTGGAAACAGGCTTTTATGACACCAATGTTGAAATCTCAATCCTCCTGTAGCAAGACCTCCTTCTCACTGGGCCAGGAGGGCAAACGTTGGCATTGACCGTCAATGTGGCCATCACTGTACGCCGTCCTCCTCTGGCTCTCTGCTTTCTCCTGAAGTTATGTACTTTCTGCTGGAAGGAGAGAAAGCATAGAGTTGTGTTTGTGACAAAAAGGCTTGGGTGCAAGGTGAGAAGGTCAACCTGAATAAACAGTGAGGTATAGATGCAAAGTGACATGAGGATGAATATGATATTGACTGTTTAGATGCGGATACAAGGTAGTACATAGGAATATATGATTTAGGAGCAGGAGTAGGTCATTCAGTCATTTGAACCTGCTGTACCAGTCAGTAAGGTTCTGGCTGATCTGGTTATGGTCTCAATTCCATTTTCTTGTCTGCCTCCCATACCCTTTTTTCCTTGTCTTTTGAAAATCTGTCTAATTCAAGTTTAAGTAATTTCAATGATGCAGCCTCTGTTGCTTTCTGGAGAAGAGATTTCACATACTAATAATTTGCTGTAAATTCTCTTCTCCAGAATTTCTTCTCCTGTCCTTATTCTTGAATAGTGTCCTGTGGTTCCAGCCTTTCCCAAACGAGAGAATATAACAGTATCATACAATACATCAGAGGCCATTCGATCCATTGAACCTATCCTGCAAAAAATGTACTACTGCCTACACTAGTCCCACACTCCCTCACTAGGCTCATAGCCTTCAAAAATAAGAAGGGAATGTAGACTGAGAGGTAGACAGAATGGGGAAGGTTAATAAAATGTAGAGGGTAATAAATAGGCAGGTGAAAACTAAGATGCAAAGTGGTAGACTGGGATGGAAAGGTAGATAATGATGGGTAGAAAGGAAATTAAATATACAGCATTTTGTGTACAGGAGAGGTTGAGACCGTAGGAAGGTGTTCAACAAAGACCTAGCAAATTATAAGGTAATGAGAGACAAAATGTGCAGATGAAGAAAATACAAGGACTAAAAATGAGAGAATTATTGAGGTATTGATGTAAAGAGGCATCTTTGGACATGTGATAGGTTATCAGCATTTTTTTTTCTACTTTATGTGCGCAAGATATCAAGACAGCCCAGACTGGGGCTGAAGGTGTTAAATATGGGATTATATGTAAAACAACTGCCAATGGCAAAATGAAATAATTCAGAGAATGCATTACAGACTTAAGATTGAAAAGAATAGGAACAGGAAAAGGCCATTTGGCCCCTCAAACTTGATCTGCAGTTCAATAGGATCATGACTGATCCAACATTCCTCACATTCATTTTCCTGGTCTTTCGTTATAACCCTTGATTCTCCTACTTATCAAGAATCTATCACAGCCTTAAATATACACAAAAACTCTACCTCCACAGCTTTCTGTGTTAAGGAGTTCTGAAGATACTCAATCCTTTAAGAGAAGAAATTCCTCCTCATCCCAGTCTTGAAATGGCATCCTTTAATTCTGAGACAATGCTGTTTGGTCCTAAACTCTCCTATGACGGGAAACATCTCTCAGCATTTATCCTGTCTAGCCCCTTAAGAATCCAATAATCCTGTCCTCCAGTGACAAAATCTTTCTTTGAATAAGGCGGCTAAAACTGCTCAGAGTACTCCAGATGTGATCTTATCAGCAATTTGTACAGTTGCAATTAAACTTACCTATCTTTAAACTCCATCCACCTTGAAATAAGGGCCAACATTCCATTACCCTTCCTAATTACTTACTGCACCTGTGTGCTAGCTTTCTGTGTATCCTAAAATGGCAGGAGACAGATCCAATTGTACTATATAGGTTAAAGTGGAAGAATATTTACTAATTAAACAGGAACTGGACTTTTAGTCTCTGCTAGAGTCAACCTTGGATGTATGTAGGAACCAAAACTGGCATTGCCAGCCACTACGCTGCTCTACAGGCAGCACAATGGCTCAGTGGTTAGCACTGCTGCCTTACAGCGCTAGGGACCTGGGTTTGAATACAGCTTTGGGTGGGTCTGTGTGGAGTTTTCAAACTCCCCCCATGTCTGCGTGGGTCTCCTCCGGGTGCTCCAGTTTCCTTCCACAGTCTAAAGATGTGCAGGGTAGCTGGATTGGCCATGCTAAATTGTCGTTGTGTCCAAGGATGTGCAGGTTAGATGGGCTTGTATTTGCATAGGAAATGCAGGGTTACAGAGGTAGGGTGGGTGGGGTGGGTCTGGGTGGGATGTTCTTCGGAAGGTCATTGTGAACTCAATGGGCCAAATGGCCTGCTTCCACACGGTTTGGATTCATCCTGACTCCGGACGTGAGATTGGATGATGGCAGGGCTGCCTGCCAACGTAAAGTGGGTAGTTGATCAGACTCGTTAAAAACAAAATTGACACTAGCTAAATGAGACTAATTGGTATTTTCCAGTCACCTTCGAAGTTCCTGCAGACAAGATGATGTGCTTGAAGATATCCTCTTGAAGGCAGGTTGGGTTGTAGCCAGGACTTGAGGCAGGCCTAGAGGATCTCTGAACAACAGCAAACACCCTTTTAAGGGTTTAACACCCCTATTATCTCTGATAGTGGTGGGTTAACTTCAAAATGCAATTTTTGATTAAGGGTTCACAAAAGAATTGCTGGTGCCCCATCTTGAAACACTTTTTGCAATTACCTGAGAAGTGGTTAGCTCCATTTGCTGAATGGCTGATTTACAATGCAGAGAGACATCAACAGAGTGGCTTCAATTTCTGTACTGGCTGAGGTTACCATGAAGGCCCTGCATTCTCAACCTCTCCCCTCACCTGAGGCATGGTAACCCTCAGGTTAAACTCCTCATGACTCATCTCTCTCAACTGAGAGAGTAGATTATGGTCTACAATCAGCACTGCCTTTCAAGCTGGAAAGCCTTTCATAGGTTGTCTATCTTCGATAGCCACAACACCATCCTTAATTGGACAACAAGGCTATCTCCAGGCAAATCAAGGGAGTACCCCAGTGAAAAGCCCAATGAGTGTCTCATTCATCATGACAGATTCAGCATCTACCAACTGTCACAAATTTCCCTTTATTTGAAGGGAGAATCCACTTACAGGTCTGAATCCTCCACTTGTGTTTCAGAAATGCAGTTAAATTAAGTGGGCAAAAACCTGATTGCATGGCTGCTTTGTAATTCTGAATGATTTTTATTCTCTACTTGGACTGTCTCTAAACACAGCTGCATTAATACATTCACAACGGGATTTCATGATCATTATTCAGAATTCTTGTTCGGTTTGATACTCAAATATTCTTTTTATGCAAAATTTCCCAGCAAATGATAATTAACATATTTTTATTTCTCACTGAGGAAAGGATGTAATTACCTCAGGAACATTATTTGCTTTAGGAAGTGCTTCCTGAATCTACGTTACCATCTCTCATGTCCCTGCAGACAGTGTTGGCTGGTCTTGCCCTCCATTGTCATCTTAGAGCTTTTTTCTTTTGTTTTAGTATGTGTGCATTTTACTGAAGGAGATTAATTTTTCACAGAGATTTAAATTAAGACAATGTTCATATATTCAGCCTTTTTTTCTGAATATTGTTTTGAGTAAGCATATAATTTTGTTACATATCAAAATGCTGCTTTTAAAACAATGTTAAAACAATAAAAGCTTTTCTTCAAACTCCAGCTCCAGGGTCACTTACTCCTCCAAACCTCAATCTGAACTCCCAAAACCAATGTCTCATGGCATACTGCATGGCCAGTGGCCACACACACTCCCATTACAAACGTTGTCATCTGACATAGAACATAGAACAGTACATCACAGTACAGGCCCTTCAGCCCACGATGTTGTGCCAACCTATTATCCTACTAAGATCAAACTATTCCCGCATACCCTACATTTTACTATCCTCCAGGTGCCTATCCAAGAGTCGCTTAAAAGTCTCTAAAGTATTTGACTCCACTACCACTGCCTGCAGCGCATTCCACAGGCTCACCACTCTCTGTGTAAAGAACCTACCTCTGACATCTCCCCTATACCTTCCTCCAATCACCTTAAGATTATGCCCCCTCGTAATAGTCATTTTAGGTGAAGGGAAGTCATAGGTGAAGGGAAAAAGTCTCTGACTATCCACTCTATCTATGCCTCTCATCATCTTATACACCTCTATCAAGCCACCTCTCATCCTTCTTCGCTCCAATGAAAAAAGCCCTACCTCCCTCAACCTTTCCTCACAAGACCTGCCCTCCATTCCAGGCAGCTTCCTGGTAAATCTCCTCTGCACCCTCTCTAAAGCTTCCACATTTTTCCTATAATGAGATGACCAGAACTGAACACAATATTCCAAGTGTAGTCTAACCAGTGTTTTATAGAGCTGCAGCATAACCTCGCGGCTCTTAAACTCAATTCCCCTGCCAATGAAAGCCAACACACCATATGCCTTCTTTACAACCCTGCCAACTTGGGTCGCAACTTTGAGGGATCTATGGACATGGACCCCAAGATCCCTCTGTTCCTCCACACTGCCGAGAATCCTGCCATCCTGACATGTGCCAGCCTGTCTGCATCATATGGCTTTTCATCAATATTCACTTCTTATACTTATTGTATGCCTCTGCACTATAATAATGAACTTTGGAGTGCATTGGCACAATTATTATAACGTTCCTGCACAGGATCAACACTCAGCTCTCACACTGGTCCAGGCTGTATCTCAGGGCTATTTACTTGGTCTCGTAGCACCCACTCTCTTCCCACCTGTCTGAGTGATCACAGCATCCCTCCCTTCCTTGGTTTGCTTTACCTTTCAGCTGCGCTTTAAAGATTTGCAATACTTTTGCCTTGCCTTGTAGGTTATCATGCAGAAATCCAGACTGCTTGTCAGACAAGGCACACAGACCTGCACTCCATTGCACTTGTCACCAACAGGAATGAAGAACCTGGACCTTACTCCAGGTGCCCTTCCTGAAAAGGAGGACATTTTGCTGAACACCATAGTCCTATGTCAATTTCACACCTGCACCATATGCCAGCTGCGTATGTGCTGATCACAATTCATGTGCATCAAGCAAGTGACCTTGTTTCAAAGTCTAAGGAGAATGGACCTCAGTGAAGGCCAGGAAGACAACCTTCAGGCAGAGGATACTGGGCACAGGAAATCAAGAGAAGCTTCCAGCATCAATCAAGGAATCTGGACACTAGCAGCTGGTTGAGGTGGTCAGAGTCACTACATCTGCATTCTGGGGAGTGGGCTACGATCAACCATGTGGTCCAGTGCACTAGTCCAGGGATTTCTGGGAGAATGGTTTTGGAGCTGTACAGAGATCAGTCAGTAGTCTGGTCTGTCAGTTCAAGGCTGACTGGCTGTCTGATAGGAGACAGGCCATTGTTAGTCTTGGAGGTTCATCCACAAAAAGTCAAGGGGAGGATTATCATGGGCCAAACTCAATTGTGGCGATTGGAGGGAGCATGCTGGGATGCAGAGAGATTTACAGTAGTAAAGTTGGGGGGCAACTCAACATAGAAGGGGGAGGGATAGACCATGGGAGGGAAAGAGGTCGTGTCAGAAGTGGGGAATCATTGACTGTAAGTAGTTCTCTGGCTTCTATGAGAGAGACAGTGCACTACTTGACCTAGCACATTTGCTTGTTGTGCCTGAGGTTGGCGAAATAAAGAGGTCAGACGAAGAATTGGTTGGGGACTTGGAGATCTGCAAAGCCTGTGAGGTTAACAGGGAGGGCTATCAGAAAAGGCTAGTTTATGTTGGGGATTCACCAAGATAGAGAGGATGAGCGTAAGATTCACCGTTCATGGAACGACTGCTATTGCCTTCCATCTTGCTGCAATTAAAGTACCCAATGGAGATGAAGATTGCTGCAAACATACCCAAAGTAAATGGGTAAGTGATGTGAAGAAGGGGGCTTCAATTTCAAGTGGCGTGCAGCCGAATTCCTTGCCCCAAACATATCATGCAAAATAACTGATGAATCCCACTAATGCTGTGATGCAGTAGCTATGTTTGACTACCCGGAAAAATGGACGTAGTTACCAAAGTAGCTGTCAATGCTGTTTACGCATCACCAGGAGGTGCTTACTTCACACCTTGGAGCACTGAACCTGTAGCACCAAGGATGGGTGAATACTAAATCTTCCCTGTTGAGGTTGTAGCTAAAAGAAACTCACACGCAGCTGAAGGTGAAAAGTGAACATATTTTTACAAAATAGAAACTCATTTACATTGACATCACAGTGCATTTCCAGGTTCCAGAGTTGGGGTGGAGTGAGCTTGCCCTACCTTGGCCCTAGTTAACCTTGGTGTTTAGTCTGCCAACCCCAGGAATGTTTTTGTCCAGTGGGCCCAGACATGCTGAATGTGTCCTACCCAGAGACAGGTGCGCCCTTATCGGTTTGCACTCCTACAAGGCTGAGGCTGACAGGAAGGGTGGAAGTGCAAAGCTCAGCTACTTTTGGAGAAATATCCCCACTAAGTTGTACAGCTGCACAACCAGTCAGAGGTTCTTTGTTTGCTGATTAGCATGCTGCCACATTTGCTCCTGCTTCTGGAAGCTGCTGCCAAACATGGACCTTGGAGGTCCCTGCAGCAGAAAAAATAAGTAGAAGGAACATTGTTCTGGAGTGTCCTAAGAGGCTTCGGGGGGGTGCTTGTGTGTGGTTCCTACTCCAACTGGGTCCCTACTGGCAGCATCATGTCTCCTTTCGAGGAACGGCACCTGGAGTGAGGTCCAGGTTCCTCATTCCTGTTTCATCTTGCTGTTGGTGACTAGAGCAATGGAGTGCAGGTCTGTGTGCATATTCAGCAGATTCTGAAACTGCTGGACATTCTCCCATAGCAGCCACCAACCTGTTCAAAGAGATATCAAGTCATTCATATGCCAGGGACAGCAAAGGTCTTAATGGAATTGCTGCAGTCCTTCAACTTCTATGCCGGGTTGTCCACTACCCTTGGCAAACCTACCAACTACTCCTGAGGTTAATTGGGCATTGTCGGAAGTCCCTAATTGTGAATACCATTGGATCCTTTCCTTTAGCGGTTTAGCAGGTTCCTGGTCTCTAGTAGGTCTCTGAAGAAGGGTCCCGACCCAAAATATCAACTTTCCTGCTCCTCTGATGCTGTCTGGCCTGCTGTGTTCCTCCACTCCGCACTGTGTTATCTCCCGGTTTCTGGTAATCCTCTGAGTTTCTTTCTTTCGTTTCTTTCTCAGCCCAGCTGATGAACCATGGCAATGAAGTGCTCACCAGCAAGTGCTCCTGATTCTAATGTCAAAATAAAATACTTACCAATGCGTCAATATCTGAGTCGGTGCAGGAGGCAACCTTGCTTTATTCCTCAAAGGTACAGAGGCGTGTCTTGTAGTCCAGGCCCTTTAACACGGTCACCATGGACATCCCCTGCTGGTATCTGGCAGAGACAAAAGAGAGAAATGTTCTAACCAAGGGTTAAAAGTTGTGGCATGTAACAGTAAATTCACACTGAAGGTAACAGGAGAGTAGCACAACAACTAACAATGCTTCTTTCTGTGTTGTTGGGACATGGATGTTTCCACATCTCCATAAGACTGGTCTCAATTTTCGCCTGCAAGGTACAAGATCCTCTCCTCGTAGGGAGTGAGGAGCCAAATATCCAGCAACTGACCATCTGTCAGTTTATGTTGGGGATTCATGAGCCATTTTATCCTGCAATGAGAGAAAAGGAGGGATTGAGTGAGGTGAAAGTGGGTGGCAAAGCTGTTAAGTGCTGGTTCAGGATGGGGAAGAGGTGGTGAGATGTCCTGAGTGAGTGAGTAGGAAGCACGTGGGAGGCTGGGGTAAGTGAGAGCGAGTGAAAAAAGATATTGAGGTAGTATTGAGCATGGTACAGCGTGAGCGTAGGTGGGAAGTGAGTGCAGTAGCAGAGAAAAAGTTATTGTGAGGTCACAGAAAGCAGATGATGGCACTTACCCTGGTGGAGTGAGGAAGGTGACTGATCATTTTCCTGCATTGCTCAGTGAGTTGCTGGACCCAAAGACACTGCACTCCCCAGCTAGTGAACACAGACCAGGCTGGCAGATCTGGTGTCGTGGCATCCTCTGCCAGTGGAGGAAAAGGAGTATGTCCTGTATACCACTCCGTTGTCCTTGATCTCTGTCTGCAAAGCAGGATGCCAATTTCCTCTTGCCTGCCTTGTTTGGTGCAAATGTCTGGACTGCAGGCTCTTGACCAGAGGACATCAACTTAAGATAATTAGCAAAGAACCATAGACAACATGAAGAAAGTTCTTTTTATGCAGCAAGTGTTTGGAATGCGTTGCCTGCGATTGTGCTGTGGCAGGTTTAATTGTGCCTTTTAAAGCAGAATTAGATAATTATTTGAAGACAAAAATATTTCAGGGCGCCAGTGAAAAAATAGGGGTGTGGATCTTACTGAGCAGTTCTTACAAAGAGTTCTTACAAATGATTAACAAAATAGCCTTCTTCTGAGCTGCAGCTATTCTCTTTCCATAAGTAAAAGTACACTTCTAAGTTGCGTTAAGATTTATGTAGGTTTCCAAGCTTCCAATGGAGATGCTCACCTGAAATACCAGTCACTCACAAACTTGAGTGTTAATTGCATCCAGTAATTCAACTGTGCCCTTTTCAGAAGGCTAACCACTGTCCTTAGTTATAAAGTAATAAATTTGCAAATTTGGCAGTTACCTGATAAACTCTTTCATTTGGCCATGCTGGATTCTCTCCAACTACCCTTTTAGAGAAAAGATGCCTGTGTTAAAATGCCCTACAAGCTGAAAGGTCATGTCAGCATCCTTACAATGAAGTGTAATAAGATTACTTAACATAAAACTACAAGTGCTGATTTGCATATAAATTAATTTGCCTTGTTTACCCCTGGTCCTGTGTATCATTATTAGATGCTCAATCTATTAATAATGGAGTGGAAACATAAGAGCAGAGAAAATATAAAATCTTGCAATATATTTTGAGTATTTTTTGTTTAAAAATGAATTCAATGTTCTATGTTACTTATGCATTGATTCTGAAATTGTTTAAAAGGAGTGTTCTTATGATTACATCTCCAGCATATATTAGTAAGATGAATGTGATTATTTTGAAGCTGAACTGACAGTAACGTAACAGAAATAAGATAATAAATTACATTTTAAAAATATCTGAAGGCCTTTGGGGTATGTATGAATGGTAATTGGAGTGAATAATTCAAATCCTGGGGAACACAGGTTAAAAACGAGAACATTAGGAGTAAGAAGGGAAGTCAGATGGAGCTTCTCACCAAGGCAGTAATAGAATGCTGAATAAATTATCAAGGAATTTTATTGAAGTGGACAATGTAAACATATTGAAGAGGCAATTAGATACGTTTGTGAAAAGAGATGAAGAGAGAGAATGAAATAGTGCATCTGTGAAAGGTTCAGACTTGTTTGGTTGGTTGGCCTTTTCCTGTTCCCTTGTTTTAAGCAGCCAATAGAAGTTTGTGTTTGTACCAGTACCTTTAAACTTTGGTGGTTAAGACAAATGACTCCGTTTGGCTCTCTTTTGTGAGGGTGGGTGGGTGGGTGTGGAAAATCAGGTGATGATTCACAATGTATCATCCTAATATCATAAATTTACAGGAATATAACAAACAATTAATCTCCAACACTGCAAGGATACAGGTAACGTCAACTAGCTCATACCATAGTGGGTTTGATTACATTTGAGTACGAAAAACAGACTCTTGAAGTTGTATACGTGAAAATTTCCATTTTCAGATGCTGTTGTTCCTTGCAATGCTGTTTACAAATTGAGGCTGTGAAATTCTGATCCATGTTTCATTTTCAAATTACTCTAACATCATCATAGAACTCCTACAGTGTGGAAACAGGCCCTTCGCCCAACAAGTCCACACTGACCCTCAGAGCATCCCACCCAGACCCATGCCCCTATATCCCACCTAATCTACACATCCCTAAACTCTATGGGCAACTTAGCATGGCCAATCCACCTAGCCTGCACATCTTTGGACTGTGGGAGGAAACCGGAGCTCCCGGAGTAAACCCACGCAGACACGGGGAGAATGTGCAAACTCCACGTAGACAGTCACCCCAAGGTGGAATCGAACCCAGGTTCCTGGCGCTGTGAGGCAGCAGTGCTAACCACTGAGCCACGATGCCATTCCATCATGGTTCCATCATGATTCCATCATGGAATTAGTATTAAATAGAGGTGCACAGAATATTGTTATGGGAGACTGGTCTTAGATAGGGCAAAATTAAGTCCACACTCTGATTTCTTTTTGGGAGATGCATTGTTGCTGTTGTTCCATCCAAGAAACAGGATGAGTTAAATTATTTTGTAATTGAGCTGTATAAATCTGAATGGCTCAAATTCGATTTTTATTTATTCTTCAGTGGGTTAGCTAGAATGATGTAAGGAAGTGCTGAAATTAGCATCAGACCCTGAGGGACAGGACTGGGGAGAATGAAGTTTTTATTCTTGATAGCTATCTGGCGAGCTCTGACAGAAATTGAGTTGGTGAAAAGAGTGGATTTGAATGGAATTGCACTTGGATATGATCCTCCAATTGCCAACATGAACATTTAGATTTAAATGTGGATTTTATTGTCATGTGTACTCAAGTACAGAAGTATAGTGAAAAGTGTATAATGTTGCCACACAAGCGCCATCTTAGGTACAAAGGTACTTAGGTACAAAAAACTTAGGTACAAAGTAGTAAAAGAAACAAAGTTAGAAAAGTTAAGCATATCCTTCATAGAATAAGTAGAAAAATAAAGAAATAAGGTTATAGTTAATATTAAAGTCATTTTTAATATAAACTAGAAAAATAAAAGAATAAAGTTACAGGTTCAACAGTCTTTGATGAGCCCTCCCCTTAGCTCACTCTTTGGGAGACCTCAGCTGCCTGTTCTCGACACTGCCACCGCAGATACTGGGGGTCCTACGTCATTGCTTGCTCTCCCCGCATTGGGCTGCTGATGCTGAAGCTGCTGTCTCCCTGATCTCCTACTCCTGCCTCCAGAATATGCCTGAGCAGGAGCCACTTGCACACCGAAACACTGCCATGTTTGGCCAACAGATCACCACAATCCACTGAGAGACCAGGCCAAGAGACCACCATATGCTGCCGAGAGACCAGGTCAAAAAACAGCCATGGACCACCGAGAGACCACCACAGGCCAAGCCAGGCCTAGAGGATGCCTCACCAAGTCCATGCTGAGGCCAGGAGTGAAGAAAAGATGAAAAAAAAATCCAAGAGTGGGAAAAAAAAACAAAGTAACAGACAGAACAGATGAGCTCCGACTGAAATGTCCTACTCCACCACCATCTTGGTCTTACATAAGGTCTTACCTTCAGGGAAAGGGAGTGGGAGGACGGGTTGACTTTATGCCACCAATTTTTATTGCCTTCATAAGGAGAGAGTGAGGAATTCTCCACAAGTTCCCTATTGCAATTTATATCTTGGGCAAAATTATTCCAAAAATATTTAATAAAGACACATGATCTTAAGAAGAAAAACATGTCTAGCTATAATAAGCGAAAAGAAGATTTACAGTTCTGCAGAACTTGTCAAGGCATCCAGTATTATAATATAGGAAAGATAGCAACTGATTTATGCACAGCAATTTCCCAGAAACAGTTATAAGTTACTAGATCATCTGTTTTACTGATATTGGTTATGGGGTAAATATTGTCCAGAGCACCAAGGAGAACTTGCCCTGCCATTCTTTGCAAAATGCCATTGCATCCTTTGTCTTCATCTGAGAGGACAAAAGAGACCGAGATACTTGACTATTATCAAACAGCAGTAGGGGAGCTCATTTCTGTAGAATGCCTTTTTCTTATTTATAAACTGGATGTCAGAATTGTGAAGACTGATAAAAGCTTGTCCTCCATGACAGGAATGATCAGTGCATCAAAAGTCTGGAGTAAGACTACAGTGCAAATAACAGCAGGTATTACCTCTGCTTTTGTACATTCAAGTGTAAGAACAAGGCATTTGACATTTTGAGAAATTGCTGAGCAGACTAACATGTGTAGAACAAATGAAAAATGTTGGAAAGCTTAATTTAGAAAATTTTAACATGAAGGGAAAGTTAAAAAGATTGCAGAAGAGGAAGGTTAATTGATGTTTTCATCACTATTAAGGACATTGACAAAAGTTTATCTGTGCAAATTTTTCACTGCAGGTAAGTTTCAAGATATCAGGAAATAGAAAGAAACCATTTCCATTTCATTTTTACAGGGCGTTTTAGAGATCAGAAGTGAAATAACACTGCAGAGGGCAGGACACCAGGTCACCCTTTATTTACACGTGGAAAGTCCTTGACATTGACCCAGCTTCTTCAGAGTGAACAGAACCTCTGACATTCCTGTTTAGATCTGTCAATCAGGGCTCCCCAACTGGACCAGATATTCTATGAGGTCCACCTGTCTGACCTCGTTATAAACACCACATCCCTCCCAACTGATTCCCAGGACGTAGGCCAGTTCATTTTTTTGTAGTCCTACTGGGGCATTTTAGCACCAGGCCAGGTTCCTCCAACTCTGCTTCTGATACAGGTGGCATGTAATGTACAGTCGTTCACCTCTTGCATCCAGAGCTTCTCAGAAGAAATTCGTTTACCTCTTCAGATGGCAAAGACATTGAGGTGATGATATCTGCCATGTACATCTCGGATTCTCAGGTGTCTTCAATGCTTGACAGATAGGGAAAACCCACGGGTTCCAGAACAGTCAGAAAGTCAGTCAAGAAGCCGGGAACATTTTGCTAATACATCGTTTGCAAGTTTGTAGCTTTCATAAGGTCCACATACTTGTTCAGGACCATCACACTTACTTGAACTTTAAACATCACTGCACCTGACCTCGCGTCGACCATGCCTTTTACCCATGCAGTCAATTCCCATGGTTCCTATACCAAACTTTGTCCCCTGGAGTAAACTGCCTCCCTTACTTAGCATAGTCTCTCATTGGTGTACCTGACGCTGTTTCGCCCTCCCCCCAGATCCACGAAAATCAGATTTAACCTGGTGCTGAGTCTTCTCCCCATTGGCTACTCTGTTGGACCTATCCCTGTAGTTGCATGAGGTGTGGTCAAATAATCAAATAAGAACTGCGATAGCTTGGTATCTAGTAAAGATGTAGGCTTTTTTTAAGCCTGCCTTCAAAGTTGGGGCTGCTCTTTTTGCCAGACCACACTGGATGATGGATGGCATGGAACTGTCCTTGTACGTTGAATACCATTCAACTTTAGGAATTACTCAAATTCCCTGCTGGTAAAGGAGGGCCTGTCACCTGTGGCTAACACTTCCAGGGCCCATGAATTGGAAAAGGTATATACAGTTTTTCTAATATGGTCTCCATGTTTAACTAATGAACTCTGTGCCCGCCTAGTCATTTTGAGTGGGCATCCACAATGGCTAAGAATGTTGAGCCCATGAAAGGGCCAGCATGGTCAACGTGTAATTGAGTCCAGGGTTTGCTTGTCCGGTCATTCTCATGAATGTGGGGAAGCTCCTAGCGGAATTTTTTGTTCTTGTTGGCACCCTAGGATCTGCCCCGCCAACGCAGCTATGTCTACTTCCAGTCCTAATCACCAGACACAACTTCTTGCCAACATCTTCATTTTGGAAACCCCTGGATGACCCCAGTGAAGTTCAGCCAGTATCTGGCAGAGACCTTTGCTCAGAATAATCATTCTTGCTTCTCATCATAATATGCTATCTTCTACTGTGGTCTGATTACTCAAAGTCCAAAAAGGTTTTAATTCTAGTTGTGCCGGCTTCTTGTTTTCCCACATCATCACCAACTGTTTCAATTTTGCTAGAACCAGATCTTTCTGGTCCAAAGTTTGATATTGTCAGGTGTCATTGGAAGCGTATCCAGAAAATTTAAAATCATCATGGACTCTTCCTGTAGTGGTACCACAGGTAGGGAGGTTACTCAATGCATCCACATTTGCTACTTAGCACCCCCACATGTTGTTCCAACTTGTAATTAGGCGCAGTTAAAATTAGATCCCACCTCTGAATTTGCCCTAAAGCTCAGGGTGGCACTGACTTCTCCTCTTTAAGTCAGCCTAGCAGGGATTTGTAGTCTGTTGTTACTACAAATTTATGTCCGTATAGGTATTGGTTGGTACAAACCCTTCTGGATATTAATTGTAACATCCTTCTGAGAATCCTCATCTAATTGCAATTGCGAGTACACATGGCTCATGCCCAGCTTCGTGAAGGACAGCCCCCTGCCAGCTTTGCATGTAATTCCAAATGAGGGTTGGGTATTTATCCAACTGTGAAAAGCGGTTTACTATTTGTTTAAAATCCCCACAAAGACAAACTCATCGGTCTTCACAAGCAATACGATTGGTGTTGTCCATTGCTCAAAATGGACTGGTCTGATGATTTCTTTGCTTTCCAGCCATCTATTTCTGCCATAAGGCAAATGGTACTGGGTAAGCCTTGCAGAATCGTGGAATTGCTTCCTGATCAACATGCAAGGTGGCCTTGGCTTCTTTGATTGCCCATAGACCTTCCTGAAAAACATCCAAGAACTTAATTAGGACTTCACTCAGGTATTCATTTTCTAATCAAAAAATGTTGAGGCAATCTAGATGAATCTTTCTCAACTAATTCCACCACATCAAGCTTGGGCCTGAGTCTTTTATTATACTCGGTGGTATCCGAACCAGCTGCTTCTCACAAGAGTACCCTTAATCTGTGAAGGTTCCCTGTCTTGGTTCTGACTCTAGTCTAGGTCTTGCGCAAACTTAAGGTTTGGACTCCAGTGCAAATTTTGTTAAAGATTGGTTCTGTAACTACTGAAACAACTGCTGTGGTATCAGCAGGCCAGGCAGCATCAGAGGAGCTGCAAAGCTGACGTTTCGGGTCTGGACCCTTCCTCAGAAATGGGGGAGGGGAAGGGGACTCTGAAATAAGTAGAGAGAGTGGGGGAGGTGGATGGAAGGTGGATAAAGGAGCAGATAGGTGGAGAGGAGACAGACAAGTCAAGGAGGCGCGGATGGAGCCAGTAAAGGTGAGTGTAGGTGGGGAGTTAGGATGGGGGTTGGTCAGTCAAGGGAAGATGGACAGGTCAAGGAGGTGGGGAAGAGGCTGGCACAGGTAGGAGGTGGGGGGGGGGGTGGGGGTTGGTCAGTGAGGTGTGAGGAGCGGATAGGTGGGAGAAAAGACGGACAGGTCAAGGAGGCGGGGACGAGCTGGGCTGGTTTTGGGATGAGGTCGGGGGTGGGGAGATTTTGAAGCTTGTGAAGTCCACATTGAGACCATTGGGCTGCAGGGTTCTCAAGCGAAATATGAGGTGCTGTTCCTGCAACCTTTGGGTGCATCATTGTGGCATTGGATGAGGCCCAGGATGGACATGTCGCCCAAGGAGTGGGAGGGGGAGTTGAAGAGGTCCACATCGGGAACAGCGGATAGAATATACCAGATTATCAGATGTGCAGGTAAACATCTGTTTAATCGTTCCTGATGTGGCCTCCTCTACATCGGGGAGACCAAGCGAAGGCTTGGGGACCGCTTTGTGGAACACCTACGCTTGGTTCATGACAAATGACTGCACCTCCCAGTCGCAAACCACTTCAACTACCCCTCCCACTCCTTGGATGACATGTCCATCCTGGGCCTCCTCCAATGCCACAATGATGCCACCCGAAGGTTGCAGGAACAGCACCTCATATTTCACTTGGGAACCCTACAGCCTAATGGTCTCAGTGTGGACTTCACAAGCTTCAAAATCTCCCCACCCCCAACCTCATCCCAAAACCAGCCCAGCTCGTCCCCGCCTCCTTGTCCTGTCCGTCTTTTCTCCCACTTATCTGCTCCTCACGCCTCACTAACCAACCCCCACCCCCACCTCCTACCTGCCAGCCTCTTCCCCACCTCGTTGACCTGTCCATCTTCCCTTGACTGACCAACCCCCATCCTAACTCCCCACCTACACTCACCTTTACTGGCTCCATCCCCGCCTCCTTGACTTGTCCGTCTCCTCTCCACCTATCTGCTCCTTTATTCACCTTCCATCCGCCTCCCCCACTCTCTGTATTTATTTCAGAGTCCCCTTCTCCTCCCCCATTTCTGAGGAAGGGTCCAGACCCGAAACGTCAGCTTTGCTGCTCCTCTGATGCTGCTTGGCCTGCTGTGTTCGTCCAGTTCTACACCTTGTTATCTCAGATTCTCCAGCTTCAGCAGTTCCTTCTATCTCTGCTGTGGTACCAACCTCCATTAGAACCGGGTCACCATTTAATCAGGTGTTTATTTAGATTGGTTGTGATTTGGATGTTGCTCAGCAATTTAACTGTTCCAAACCAGATACAGGCGAACTTCCAGGGTGTGCACCCTCCTGGATACTGGCCTGACTTCTCTTGCTCAATTTAGGTCTTGTGGGACTCTTTTGCTGTCTCGAGTCCGTATACCTGCAGCAACTATAATGGCTTGCTGTCTCGCATCCTGAAGAAAATATTAACCATTTGGCTGAGGCTTGGTTTTGTTTTGGGGTTTTGCTGTGACCTGACCTTGAGTCCCTCTGTTCAGGATATCTTCTGAGTGAGGCTATGCAGTTGTCTTCATTCAGGTGGTGTTGCCCAAACTCCGTCATATTGGCAAGGATGTCTGCTTCCATTGGAATACCCAACAATTCATATGCTCCGCTTGCCGCATTTTCTAATGATAAAGCCAGTTGTAGTGCCTGTTTGTAGTCAGTTGGGTGCGTTTACATAGTTATATCATTAATCCCATTTTTGTCACCACTGAAATGACTCCACAGAGGCTAGTATCCTGTCACCAAGTCACCCTTTATTTACATGTAGAAAGTCCTTGACACTGATCTAACTCTCCGAGTAAACAGAACCTCTTACACTCCTGTTTATAACTGTCAGCCAGGGCTCCTTGATTGGACCAGATTAACGGCCCCAATCAGGGAACTCATCATATGAAATCCACCTGGCTGACCTCATTACAGTCACTATGAGAAGTACTTCTCAAATGCACTCAGTGTTTTTGTTTGGATAAATGTGAGAAGCAACTTGCATACAATAAAGTCCAACAAATAATGAATGAGCCAATTTCTTTTTGATATTAGTTGAATAAACATTGCCCATGACATAATTGCACCTTAGCTAAAACCATGAAATTAATTACATCTGCTGAGAGGTCAAATGATGCCTTGAATAACTTTCTGATCTGAAGCACAGTACTTTCCAAAGTGCAACACGCTCTCAGTACAGTACTGAAGTGTCATTTTTGAATGTGCACTGAAATCCTTGAACCCGTAAGCTTACGGTAATGAGTGCTTCCTCTGCATTGGAGAAAGTAACATCAAAAATGAAGAGGAAATGCAAGGGAAAATCTTATCGGGAAGCATTTCTAGATTCAACAGATGGATGTGATGCACCTGGTGGAGAGTAAATGACAGTTAACGTGATTCTTGCTTTTGTGTTAGGTTGCTGCTCATTTTCAACTTTTAATTCTGATTTGCATTAATATGTAAAGGAAAACCAAAGTATTTTTCCTATCAATGCATAGCTTCTCCATTGACAGGTCCCCACTGTGACATATGGATACTGAGTCCCTTGTAGCCATAGACTGATGCTTCTAAGCAACTTGAGGAGATTTGGATTCAGATGCAAGTCCAACTGTGAGTCTGCCTTTGGTGATGGGTAAGTTGTTGGAGGTGATTCTGAAAGCTAGGATATATATGTGTTTGGAGAAGCAAGGAAAGATTCGAGACAGCATGGTTTTGTATGAGGGAAATCGTGTCTCACAAACATGATTGAGTTTTTTTGAGGAAGTAATTAAGAAGATTGATGAGGGCAGAGTAGCAGACATTGTTTACTTGGACTTCAGTAAAGCCTTTGACAAGGTTCCGCAAGGTGGTCTAATTGGTAAAGTTAGATCACGTGGGATTCGGGGCAAGCTTCCCAATCGGAAACAAAATTGGTTTAACAGCAGGGGACAGAGTGATGGTAGAGGATTGTTTGTTTGGACTGGAGGACTGTTTCCAGTGGTGTTCCACAGGGTTCACTGCTTGGTCCACTTTTGTTTGTCTTTACATAAATGATTTAGATGAGAGCATAGAAGGCATGGTTATGAAGTTTGTGGATGACACCAAAATTGGTGGTATAGTGGGCGGTGAAGAAGGTTACCTAAGATTGAAAAGAGATCTTGATCAATTGGGTCAATGGGCTGAAGATTGGTGGATGGAGTTTAATTTGGATAAAGATATTGCATTTTGATAAAACAAACAATTAAAAGTAGAGCCTTGGGTAGCATTGTACAGCAGAGAGACGTAGGGGTTCAGATTCATAATTCTTTGAAATTTGTGTCACATATAGACAAGTTTGTTTAGAAGGCGTTCAGCACGCTGCCTTCATTGCTTAGACCTTTAAGTATAGGAATTGGGATGTCATATTGATATTGTTCAGGATATTGGTGAGGCCTGTTATGGAGTACTGGTCACTTTGTTATCGGAAGGATATTATTAAGCTGGTGAGGGTTCAGAAGTGATTTATCAGGATTTTGCTGGGATTGAAGGGTTTGAGTTATAAGGAGAGGCTGGATAGGCTGGGACTTTTTCACTGGAGTGTGGGAGGTTAAGGGTTGACCTTCTAGTAGTTTATAAAATCATGAGGTATATAGATAAGGTGAATGGCAGGTGTCTTTTCCCTTGGGTGGGGGATTTCAAGACTGGGGGCGTATCTTTTAAGGAGAAGGGAGAAGGATTTTAAAAAAGACATGAGGGACGTATTTTTTAAATAGAAAGTGGTTCGTGTGGGGAATGAACTTCCAGAGGAAGTGGTGAGTATGGGTATAGTTACAATGTTTAAAATACATTTAGATTAGTACATGAATAAGAAATGTTGGGAGGGATATGGGCCAAGCGCAGGTTGATGAGAGTAGTTTAGTTTGGGTTTATGGTCAACGTGGAGTGGTTGGACCGAAGGGTCTGTTTCCGTGCTGTATGACTATATGGCACCAGCATATAGACTTGCATTGGCATTTATCAACCAAGCTCCCAGCGGTGAGCAAATGATTAAACTGCCATGTTGAAGGCTAAAGGAGGGAGCACAAGCAAAACATGGAGGGAACCCAAAGGAGTTAGTTTTTTCCCCCAGTATCCAAACCAGTGCTCTGCATTCATAAAATCATAGTATGGAAGCAGGTCATTCAGCCCATCGAGTCCACACTGACCCTTCGAAAAGCATCCCACGCAGCCGCACCCCATTCCGATAACCCTGTTTTTCCCATGGCTTATCCACCCACTCTGCACACCCCTGGATACTATGGGCAATTTACCATGGCCAATCTACCTAACCTGCACATGTTTGGACTGCAGGAGGAAACCGGGGTACCGAGAGGAAACCTACGCAGATATGGGGAGAATGTGTAAACTCCAAACAGTCACCCAAGGCTGGAATTGAACCTGGGTCCCTGGTGCTGTGACACCCAACTGTTTGGTGCCAAACTGGGAGGTCAAATTGGGTGATCTTGATGTTTGGGATGATGTGGAGGTGCCAGTGTTGGACTGGAGTGGACAAAGTCAGAAGTCACATGACACCAGGTTATAGTCCAACAGGTTTATTTGAAATCACAAGCTGTTGGAGTGTAGCCTCTTCATCAGGTGAAGTGAGAAAGAAGCACACAGACATAGAATTTGTAGGCAGAGAGATTAAGGGCAGAGAGATCAAAATACAAATGGTGTGAGTGGACTATCAAATAATAAGTCTCTGCAGGTGATCAAAAGTGTCAGACGGTGTGAGTAAAGTGTCAACAGCTGAATAACAAGTGAAGGGATGACCTAAATAATTAAATGAGGCAGAGAAATAATTACAAAAAATTAAAAGTAAGGTGGTGCTGGAGACAAGCTAAATGACTGGAATTACGTAATAGGTATAAGAGTTGTGTGTTGAGAGTCTAACCAAAGTAATAAGTAATCCGAAACTGTACAAACTAATTAAGGTGGAGAGATCATAACAATTTATCAAGATGATGGTTTCAAAACAGGACAGTAAGAAGTACTTTACAGATTCAGAACAGTATGGTGGGGTCACATGTAGCATGACATGAACCCAATATCATGATTGAGCCGTTTTCATGGGTACAGAACTTGGCTATCAGTTTCTGCTCGGCGATTCTGTGTTGTTGTGTATCTCGAAGGCTGCCTTGGAGGATACTTACCTGAAGATCGGAGGTTGAAAGTCCTTGACTCCTGAAGTGTTCCCTGACTGGGAGGAAACATTCCTATCTGGTGATTATTACGTGGTGTCCATTCATCTATTGTCATAGCATCTGCATGGTCGCACCAATATACCATGCCTCAGGGCATCCTTGCCTGCAGCGTATGCGACAGACAACATTGGCCGAGTCACATGAGTATCTGCCATGTACGTGGTGCATTGTGTTCCCAAGTGTCATAGTAGTATCCATGTCGATTGCCATGACAGGTATTGTTGTAGTCGATGTTGTCCTGAAAGCTGGGTAGTTTGCTGCAAACGATGGTCTATTTAATGTTTGGTGGTTGTTTGAAGGTGAGAAATGGAAGTGTAGGGATGATCTTGGCGAGATGCTTGGCATCATCAAGGACTTGTTGAAGGCTGCAAAGAACATGGTGTCGTTTCTGCACTCTGGAGAAGAACTGGGAAACCTAGGATCTCCATAAACATTTCCCAGACATGTGCTCTGGTGAGGGCGCACCAAGTTAATACAATACAGGGGGATGTGATGATCCCAACAAGACTCACATGGAGAGTGGGTGCTATGTGCTATCTCTGGTGGGAGGAATGATCGTACCCACTGCTCAGCCCCCAAGAAGGTAATGTATTGATCCTCCACAGTCCAACTGCTTCAATGGGAGCTTCGCATATCTGCTCTTCAAGGCGAGCAAAAAAAAGTAAACGAAAAGGAAGAAAATGACAACTCTTCAACTGGCAAGCTGAAACGTCAGGACCAAATGCATGGGACTGGTGCCTGACTTCTAGCTGCTTGATAACGCAAGCAAGAAAGCTATAATTATCATAGAATTTGATAGGTAAACACTGACACAGCTTCCCTTCAGGAAAAAAAGGTTCACTCAGAGTGGGTGACTGAACAAAAGTCACTACTCATTCAGTTGACAGTGCAAGAGTTCAGAGGAGACTCCAAAGCAGGACGTAGGCTTCTCTGCAAGGAACTTGTTGTTTTCAATTACAGAAGACTCCACAAAAAGGCTGGAATTAAGAATCTACTGATCACCATGAAATAATTGCGGATTGTCGGAAAAACCCATCTGGTTCTCTAACGTCCTTCAGGGGAGGAAATCTGCCACCCTCGCCTGATCTGGCCTACATTTGACTCCAGACCCACAGCAATGTGGTTGACTCTCAACTACCCTCTGAAATGCCCTAGCAAGCCACTCAGTTGTACCAATCACTGCTAAAGAAATTAAACTGGACGGATCACCTGGCATCAACCTAGGCACCAGAAAAGACAACGGCAGAAACAGCCCTGTCGATAGTGCAAAGTCCTCCTCACTAACATCTGGGAGTTAGTGCCAAAATTGGGAGAGCTGTCTTACAGACTAGTCAAGCAACAGTCTGACATAGTCATACTCACAGAATCATACCTTACAAACAATGTCCTAGACACCATCATCACCATCCCTGGATATGTCCTGCGGATATGTCCTGTCTCACTGGCAGGACAGACCCAGCAGAGGGGGCGGCACGGTGGTATACAGTTGGGAGGGTGTTGCTCCAGGAGTCCTTAACATTGACTCTGGACCCCGTGAAGTCTCATAGCTTCAAGTTAAACATGGCCACGGAAACCTCCTGCTGATTACTACATACCGTCCTCCCTCAGCTGATGAATCATTACTCCTCAATGTTGAACAACACTTAGAGGAAACACCGAGGATGGCAAGGGCACAAAATGTACTCTGGGTGGAGGATTTCAATGTCCACCACCAAGAGTGGCTTGGCAGCAGTACTACTGATCGAGCTGGTCGGATCCTAAAGTACTAGCTGCTAGACTGGGTCTGCGGCAAGTGGTGAGGGAACCAACAAGAGGAAAATACTTACTTGACCTCATCCTTACTAATCTGCCAGCTGCAGTTGCATCTGTCCATGACAGTATCGGTAAGAGTGACCATTGCACAGTCCTTGTGGAGACAAAGTCCCGCCTTCACATTGAGAACAACCCCCATCGTGTTGTGTGGCACTATCACTGTGCTAAATGGGACAGACTTCACACAGATCTAGCAACTCGAGACTGGGCATCCATGAGGCACTGTGGGCCATCAACAGCAGCAGAACTGTACTCCAGCATAATCTGTAACCTCATGGCCCGGCATGCCCCCACTCAACCATTACCATCCAGCCAAGGATTCAACCCTGGTTCAATGAAGGGTGCAGGACGGCATGCCAGGAGCAGCACCAGGCATACCTGAAGATGAGGTATCAACCTGTTGAAGCCACCAAACAGGACTACTTGCATGCCAAACAGTGAAAGCAGCAAGTGATAGACAGAGCTAAGCGATTCCACAACCGATGGATCAGATCTAAGCTCTGCAGTTCTGTCACATCCAGTCGTGAATGGTGGTGGACAATTAAACAACTCACTGGAGGAGGAGGAGGCTCCACAAATATCCCCATCCTCAATGATGGAAGAGCCCAGCACATCAGTGCAAAAGATGAGGCTGAAACATTCGCAGCAATCTTCAGCCAAAAGTGCCGAGTGGATGATCCATCTTGGCCTCCTCCAGTGGTCCCCAGCATTACAGATGCCAGTCTCCAGCCAATTCGATTCACTCCACGTGATATCAAGGAACGGTTGGAGACACTGGATCCTGCAAAGGCTACCAGCCCTGACAACATTTCGACAATAATACTGAAGACTTGTGCTCCAGAACATGTCAGTCCCCTAGCCAAGCTGTTCCAGTACAGTTACAACACTGGTATTTACCTGACAATGTGGAAAATTGCCCAAGTATGTCCTGTACACAAAAAGCAGGACAAATCCAACCTGGCCAATTACTGCCCCATCAGTCTACTCTCGATCATCTTTAAAGTGATGGAAGGTGTCATCAAGCGGTACCTGCTCAGAATGACCTGCTCAGTGACGCCCAGTTTGGGTACCACCAGGGCCACTCAACTCCTGATCTCATTACAGCTTTGGTTCAAATATGGACAAAAGACCTGAATCCCAGAAGTGACGTGAAAGTGACATCCCTTGATATCAAGGCTGCATTCGACTGAGTGTGGCATTAAGGAACCCTAACAAAACTGGAATCAATGGGTATCGGGGGCAAACGCTCTGGTAGTTGGGGTCATACCTGACACATTGGAAGATGGTGGTAGTTGTGGAAGGTCAATCATCTCAGTTCTAGGAGATCTCTGCAGCAGTTCCTCAGGGTAGTGTACTAGGCCCAGCCATCTTCAGCTGCTTCATCAATGATCTTCCCTCCATCATAAGATCAAAAGTGGGGATGTTCGCTGATGATTGCACAATGTTCAACATCATTCATGACTCCTCAGATAGTGAAGCAGTCCATGCTCACATGCAACAAGATCTGGACAATATCCAGGCTTGGGCTGACAAGTGGCAAGTAACATTCACGCCACACAAATGCCAGGCTATGACCATCACCAATAAGAGACAATCTAACCACCGTCCTTTGACATTCACCGGTGTTACCATCACTGAATCCCCCACGATCAACATCCTGGTGGTTACCATTGACCAGAAACTCAACTGGACTCACCACATTGACAGAGTAGCTATAAGTGCAGGCCAGATGCTAGGAATACTGCGGCGATTAACTCATCTCCTGACTCCTCAAAGCCTGTCCACCATCTATAAGACACAAGTCAGGAGTGTGATGGAATACTCCCCACTTGCCTGGATGGGTGCAGCCCCAACAAGACTCAAGAAGCTTAACACCATCCAGGACAAAGCAGCCCGCTGATTGGCACTACATCTACAAGCATTCACTCCTTCCACCACCAACGCTCAGTAACAGCAGTGTGTACTATCTACAAGATGCACTGCAGAAATTCACCAAAGATCCTCAGACAGCATCTTGCAAACCCACGACCATTTCCATCTAGAAGGACGAGGGCATCAGACTTATGGAAGCATCACCACCTCCAAGTTCCCCTCCAAGTCACTCACCATCCTGATTTGGAAATATATCGCAGTTCGTTCACTTGCTGGGTCAAAATCCTGGAACTTCCTCCTTCATCGCATTGTGGGTCAACCCACAGCAGGAAGTCTGCAGCGATTCAAGAAGGCAGCTCAACATCACCTTCTCAAGGACAACTAGGGATGAGCAAGAAGTGCTCCTTAACAGCACTGTGGTGTACCTAAACCAAATGAATCCCAACAGTTCTTGAATCATCGAATTATACAGTACGAAAGAGGCCCATCAGGTCTGTACCAACAAAAAAAACTGTTCTAAATCTACACTCATCCGATTTTACTCCACTTAGTCCATAACCTTGAATGTTATGACATTTCAAATGCTCATCCAAGTACTTTTTAAAGTTTGTGCATCAACCATCCTCCCAGGAAGTGCACTTCAAATTCACACCATCCTCTGGGTGAGAAATAAAAAGTTCCACTGCTGACTTCTGCTCTAGAACATGAGTGATTTCTAAGGCCTTCAGATTCCTTAAGCAATCATGCAATAATGTCACAAAGCTGCATGTTATTGAGTATAACTAACACAGTACAGGCAAAGTTGGAACTCTTTAAAAGACTCAAATGAGCACAAGGGCATGAGCACACAAAGAAAATAGATTAGTTCCTATCTAATATAACTTTAAATCAAAGCTTGGTTTTTCTATGATTAGCATATGCAGCAGTGTTTAGTATTAATATAAAATAAAGAGCTGAGATCTGAAGAAAGCCTGAAGAAAATTCTTGACTTTGTCTTCACAATTAGTCGATAAAGAACCCAAACTCACAGAGTGGCAGCAAACCACATGATAAAAGAGGAAGGATAGCTTCGGGTATGGGTGAATAACCTCACCTATTTTTGTCTGTAGATGACTGCCTTATTCAGATTTAATAAAATCATGAGTGATTAAGAGAGAAAATTCTCAAGGCTTTTGAATCAACCTTGATGCATGATAACTATCTTAATTCAGCTCCATCTGAAGTAGTGCTGTGTAGGCATCAGTTTCTGAGATCAATAGCAACATAATGATAGTTGCAGAATTAAGTGAGTAACCCGAGAACAGAGTGTATTTTGCATTCATGCAGCTGCCACACTTGTAGGCCACACAGCAAACTCTCTCTGCCCTCTCTGTCTGTCTCTCTCTCTCTCTCTCTCTCTCTCTTTCTTTCTCGATACTAACTACAGCTTCCATCCTAAATGTTCATCAAAAGACGCCCTGCAGGAAGATGGAGTTAGATGCTCTTTATTGCAGTTCATGTCTCTTGCCACATTTATCAGTAAAATTGGATTACCAGTTGGCAGCTGCAGGTAGACAAGGTTCCGCAGTGATTAAATATGCAGACTGGCTGCATTCACGGTGACAGACCTCTGCTTATTCCTCTGCAAGCACCATCTGTTTGTTAAGGGCTCTCAGTTCCTGAAATTTTGTATGAAAAAAATCATCGGTGTCTTCACATTTTTGTTTGGAAGAAGCAAACATGTAAAGGATGAAGCCGTGAATGGTAGCTGTCAGCCATATGCCAGTATTTCCATCAGTACATAATTATGAAATTCATACTTTATTTATTTGCAACCAGAAGAAGTGCTATAAGTTGATCAGGCATTGCATTTCATTCATAATTATTTGAAGAAATATGTGGTTAAAATGCAACATAAATCAATTATACTAACTACCTTTCTCACTCCCTCCACTCAGTCCCATGATTTACCTGACAGACTGGGTAGATGGTAGCAAAGGGTGATGGTCTGATTCTGCTAGTTCATGCGGTACAGCCTATGAAGGTGCTGCCTATGTCTTTATCCTCTTTCTATTACTCTGAGTTGGAAAATAATCTGGAATCCTTGCATAATTAAAAATAAACAGTGCTGGAGAAACACAGCAGGTCATATTGTTTTCCAGTGCTTTCAGTTTTTATTTCAGATTTCCGACATCTGCAGCATTTCAGAATTTTGTTCCAAAATCATGTGCTGGCCTTTCATTTACACAGCTTGGATCATGTCATCAAATTGGAATGTATAAACACTGTGAATCCCACCTACAACAGGGACCATATAAAGCAGTAATTCCTTCAAGAGCTGATGGAACTGCTGTTGTTGCTGCTGGGACTTGACTAGCCTGCCATTACAACTTTGACTGGAGCAACTGGCCCTGCCTCTTATGTTGGAGATATGTGGTCCTGCCATTTGCCAGGAATTTGTTCCAACTACTTCGGCGAGAAATAACTGATCTTATTGCTTCTGCTGGAAATGACTGATCTTACCACTTCTTCTGGAAGTGGCTGGTCCTCCCACAACTGCTGGGAATGACAGGATACACTGCATCTGCTGGGAATGACTGATCTTACCATTCTGTTGGGAATAGCTGACCTGCCAGTTTCCTTCCCTCGTCTACCCACGGTGGTATGGAATGCTTAGTGCTCCATCTAGTGACTCAGCAAAGAGAAGGTAACCCACACTTAATAATTAGCCCAAAAATGAATAAAACAGCTGTCTTCCAGAAGAGGTATTTACCTATATTTATATAGGATAAGTTTTCAATCTTTTGTGTTTATTACATTAAACTTCTCAAATCGAGATTATTTAATCCTATTGAAATACAAATATAATTGAACATTGCCTACTAATGAGATATTAAGAAATGGGAACAGGAGTAGGCCATTAAGCCCCTCAAGCCTTCTCTACCATTCATTAAGATCATAGCTGATTGGATTGTAGTCTCAATTCCACTTGACTGTCTGTCCATAATTAACCTTGACTGCCTTGTCAATTAAAATCTGTCTAAATCAATTTTGAATATGTTTAGTGACCCAAGTGCAATATTGTACTGATACTGGGAGCAGGAAGCAAAGCAGAGAGAATATGCTAATTGAACAAAAAACCAAAACTCATATTCCTGATAGTGAGATGAAGTTTTCAAATAAGATCGTTGAATTGAGCTCCCCAGTGTTAAGCATTAGGAAGTCCTTTTGCATCCATCAGCGTCATGCAGCTCATTCAAAGGCCAGTTTGCCATTTTTTATGTGAGCAAGAAACATTTACCTTCAGATTGCAGTATTTACCTTCAGTGTGCAGCAGGTGAGGTAGACATCTTTCTGGTCTTTGCTGCTGCCTTATCCTCTTTGGGAAGCTTTTGTCAATGCCATGTCAGAATTGAGTTCAGGTGGCGGTAGTCCAAGTTGTATGAGGAACAGAGAAAGACCAGTGCAAGGGGATGCTGGAGAGGATTGGGCACTGGCTAAGGATGCAGGACAAAAGGTGTAAGTCTGTCTGGACAAGGTTGGAAGCTTGTCTGGTAAAGGAGGCAGATTGACTGTGGCAGGGTGGAAAGGCCAAAAGATTTAGGTGCAGGCACCCACTAGGAGAACCTGGGTGATGCTGTTGGCTTGCAATGAATGAATGCCTGTGTGTATGCCCTTTTAGTATGATTCCAGGATCTTCAATGCTGTAAGGTAACAGCAGGGACATCAACTTTCCACTTCCAGCACATGATACATTATGCCCCTGGTATATGCATATTTATTAAGCTGTGATCTATGGCATCATATGAATTAAGATGACCCATCTCCAAATTGGAAATGGCATTTAGTTTAATGCCCAGTGCTGAACTTCTGGTCCAAAACAGAAAATTCTGCCCACAGACTCCACTGCTCTCTGGGGAAGAGAAATCCAAAGACTAGTGGAAACATAGAATCCCTACAGTGTGGAAGTAAGCCATTCGGCTCATCTAGTCCACTCTGACCCTCCAAGGAGCATGTCACCCTGACCCACTTCCCTACCCTATCCCTGTAACCCATTGCTAATCCACCTAGCCTGCGCATCCCTGGACACTTTGGGCAGTTCAGCATGGCCAGTCCACTTAGCCTGCACATCTCTGGACTGTGGGAGGAAACCAGAGCACCCAGACGACACTCACACAGACATGGGGAGAATGTGCAAACTCCACACAGACGGTTGCCTGAGGTTGGAATTGAACCTGAGTCTCTGGCGCTGTGAGGCAGCAGTGCTAACCACTGAGCCACTGTGCTGCCCCAATGATCCTTTGAGAGAGGAAGTTCTTCCTCATCTTAAATTTAGCTCTTCAATGAAAAAAGTGACAAAATAGTTCAATTTATTCATACTTTTAACCAGTCTGGAACTCAAACACAACAAATCTGTTACAGTAATGGAATATTTTTTATTGATCCCTGATGGTCAACGGTGATTCTGAGACCATAGACTTCCTGGCGTCAGCAGTAAACACTATCAACTTTATCCAGTTTCGCTGCTCCCACAAATGTGCATGTTATATTAAAAAAAAAATCACATTGCCTTCTGGAGAAGTAAACTCTGAGCCTGTATGTAGCTGAGACCAGTATACTATGTTTTTCTTGCTTTTAAGATGGGAGATAAAACCACTGCAAATAGAATTACAAAAAAGTGGATATTTCTGGCCAAATCAACTTTATCCTGCTTCTTCTGCTGTGCGAGGACTGGGCTACAAACACTGGTAAGGCTCAGGGTTAGGGTACAGCATCAATCTGACCTGCACTAGGTTGCAATTCTGCACCGCACAGCAGTGAGGCAGATGAGAGGAAGTCTTACTTGTACAAAAGAAAACATTAAAGAGGAATCTTGTTAGGTCCTTTATCAGATGTCTCATGGGAGGGTGTATAGCCGAAGAGGGCATTAGGAATCTGCAACCAGCTTGTGATGACAGTCGAGACACTAAGGTTATTAGTTCCAAACAAATGTTAAGGTAGCAAAACTCCAAAAATGACAATAAGGAGAGCCAGGCTTTTGCACATAATGTAGAAGTTTAATATCCAGCACTGTGTATATTTATTGGATATGAAATAATCAGCACTGTCTGTGTAGTTTGGAAATGGAATAGCCTGCATTATGTGTGCAGTTTGGATATGAATATCCAGTGCTGTGTTGATGTTTGAATATGAATATGCCACACAATGTACAGTTTCGATATGAATATATACCACCATGTGCACCATATGAACATGCAGCATCTTGTGCAGTTTGAACATAAATATCCAGCAATGCTTTGCATATGGAATAGCCAACTTTGAGTTGTATTATCTACAAGCTGCACTGCAGAAATTCACCAAAGATCCTCAGACAGCACCTTTCAAACCCATGGTCACTAGAAAGACAAGGGCAGAAAATACATAGGAACACCACCTGCAAGTTCACCTCCAAGCCACTCGCCATCCTGACTTGGAAATATATTGCCGTCTCTTCAGCCATCCCTTGAGTCAAAATCTTGGAATTCCCTCCATAATAGCATTGTAGGTCAACCCACAGCAGGTGGACTGCAGCGATTCAAGAAGGCAGCTCACCACCACCTTCTCAAGGGCAACTAGGGACAGGCAATAAATGCTGGCTAGCCAGTGACACCCACATCCTACAGATGAATAAAAAAAGTTTGGCTACAGAAACAAGCACAGTGTATACATATCAGAAATAGGGTAGTTAACTTTGTGAGTAGTTTCGATATTGAATATCCCACAATGAATAATATTTGGATGTGGGAGAGCTAGCATTATGCGTCTAGTTTGGATAGAGAAGATTAAGCATTATGTGGAAACAAGTTTTAGCAATACCTGGTCAAACACCAGGAGTGACAGTGACATTAATGATGGCGAACAAGAAAAAAGATTGGAATAGAAATCCTGTTGGAGAGAGGAGCAAAATGTCTTCAAGATGGGCATTCCTGGAAGTGATGTGGCATTGAGTTAAATGTTAAATAAAAACTAAAAGAACTGCGGATGCTGTAAATCAAAAACAAAAACAGAAATTGCTGGAAAAACTCAGCAGATCTGGCAGCATCTGTAGAGAAAAATCAGAGTTAACGTTTCGAGTCAAGTGACCCTTCCTCAAAACTCAATTCTGCCAGAACTGCTGAGCTTTTCCAGCAAATTTCTGTTTTTATTTCTGACTTACAGCATCCATAGTTCTTTTGGTTTTTATCAAGCATTATGTGTTTGTTTTGGATATGAACATCAAACTCTGTGTTTAGTTTGGACATAGAATACTCAGCTCTGTGAGTGTATGGATATAGAATCATAGAACCCCTACAGTGTGGAAATAGGCCCTTCAGCCCAACAAGTCCACACTGAATCTCAGAGCATCCCACCCAGACTCATCCCTCTATAACCCACCTCATCTACATCTCCCTGAACACTACAGACAATTTAGCATGGCCAATCCACCTAACCTGCACATCTTCAGACTGTGGGAGGAAACCCGAGCACCTAGAGGAAACCCACGCAGTCACGGGGAGAATGTGCAAACTCCACACAGACAGTTGCCCGAGGCTAGAATCGAACCCGGGTCTCTGGTGCTGTGAGGCAGCAGTGCTAACCACTGTGCCACCGTGCTGCCCCTGGTTCTATGATTCTATGATTCTATGATTCTATGTTCCATGATGTATATAGTTTAGGTTAAAAAAAAAAGCCAGCACTGGGTTTGCAGTTTGGACACGGAGTATCCAGCACTGTGCATATGTTTTGGAAATGGATGAGCCAGCATTGTGTGTGTACGATTGGATATTGAATTGACAGCGCTGTGTGCATAGTCTGAATATGCAATAACCAGCAGTGTGTACAGTTTGGATATGTACTACACAGCACTGTGTGCTCAATTCAAATATGAAATTGCTGTCACAGTATAGTTTGAATAGAAAATGCCAGATTGTGTGTATAGTTAGAATATGGAATAACCAAAATTGTGTCTATAGTTTGGATGTGTAATAACCAGCATGATATTTAGAGATTAGAAATGGGAAAAATAGCACTGTGTGTACAGTTCAAACATGGAATAGCCATCACTGAGTGTGCAATTTGAATATGGAATAGCCAGCACTGTATGATGTTGAATATGAGATGATCAGCACTATGTGTATAGTTGGGATATGGTGTAGCCATCACTGTATGTCTCATTTTGATAGGGAATATCCAGTAACCTATTTGTAGATTGGATAGGACAATCATGTGCAGTTTGGGTGTGTGAATATTCAGCAGTGTGTGTGCAGTTTGGATATGAATATCCAGCACCATTTGCAGTTTGGATATGAATATCCAATGTTGTGTCTGCTTTGTATGTGAAATATTCAGCTTTGTGTGTGTGTAACCAGCACTGTGTGTACATTTTAAAAATGGAATAGCCAATGACTTTGTGTATAGCTCGGATATTGACTAGCCCACAATGTGTGATGTTTGGATAATGGGATAACCAACACTATGCATCTGGTTTGGGTAGAGAGCATCCAGCATTATGTTTTTGTTTTGGATATAAATATCAACACAGTTCGGACATGGAATACCCAGTTCTTTGAGAGTAGTTTGAATATGAATAGATAGGGAATACCTGTACTGTATAGGTAGTTTGGGGATGGGACAGCCACCATTGCATGCGTAGTTTGTCTATAGGATAACCATCACTGTATGTGTTGTTTAGATATGAAATATCCAGTACTGTGTGCAGTTTGTGCATGGAATATCTAGCACCATGTGCAATTTGGAAATGAGTATCCAGCACCATGTGTACAGCTTGAATGTAAGTATCCAGCACCATGTGTAATTTGGATATGAAATAGTGAACACTGTCTTTAGTTTGGAATATCGAATAGCCAACACTGTGTGTATAGTTTGGACAGGGGATGGGAGCACTGTGTGTGGTTTGGATAGGGAATATGGAGTATTTTATTGTAGTTTGGATACAGCATGACCATCAATGAGTGTGTAGTTTGGAAAAGCCAGTACTGAAGGGTCTAGGCCCGAAACATCAGCCTCTCTGCTCCTATGATGCTGCTTGGCCTGCTGTGTTCATCCAGCCCTGCACCTTACTGTCTATGTAGTCTGGATTTGGATGAGTCAACAGTGTGTTCAATTTTGTGTATTGAATAACCACACTCTGTGTGCAGTTTGCTTTGGGAATATCCAACAATGTGTGTTTGATGAGTTGATATGAAATAGCCACCTCTCTGTGTAGGGTTGAAATATGGAATCACCAGCAATGTTTGTGTAGTATGGATATGGATAGGCAAAACTTTTGTTGGTTTGGATATGGGATAAGCAGAACTGTGTACATAGTTTGAATAGAGAGTTAATAGCAGTGTGTATGCAGTTTGTCTATGGAATAGCCAACAATTGTGTGTGTAGTTTAGATATGAATATCCAACACTTTGTAAGTAATTTGGATATTGAATATCCCAACATTTATGATGATTGAATGTGTGGTAACCAAACTGTGTCTAGTTGGGATATGGATATGAAGCACGACTTGGTTAAGTATTAACAAGCACTGTGTGTACAGTTCCAATATGGAATCACCAACACTGTGTTATAGCTTGGAAATGGAATAGCTAACACTTTGTGTGGATTTGGCATATGGATTGGCAAACACCTGTATGTAGCTTAGATATGGAATAGCCAGAACTACGTGTACAGTCCAGATATTGAATAGTTCACATGATGTAGTTTGGAAATGGAATAGCCAACACTGTATGTATGGTTTTGATATGGAATAGCCAGAACTGTGTGTCTTGCTTGGATGGGAGATAACCAGCACTTTGTACAGATTGGATAGGCATTAGCCAGCACTGTGCGTCCAGTTCAGATTTGTAATAGCCTGCATCGTGTGTGTCATTTGGATAGGGAATACTCTGCAGAGTTCATATAATTTGGATGTGGAACAGCTAGCATTGTACATGTAGTTTTCTTATGGAATATCATACATTGAGTGCATAACTTGGATATAGAATGGCCATCACCATGTGTGCACAGTGGCTATTGAATAGCCCAAACTGGAATAACCAACACAGTGTGTAATTTTCACAGGGAACAGACTGTACTGTTCATGTATTTTGTACAGGGAATAGCCAACACTATGTGTGTAATAGAAACAAAGAAACGGAAGATAGGAGTAGGAATACGCCATTCAATCCTTTGAGCCTGCTGTGCCACTCAATAGATCATGATTGATCATTGGGCTCAATAACCTAATTCACCCTCCCCCACTGTATCCCTTTAGCCACAAGAGCTATATCTATCTCCTTCATGAAAACACATAATGTTTTGGCCTCAATCACTTTCTGTGGTGGTGAATTTCACAGGATCACCACTCTCTGGGTGAATAAATTTCAAATGTTTTATCCCTTATTTTGTGCTGTGCTGTATCCACTGTCTGACTCAGTCATGTGCCTTTATCCCGCTGTTCCCTTCCAGTAAGAAGGTGGTGGAGTAGGGCTTGTGAGCCCGGAACTCATTGGCTCTGTCCGCATTTCTTTCCTTTTTTTGTTTTTTTCTCTCATTTTTTCCCCCTTTTTTATTTTATTTTTCTTGCCTCTTGGTGAAGAGCTCAGTTGCAGCGTCTGCGTTGGTGGTGACAAATAGGCCCGTCAATGCAGACTCATGGCAGTGATGTCGCAGACAAGTTCGGGTTCCCGGCAGCTTCTGCATTGTCAAGGCAGTCCCAGAGCCGACTTAACGTCAAGTTCATCTTGCCTTCTTTTGGCAGCTTCAGGTGAAGTAGAAGGTTCCAGGAGGCTGCTGCAGCGCAGAATGCAATGTGAATCTGGCCATTCCTCATGGCTGCATCCTGTTGGGTTCTTTGACTCGGCTGCTTTAGCAATGGCTAAAGATGAAGTGGGTCTGAGCCTGCAATTTCAGTGGCCTGACTTTTCTTGAGGCTTCTGCAGCATCTTTGAGGCAGCATGGTTTGTCTGGTCTGACCTGGGAGTACTTTTGGCGGTGGCCTTGGGAGTCCTTTCAGCAGCTTCAGTCAGTCTCTCACTTCATATGGCATTTTCTCTGGTGGGTCTGGCCCAGGATTCCAGCGGGGTGGGGGGCATGGTGGGGTTCAGGTCCTCCAGCCCAGGGATGTAAAATGGACTGAGTGGACTTCATTTTAAATTCTCTTTTTTTAATTTCTTCTTTTATTATTATATTATCATTTCTTTATTTTACTAAGTTATTACTATGGTTTGATACTTTTGAGGGTCTTTAATTTATTTCTTATTTCTTTTATTTCTTTATTTTTCTATTATTTTTCCTAAGAATTTGTACTCAAGAGTGTGTACCTTTGTACCTAAGATGGCACTGAAGCCGGCAACTTGTAAACTTTTCACGGTACTCATGTGAGTACATGTGACAATAAAGCTAATTCAATTCAATTCAGCTATGACCCTTCGTTCTGGACTTGCCCCACCATCAGGAACACCCTTCTTGCATCTAACCTGTCTAAGCCTATTAGAATTTTTTGGATCTCTATGAGAACCTCTCTCCCACCCACTCACCGCACCGCGCGCCCCCCCCCCCACCCCGCCCAACAACCACCACCAACTCCCTCATTCTTGTAAACTCCAGTGATGTACAATCCTAACTGAATCAATCTCTGCTCATACGTCAGTCCTGCCATCCCAGGAATCAATTTGGTAAAGTTTTGCTGCACTCCTTATGTAGCAAGAATATCCTTCTTCAGATAAGGAGACCAGAACTGCACATAATATTCCAGGTGTGGCCTCACCAATGCCAATGTATAATTTCAGCAGGACATCCTTGTTTCTGTATTCAAATCCTCTCACTATGAAGGCCAACATACAGGTTGACTTCTTCACTGCCTGCTAAACCTGCACACTTACTTTCAGTGACTGGAAATACCCAGATTTTGTTGAATAGTAGTTTGTAGTTTGGATAGGGAGTATCCAGCACTTTGTGTCTAGTTTAGATAGAGAATATTTAAAAAAAAATTCATCCCTGGGATGTGGGCATTGCTGCTGGGCCAGCATATATTGCCCATCCTGAATCACTCTTGAGAAAGTGACAGTGATCTGCCTTCATGAACCACTGCAGTTCATATGCTATAGCTAGACCCACAATGCCGTTGGGGAGGGCATTCCAGGGTTTTAACCCAGCGACACTGAAGGAACAATGATATATTTCCAACAAAAACAGAAGTTGCTGGAGAGACTCAGTGATCTGGCAGCATCTGTAGGGAAAAAAGGTAAGTTAACATTCCGAATCTAGTGACTCTTCAGCAGAACTTGATGTATTCCCTAGTCAAGATGGTGAGAGTCTTGGAGGGGATCATTCAGTTGGTGATGTCCCCATGTATCTGCTGCTCTTGTTCTTCTAGATAGTATTGGTCATGGGCTTGGAAGATGCTGTCTTAGGATTGTTGGTGAATTTCTGCAGTGTATCTTATGGATGGTACACACTACTATTACTGAATGTCAGTGGTGAGGGGAGTGGATATTTGTGGAAGGCTGCTGTGTCCTGGATGGTGTCAAGCTTCTTGAGTATTGTTGGAGCTGCACTCATCCAGGCAAGTGAGGAGTATTCCATCATACTTTTCATGTACATGGATAAGTGCAGATCATGTAGATGGTGAATAGGCTTTCGGGAATCAGGAGATGATTATTCACTGCAGTATTCCTAGCCTCTCACCTGCTCTTGTAACTTTTGCATTTATATAGCTAGTCCAGTTCAGCTTTTGGTCAATGGTAACTCCCATGATCTTGATAGTAGGGACTTCAGTGATGGTAATGTCATTGAATGTCAAGGGCAGTGGTTAGATTCTCTTTTACTGAAGATGGTCATTGGTTCAGCATTTGTGTGATGTGAATGTTACTTGCCACTTGTCAACACAGATCTTGCTGCATTTAAACATAGACTGCTTCAGTATGTGGGGAGTCACAAATGGCACAAAAAGATCCTCACTTCTGGCCTTATGATGGAGGGAAAGTCACTGAAGAAGCAGCTGAAGATGTTTAGAGCTAGGACACTATCCTGAGGAACTCCAGCAGAGATGACTGACCTCCAACAACCACAACCATCTTCCTATGTGCCAGGTATGACTCAAAACAGCAGAGAGCTTTCCATCTGATTCCCATCACTTCCGGTTTTGTTAGGGCTCCTTGATACCTCACTCAGTCAAATGTAACCTGTCATTATCACTACACCTTTGGAAATCAGGTCGTTTCTCCATGCTCAAACTAGGGCTGTAATGAGATCAGGAGCTAAGTGACCCTGGCGGAACACAAACTGGGCATCAGTGAGCAGGTTATTGTTGAGCAGGTGCTGCTTGATAGCACTTTTGGTAGCACCTTCCATTCACTTTGCTGATGATCGAGAGTAGTCTGATGGAACAGAAATTGGCTGGATTGGATTTGTCCTGCTTTCTGTCTACAGAACATACCTGGTCAACTTTCCACACTGCTGGGTAGATGCCAGTATTGTAGCTGGATGGGAATAGCACATCCAGCACTGTGTTTAGTTTCGATAAATATTAGGAGCACAGTGTATGCAGTTTGGATAAGAAATATCCAGACTTGTGTGCGTGTGTGTGTGTATGTATGTTCGTGTTTGTGTGTGTGTGTGTGTGTGTGTTCGCGTGTGTTTGCGTGTGTTTGTGTTCTATCAGACTAGCTGGCGGAGTGTGTACTTGGATAGAAAATAGCCGGAACAATGTGTGTACTTTGAACATGTCCAGCCAGCAATGTGTACGCAGTTTGGATAGGGAATCACATGCACTATTTTTGTAACTTTGTGGCATGGTGCCTCAGTTGTTAGCACTGCTGCCTTAAAGCACCAAGGACCTGGGTTCAAATCCACCCTCTGGCGACTGTCTGAGTGGAGTTTGCACGTTCTCCCTGTGTCTCCGTGGGCTTCCTCCGGGTGCTGCAGTTTCCTCCCACAATCCAAAGATGTGAATAAGTCAATTGGCCATGCTAAATTGTCCATAGTGTGTGGGTTAGCTGGGTTAGCCATAGGAAATGCAGGGTTACAGGAATCAGGTAGGGGGTTGGGTCTGGGTGGGATGCTCTTTGGTGTACACTGTACCCGATGGGCTGAATGGCCTGCTTCCACACTGTACGGATTTTATGATATTGAGTAGCCAGCAGTGTTTGTATAAAGTTTGGAGATGGGATAGCCAGAACTGTGTCTGCACTTTAGAAAGGGAATAACAAGCACTGCGTGTGTATGGTATTTTTATGGGATAAACCACAGAGGTTACAAACTTAACTTATGTTAAGCCAGCATACTTCATACAGTTTAATATATGACAGCCAGTTTCTTGGGCTGTAACAGTCTTGAATAGTATATACTTTTTTTAATGTCACAAACATTAGAATAAGATCATTGTTTAAAACCAGTATGAATACTTCAGGATTCATCAGATGTTTTCACATTTAAATATTGTCCAATGTTAATATTTTGAAAAGGGCATTTTAGAAATTTACCCTGTTTGTTTTGCTGTCATTTGCTTTATAAACTGTATGAATGAATAATAAACTATAGAGCACATTGCTAACCCCTAAACTTTTTAGTTTATAGTACAAAGTAAACTCTTGCCAGTAATCATCCATGCTCAAATAGCAACATGTTCTCCCTACTTAATCTACAAAATCCAGTAATATTTAATTATTTAAATCCTTGATTTTCAACATTTATTCATTTGAAGTTTTTTTGCACTAAGCACCAAATGTTACGAGCAGCACTTTAATGGAATAATTTTGCTTTGATCCCTGTAGCAGTCACTGAATAATTTATCACAGGTTATTGCCTTAATTCAGGAGAGGAATTGAGCAATAAAGGCAGATGAAAACACTACAGTTGAAACACCTAAGGGCCAGCTGACTCCTTTGACATGGGTCTTTTGTTGGAATTATTTAGAGGTTATTAAGATGTGTCTTCAGAATTAAGAGCACACTGTAAAGCTGAAGACAGCCATCTTAATTCTAAAGACAAAACATTACGACCCTTAACCCCTGCTGCATCTTGGTTGCTTTATATGTAGACATCATAAACTCTCACAGTGTTGTGTCATCATATCTCTGGTTAAGAAAAAAATACCTGAACTATTTAACCAATGTAGTCAAAGTGCCTTCCTTTGATTTTTAAAAGTGTTTTTGTTTTTTTCCTTCTCCGACAAATGTGCTGAATCTTGCTGGGTTCCATAGACCCTCAACCAGTTATCTGTCTTCATCTGTGAATCTACCTAATTGTAGTATGCTGTCATTTGAGCCATGAAGGGTGTTACTGGGCATCCTAATCCAGTGTTCCACCATAACAATGACAATCTGCATTTACTTCATGCCCTTAAAAGGAAACAAATTCCCAAGGCATTTCATATGAGTGTTATCAAACAAAATTTGACATTGATCCTCATAAAAAAAGAGAAGTGACCAAAACTTTGGTCAATATAGTAAGTTTTGAAGAATTATTTAAAGGAGGGGAGGGCATTGGGTGTGATAATTCAAGAGCTTGAAGCCTAAGCGTCTGAAGACACATCTACCATTGGTGGAGTAATAAAAATCAGAAACGTGCTAAAGAATAGTTGAGGAGTACAGAGGACTTAGGGCTTCAGAGGGTTACAGATATCTGGTGGGGGTAGAGCAAGGTGGGAGTTAAAGACAAGGTTGAGAATTGTTAAACTGAATTATTACCAGAGTGGAGATGATCTAATTCAGTGAGTACGGGGGTGATGAGTGAATAGGATTTAGTCTAATGAAGGGTCTAGGCCCGAAACGTCAGCCTTTCTGCTCCTATGATGCTGCTTGGCCTGCTGTGTTTATCCAGCTCTGCACCTTGTTGTCTAGGATTTAGTGTGAGTTAGAACACACAAATGCTTCTCAAGATATGAGCCCTGAAACAATAGAAATCTAGTTCTCATATGATGAAGGAAATGACAGAATGCAGAAGGAAATGATTCAGTCTGTGTTGTATTGAACCGTTCAACTGAAGAAACTTGCTTTACTCCAATTTTTCTGTTCTTTCCCTATTTCTTAATCTTCTTTATGAAATGCTCATCCAGTTCCCTTTTATCCAATGTGCTTCAATGGCTGTGTCTGATGAAACTTTTCACCCAAAATGTGAAAGCATTTCTTCTAACTTCCCTGACACTTACTAAAAAGTTCTTTAGGAGGAAGTCTATTAATTTGAACTTTCAATATTTCACAATTTACTGATCATAATTTTGCAAACTTCTATTACATCTGTTCTCGTGAAAAAGGTCTCAATTGTTCTGGCCTTTAGATATTGTTACTTGTCTCACCCAAGTTATCCTTGCAATGTTCCAAGCTAAAGATCTTTGCTTTAATGGTTTGTTCCAAATCTGACTGATTTTTCTTCTTGTCCAAAAGTATGGAGAACAATTGTTGCCTCCCAGCTGAGATGAGCCAATTCGCCCTGGACCAGGTATCTGTTGGATTAGTGTTACACCATCTGGTGCATTTTGCCACCCAGCCATAAGGGGAGCCAACGTTGTTTTGTTTGAGCCACCAGCAGGTTTTATAAGTGACTGCAGCATTCATTATGAGAATATCTTTCACAAATCTGAAGTTTGTTTGATATATAGGATGGATTGTTTCTAGCAGCTTACCTGTACCATCTATTGTAATTTTTTGGTTTTCAGTCTACATTCAATTTATCCATTCTTAGGAAGAATGATGTTTTATAAGCATCTTGTGGCTGTTACATTTGGAGAGAGCTGCAGCCAGAATTTGGAGTGGGTTCTGAGAACTGCCTTTCAGGGGGAATTTTGTACTTTTGAGGAAGCTTTTATAAGTTAGGTCCTTGGTTGAGGGGGTTAATATAATATTAATAAGGGTGCATTATAGGTGCAAGAACAGAGAATGAAAAGAGTGTCTTAACAGAAACAGCCACTGTACATTTTTGTCTAGGATTCAACTGATTTTTTTCCGCAGGGAGGTAGAAGAGAATTACCAGTTTTATACATTCTGAACACGTGCAGTTTACAAAATTTCTCAGTTGACAACTGCAGGTGGGATTAATTCTTTATCCAGTAAAAAGTGGGTTTCTTTGCTTTATCCTAAAGACTTGGTAAGTAGAATCATAGAATCTTACAGAAGGAGACCATTAAGCCCATCATGACTGTTGGCACTTGGTTGAACAATCCAGTTAATCTCATTTCTCTGTTCTTTTCCCAAAGCCCTGTAATTTTTCTCCTTTGAGTAGTAGATATCTTTTGAATTGTACTATTGAAACTGTTTTAACAACCCTTTCTGGTAGTGCATTCCAGATCACAGCAACTTGCTTTGTTTCAAAATAATTTTTCCTCACCTTTGCAGTAGTTCTTTTCCCAGTCATCTCAAATCTGTCTCATCTAATTACTGATTCTTCTGATGAGTTAATTCTCAATGCTTTATTTTATTTACATGTAAAATATCGAAATGTGCTCTTTTTTGTTATGAGCAGCTTATTTTCTGCCTCAAGGGTAAACACCACTTATGACTAACACTCCTTTTAATTCATTTAAGATTATTTGTTCTTGGGCGTGGAAGACTAATAAAAGCAAATGGTAAACAGCTATGACATAAAAACAGAAGTTGCTGGAAAAGCTCAGCAAGTCTGGCAGCACCAATGAAGAAAAGTTCAGAGTTAACGTTTCAGGTCTGGTGACTCTTCCTCAGAACTTATGGTAGCTAGAAGAATGTCTGCTTTTCTGCAGAAAATAGGGAGGGGGATGGGGTAGGGAGTAAACGATAAAATAGAGCCCAAAGAGAGAGAAAAGCAGTTGGATAGACAAAGGAGTTGATAATGATCTGACTAGGAGGGTGAGTAGCTGTTAATGGGGACTGTTAGTGACTAACAATAGGTAGTGTATAATGGCAGACTGTGTGATAACAAGGCCTGGTGTGCGGGATAGGGAGCTCGGACATTGGAGAGTTTAGACCTTAAAATTATTGAACTCAATATTGAGTCCGGAGGGCTGCAGGGTCCCCAAGCGGAAAATGAGGTGTTGTTCTTCCAGCTTGCGTTGAGCTATGCTGGAACACTGCAACAAGCCAAAGAACGATATGTTGACCAGGGTACAAGGTGATGTGTTAAAGTGGCAGGCAACAGGTAGCTCAGAGTCTATTTTGCAAGCAGAAGTAGATGTTTTGCGAAGCAGTCACCCATTCTACGCTTCGTTTCCCCAATGTAGAGGAGACCACATTGTGATCAGTGAATGCAGTAGACTAGATTCTGGTAAGTGTAGGTGAAGTGTTACTTCACCTGGAAGGTATGTTTGGGCCCTGGGCTAGTGGAGGGAGGAGGTAAATGGACAGGTGTTGCACCTTCGCCGGTTGAAAGGGAAAGGTGCCGAAGGACATCCATAGTGGGGCAGAAGACACTCAGCTAGACTTAGACGTTCATGTACATTGTTTTAGCAGAGCTGAGGTAGCTTTCCTCTGCATGCTTTTCCATTCTATCATTCTTTAGATGTTACGGTAAAAATAATCATCCAGACTTCGTATTGGTCAGATAATTATTTCTGCAGCATAGCGGAAGTTATGCATGGGGACCTTGCAGAATCCCTAACATACAAGACTCTGAGGGAATTGCCCAGGGACTTGAAAATTCTGTTGGGCAATTCCCCAATGCCTGGAGCCTACCAGAAGTATCCAGTTAAATTGGAGAATTTGGAGGATTACACTACAATTAAGTAAATCGTTATTAAGGAAAAGTTAGACAAGGAAAGCTAGTCTAACTCTTAAGTAACTAATCAACTTATCCCCACAATGATTATGGGGTTGGGTTAATTCACTCAACCCCACCAATTACACCTTTCCCAGATCCTGTACAGCCCCCAGATCCTAATCGACTGCCTCTCTCCTGCCACAAACCTGACTGCCCCCTCCCCCGTCATCAGGTCCTGATATCTTCACCAACGCAACACGTCCCCAACCCCATAACGCCATCAACAGCAGCAGAATTGTACTCCAGCATAATCTGTAACCTCATGGCCCAGCATATCCCCCACTCAACCATTACCATCAAACCAGGGGATCAACCCTGATTCAATGAAGAGTGCAGGAGGACATGCCAGGAGCAGCACCAGGCATACCTGAAGATGAGGTATCAACCTGGTGAAGTTACCAAACAGGACTACTTGCACGCCAGACAGCGAAAACAGCAAGTGGTAGAGCTAAGCGACCCCATAACCAACGGATCAGATCTAAGCTCTGCAGTCCTGCCATATCCAGTCGTAAATGGTGGTGGGCAATTAAACAACTCACTGGAGGAGGAGGCTCCACAAATATCCCCATCCTCAATGACGGAAGAGCCCAGCACATCAGTGCAAAAGGTGAGGCTTAAGTATTCGCAGCAATCTTCAGCCAGAAGTGTCGAGTGGGTGATCCATCTTGGCCTTCTCCAGTGGCCCCCAGCATTACAGATACCAGTCTTCAGCCAATTTGATGGAAGGTGTCATCAACAGTGCTATCAAGCAGCACCTGCTCAATGACGCACAGTTTGGGTTCCACCAGGGCCACTCAGCTCCTGATCTCATTACAGCCTTGGTTCAAACATGGACAAAAGAGCTGAATTCCAGAATTCCAGAGTAAGGTGAGAGTGACAGTATCAAGGCTGCATTCGACCAAGTGTGGCATCAAGGAACCCTAGCAAAACTGGAATCAATGTATATCAGCGTGCAAACTCTCTGGTGGTTGGAGTCATACCTGACACACAGGAAGATGGTCGTGGTTGTTGGAGGCCAATCATCTCAGCTCCAGGACATCTCTGCAGGAGTTCCTCAGGGTAGTGTCCTCAGCCCAACCATCTTCAGCTGCTTCATCAATGACCTCCCCTCCATCATAAGGTCAGAAGTGGGGATGTGCAATCATTGGCAAACAATGTTCAGCACCATTCGTGACTCCTCATGTACTGAAGCAGACCATGTTCACATGCAACAAGATCTGGACAATATCCAGGCTTGTGCTAACAAGTGGCACATAACATTCACGCCACACAAATGCCAGGCTATGACCATCACCAATAAGAGACAATCTAACCGCCACCCCTTGACATTCAATGGTGTTACCATCACTGAATCCCCCACTATCAACATCCTGGGGGTTACCATTGACCAGAAACTCAACTGGACTCACCAAATTGACAGAGTGACTGTAAGAGCAGGCCAAAAGCTGGGAATACTGCAGTGAGTAACTCGCCTTCTGACTCCTCAAAGCCTGTCCACCATCTACAAGGCACAAGTCAGGAGTGTGATGGAATACTCCCCACTTGCCTGGATGAGTGCAGCCCCAACAACACAGAAGAAGCTTGACACCATCCAGGACAAAGCAGCCCGCTTGATTGGCACTACATCCACAAGCATTCACTCCCTCCACCACCGACGCTCAGTAGCAGTAGTGTGTACTATCTACAAGATGCACTGCAGAAATTCACCAAAGATCCTCAGACAGCACCTTCCAAACCGACAACCACTTCCATCTAGAAGGACAAGGGCAGCAGATATGTGGGAACACTACCACCTCCAAGTTCCCCACCAAGTCATTCATCCCATCCTGACTTGGAAATATATCACTGTTCCTTCACTGTCGCTGCGTCAAAATCCTGGAATTCCCTTCCTAATAGCATTGTGGGTCAACCCACAGCAGGAAGACGATAGCGATTCAAGAAAGCAGCTCACCACCACCTTCTCAAGGGCAACTCGGGATGGGCAAGAAATGCTGGCCGGCCAGCGACGCCCACATCCCACAAAAAATGAAATCTGCCAATCTAGTCTGGTCTGGCATTAATGTGACTCCAGAACCACAGCAAGGTGGTTGATTCTTAACTGCTGTCAAGGGTAGTTGGGGATGGACAGCAAAAGCTGACCGCCAACGATAACCACCTTACTCAAAAAGTTAAAAAGAAATGAGACAGGAGTGGGGCTTGCTGAGTTGCTCTTTTTTTGAGAGCTAATAGCAACAGGGTAGCTATAATGGCTTCCTTTTATGCTGCAAGCAAGGCTTCCCAAGTGGAAGTAGGCGCCCCAGGTGATACTGCGAGCTGAAATGTTAGGGTCATGACCTCTGAGACAGCAATGGCTGACATGTAAAAGGAAACAACTGAGATATTCAAAAGGTACTGCATGATTATTCAATTAGAAGTAATGTGCAAAGGTATGGGGGAAAATGTGGGAGATTGACAGTAGGTAATTACATTCACTTGAAGGATCATTCTTGGGCTGAATAGCCTCCTTCTGCACTGTAGAATTTCTCTGATTCTGTGAAACAAGGAGTGTGATGGGATACTGTTCATTTGCTAGGATTGGTGCAGCTCCAACACCATCCACAACAAATCAGCCTATTTGATTGGCACCCCATCCACCACCTTCAACATTCATTCCCTCCACCACTGAATGACATTGGCAGCACTGTGCTGTATGTACAAGATGCACTGCAGCAACCCATCAAGGCTTCTTTGAAACCTGTGACCTCTACCATCTAGGAGGACAAGGGCAGGAGATGTAAAGCAATATGCCCACCTGATTGTACTGCTGGTTCTTCAAGATCAGATTGGTCTTGGTTCCAACAGCATCCATGTCAGAGATCAGACTTCTGACACCCTCACTAAGTTCTGGATTCTCATTAAATTCTGTAATCTTCTTTAACTTTATAGTCTTCCAAGATTTTTACATTCCTCTAAATTTAGCTTCTTCTAAACTTTCATTTTAGTCAGTCCACATTGGCATGTTTTCAAATTCCTGGGACCCAAACTTGGAATTACCTACCTAATGTCTCTCTTTGCCCTTTAAAACTTAAGCCTAAATTAAAGCCAGGTCAACTGTCTTACTGCACTCTTGTGATTCAGTGTGTATTTTGGTCCAATAATACTGTGAAATGCTTTAGATTGGTTTTCAATCAAGGCCAGAATAGTGCAGTCTCGTGCTTCTCTGCACTCTACAGTCCTGTGGTTTGCAGCCATGGACAGCCAGTTGGGTCAGCACAGTCTAATTTAAGTGAATGTAGCAAGTGCCATTTGCCTAACAAAAAACAACTTTGCGCTAGAGTGGTGAAATAGGACTTAAGCCACTCTTTCAGATGTGGGCACTAGATGCACATTTTGTTGTCTTTATCATTGTGGCAAATAATGCACTTCAGCTAATAATATATCGATGTCTATTGACAGAGACTCATGAGGCTGTTTAGCAACCAAAACGTTATTTTTTGTGCTTTGAAGGAAAACATGTTGTTTGATATTTTTGTGATAATATAATTTCTTTGTAGGCCAAAAACTATTGCAGTAACTATTTTTTGGAATGAAATATTCTTCTCAGGAGAATTTTCTCCTGTTTTCAGCCTGACTATGAAAGTTACTGTTGGCTATTTGTGGAGTACTCAAGCTGTAGGATATTAGCACATGAGTGTCTTTGTTCATCAGTGCTACATTATGAGATCTTACTCCTAGTTATAAAGGATAATGTGCAAAATATTAGCAAGCTGTCCACTTATTTTGTGGTGAAGTATTTTGTAACTTAAACTCGCTTTAATTTGGAATCCTAATTCTATACATTCACCTGTGTGATACATACTGGCGATTTTCTGAGACAGTCTGTTTCTCAATTGGTGTTTGGAGAGTCACTAAATCCAGGTGACTGTTGGTAATTCTCAGATAATAGATAGCTAGATTGCAGGCAATTACTTAAAGGCTGTGACATAATGACGGCAAATGATCATCTCGTAAACTCCAGGTGCAAATCTCAAAACTGGTCACGCACATTAGCGGAAACCTGGCATTTCATTCCTATCTTAAACTCACTCCTGGATATTTTATTTATGCAAAACAAATATTAAGAATTAATCGTCATCTTCTGTTTTTGAACACTGACATATTTGCATTGATTTAGCATACCAAATTAAAGGTAGCAGAATAACTTGGAAATTAGGTTGACAATCCAGCCCTGCAACCTTACTGAAGAAAAAAGGTGTGGAATCTTGCACCATATTCCCAGGAAGCCATGTCACTCCAGCCCAGCTTCATGCCAACTGGGAACAGAGCCATTTATGCACCAACTAGGAATATTTCAAACATCACTTTGAATGTTTTTAGTATCAGAGCAGAGAGCAACAATGCTGCATTGCAATCCCTGTAAACACCAATATCCTGAAGAGAAAGGAATCCCTAAACAATATAGTCAGAGCCAAGCTTCTGGCACTGCAAGTCAGCAGTTCATCATCTGGTCCTCTGATGCAAACCCTTCTCAGCACTTTAGAATATTTGAACTACTTCTAACATTCAGACTGTTTTGGTTCAGATATTGACTCACCACAAACTTCAAACGTTCTATTTTCTTCTCACTGCCAGACAGAAACTGGCCTTTTTGTAGAGGGCTTTCTTTGTCTCTTCTCACATGGATTGTTATATCACTGACTCCTCTTGCAACACAATGGACTGAAAACGCAAAAGCACCCATCTAACTTTGCTTAACCTTTCTTCAGCTTCCATCCCATTGGCAACCTCGGCCAGACTCATAAATTCTCAAAAATCTAATGAATTCATAATCAGGCATTCCAATTGCACTCTTTCCAGACACAGTTTCACTTCCCTATACTCCATTGACCATCCTGTGACAGATTGAATCAGGAATGTACTTGTTCAACTCCATTTTCTCCTCTCTGAAAGAAGATCACAGGTAAATTCCATCCAATCAGATTATGGTCCAGTGTCAGTTCTCAGCAGTTTGTATTCCCCACTGGATCTGGCAAAGTAAGTTGTTCAGAGTAGAGAATTCTTCAAAGATATTATCAGGAGATACCAACATCCCACATCATCCCTCTCATTATCAATGATGCACGCTGCTACTGATCTGAAAGATTTATAACACATGGCATCTAGAAGAGATCAGCATTGGAATCTCGAAAGGTAAATGCTGGGTTGCCTTGCTACTTGCAAGAGTTTATGGAAATATGATAAATGAATCATCTGACATTTGCAGTAGATGTGATGCTTATTACATGTAGTGTCAAAACAAATTTTTATTTTACAGAAAACAAATTACAATTTTTTATTCACCTTCTCCTTCCCCAACCTGCCCAACAAAATAAAATCTCTGAAAATAAAATACAATGGATGCCAGAATTCTGAACAGCTCTCTTGAGAAAGAAACAGAGTGAGCAGTTTAAATCAATTACCTCTTTTTGGGAAATAAAAAAGTCTCCACTCATTATTATGAAGGAATTAAAACAGAAATTGCTGGTAAAACTCAGCAGCTCTGGCTGCCCATTCTGAAGAACAGTCACTGGGCCTGAAACGTTAGCTTTGATTTTTCACCATAGATGCTGCCAAACCTGCTGCATTTTCCCAGCAACTTCTGTTTTTGTTCCTGATTTCCAGGATCCGTAGTTCTTTGGGTTTTTTGTTTATTATAATGAAGGATTTTTTGTATTTTTGCGGTGCAGTGTGTGAGCCAAAATTATCCCCTAATCCAATGAGAAAAAATGTTGCTCATGAAATTAAATTACCTCCTTTGAATATTGTGTAGTAAAATTGAAAACATAGGAAACAACATTTGGTAATTTGTTGGCCCTCACTGCCTTATTTTGTGTTTAAAGTCAATACTGCTACCTGCTCGTTGAGCATCTTGGGCTGTGGGTGTCTGTATGTACACTGAGGCTACATGCCCCTTTTCCATAAGTAAGGTTCTTCAAGTCCTTATGTACTTTAACATTCTTTCATTTACATAGTAGGTTCTGGAATACGGTTCTCTAGTATCGTGTCTAAGGCCTCACTCTTCACATACTCATTTTTGACTGGTCTCTTTGTCTTTCTGATGTCAGAATCATGTGTTTAATTACATAATCATGATTTACATGTATCTTATTCTATCATATTGCTGCCTTGATTTTTTCCAGAACAAAGAACAGAGATAAAGCATTATTTGCGTAATCTTGTTCCTATAAGTCCCTAGTCTAGCATTTCTTAACCAAGATATGAAGTAGAGATTAAATTTGCCAGCAATATTATGCTTCCTGCAGAGTCTAGCCAAGTGCTAGGGTAATACCTGCTTGCCAAACAGGCATTTATGAAAAAGATGGAACTGGGCATCTGTTTGCTTTCCTTCCTCTCTTTGTGCACAGGATAATGGTGGTTGGGTGAGAGTTGGTAGGTTGGGATTCTGCCCAGTCCTTCAATGATATCAGAAACAATGATAGTAGGTGTATCTACATTTTCGTTTTGACAGGGATGATTTTGAAACTTATTCAGGTGACCCACAATAAAATATTCTCAGGCCTTGCTGGCTAAGCATACTGATACTTGTCAACTTTTGAAAAAAATGTCTTCAATTTGACTTCCTTTCAATTCTTTTTCTCATTTTGTTCCTCTTTTCTTCAACATCTTTCCTTCAATAACTGCAGTTAGTCCGTCATTCATTTCTCAACCATTGCACTGGAATATTTGATTTGCAGATTCAGTCCCTGATTTTTAACAAACTATAATGTGAAAATAACGTTTTAAAAAAGGGTGTGGTTTGATCCAGTTTCAAAAAGCTGTACAGCAAGATATTGTTACCCTGTTGTTGATTATAGAAGTTATCACTGTTTTTACAGAATTCTTGTGTTTTATCTGTCTCAGCCCTCAGACATAACATCCTGGACTGGTCAGCAGATGAACAGTGAAGGTTTCTCAGGCCAGATTGTTGGTGGAGAAATCTGATTCTAATTTTTAAAAAAATTCAAAAATGAAAACCAATAAAACTGGCAAATGAGATAGTGATCCAGCTCGTCTTGTAAACTTGAAAGTGAAGGTCCATTACAACCAGAGCATTCATTTCCAAGTATTATCCCTATTTTGATACTGTTTCCCCTCTGAGAAAAAGTAGTAAGACAGGATAAACCATTTGATTTTGATACAGAATTCTATTCATATCAGTTTAAAGCTGTTGTTTGTTGGAAGTTAAAATTCACTCTTCTACATGTTATGATGTACTTTTAGATATAGCATAAGTTTACAAATACGAAGACACTGAATAAGCAGAGTAGCGACACAATTGGTCACTGACAACATCCGACAGGATGTTATTAATAGGTCTGCCTCAGCTTCTTTCTCGATAACATGCCAGCTCCCATGTGTACAAAAATGCAAAACACATAGGAACAGGAGTAGGCCATTCAACCCCTCACACCTGTTCTGCCATTCAATGAGATCATGGCTGATCTGTGGCCTAACTCTATATACCTGCCTTTGGCCCATATCCCTTAATATCTTTGCTTAACAGAAAATCATCTATCTCAGACTTATACCTAACAATTGATCTAAAGGCAACTGCTGTGTGTAGAAGAAAGTTCCAAATTTCTAGCACCCTTTGTGTGTAGAAGTGCTTCCTAACATCTCTCGTGAATTGCCTGGCCCTAATTTTTAGACTATCCCCCTAATTCTTGTATCCCCACCAGTGGATATCTTTATTTTTATCTACCCTTATCCTGTTAATATCTTGAAGACAAAAGTAAAATACAGAATATGCTGGTGATTTGAAATTAAAACAATAAGTGCTGGTAAAACTAAACAGGTCTGGCAGCATCTACGGAAAGAAAAAATAGAATTAACATTTTGAGAGCAATGCAAAACTTCTTCAGAATTGAACAATGTCTTTTCAGTACCAACCTCCACCGCTTGTGAACTCAGTATCTCAAGAGTCAATCCAATCAGGAGAGTGGGGGACAAAGCTGAGAATTTAACTAATTCTAAGGCCCACTATATTCACATTCTTATTAAAAATTATTGGTTTATATAAGCTTTGAGTAGCTAATAGGCACCTTAATTTCCACTCTGATCTGTGTAAAATAGTGGTGTTTCCTGTGCTGGATGATTCACTTTGCACCTTTTAAATGTATTCCTAGTGTACTGTGCATGTAGTACTTTTGTACAAAGAATTTATTCAGCATTATACATGTTTCTTCTTTGTTGTTTGGCATCGTGTATAACAGCACTTCCAGTTTAAGCCAATTAAAGTCATTCTCACGCAGTAAAACTGAGGATCTTGTCTCCAGAAGCTATAAGGAACTGACAATCCTCATTATTTTTAATAAAAACTGATATATGATATCGACTGTGCAAGTATGAAGGTCAATATTTCCTGTTCACGTTATGCAATAATCTTTCGTTCTTTGGTTATGTATCAAGCTTTAGAGAAAAGTAGGAAATGCCTTTAACTGTGAATGACAACAGTCTGCGATTTGACTATTATTGGCTCGTTGCATCTCCATCTGCTGTCTAATAACATAAAAATCAATTACTTTGCCTTTTTTTCTCCAACAGTGCATGTTGATTGGCCTGTCACGGGACCTCAGAGGGATTGCCTTTGCTTTGAATACAAAAGCCAGCTACACCATGCTGTTCAACTGGCTGTATCCTTGCAACAGTGTCACAGTGCCAGCGTTGTACAAAGTGAGCCATTAGCTGAATGCTCTTGTGCTGTGGGGAAGGAGGAAACTGTATTAGCTGGGGTATTCTACAGTTCAGCTAGCAGCAGGTCTCCCCTCCTCCATCTACCCTGTAGCCCCAGGCCCTGTTGACCTCTTCTGTGATCCATGCCTTTGTAGCCTAATTGTACCAGAACAATGTTTTGGGAGGGGAGAGCAGATGTAGTCTGTAAGGGATGCAGTAAAAAAGAAAATGATGTGTGCACATTGTTTTCCTTTAAAATATATATAAATTGTACTTTTGAAACATTGGTGTATTGCCAAAATTAGCTCTTCCATCTGGAACTTTTTTTTAAAATTTGGTAAGAGTGTGCATGGAGCTGTAGCAGGAAGTCAGCAGTTTTCTTTGTGAGTGACAGTGAGTTACCCCAAAGCATTTTCCGCAGTAGAGAGTCACATTATCCCACATGAAACCTATTAATTCCTGTCCTTCAAAATAGCCGGTTCTTCAAAGCTTGAAGTCTAGGATTGACTGGGTGATCTCATCGTCATTTATAGTTCATACAAGTGCTCTAGAGATTGCATTTATCAGTATCTTAACTAATGACCCAAGAAAAGCAAAGTATTGGAGATGGGATGTATGCACCTTTGCTTGTTTTTACCAGCAGATGGCAATACTGAGTGTAGTTAAACCTGTTTCAGAATTGAGGTAAAAAGTGAAAACATGGTACCAGATTTTTATCTGCAGATATTCTTAAACTGACTTCTGACTATCAGAGTGACATGATGGATCCAAACTCGCCATTTAATTCAGGCCTTTGGTTTATTCATCAAATAGCATAACAACTACAGTTCTACTTCAGAGATAGTAAGAACTGCCAATGCTGGAGTCAGAGATAACACAGTGTGGAGCTGGAGGAACACAGCAGGCCATGCAGCGTCAGAGGAGCAGGAAAATTTCAGGTCGGGACCCTTCTTCAGAAATGAAGATTCAGAAGTGTGCTCCTCCAGCTCCACACTGTGTTATCTACAGTTGTAAGTCATGTAGTTTTATTACTCCAACATTGACACTACAGAACACTTAACAACAAAATAAATTGACCACTTCAGCTATTCTCAGATTGTTGCCTCCATACTTCTTCCAACTTAACTTGCTGTAATTATGTTAATTTAAATTTAATACAAGTGGGACAATCTATACCTGAACCAGAATGAGACCAACATTCTTATGGGTGGGTTGGCTAGTGCTGTGGGAAGGAATTTAAACTAGTTTGGCAGGAAAAGGAGACAGACAGTGTTAGTATGAAAGGGGTATCGAATATTTTATTAAAGGAACCAAGGCAGAGGAAGTTCAGCCAAAGAATAGAGTCATACAGCATGGAAAATTAGGAATAACACAGTGTGGAGCTAGAGGAGCAAAACGGGCCAGGCAGCATCAGAGGAGCTGGAAAGTTGATGTTTCAGGTTGGAACCCTTCTTCAGAAGTCCCTTCAGAAGGACCCTTCTTTCTGAAGAAGGGTCCTGACCCAAATTGTCAACTTTCCTGCTCCTCTGATGCTGCCTGGCCTGCTGTGTTCGTCCAGCTCCACACTGTGTTATCTCTAACTCCAGCATCGGCTGTTCTTACTATCATGGAAAATTAGGATCTGCATTACGGAAAAATGCCCTTTGGCCCATTGAGCCTGTGCCAGTCTAAAATAACCACTTAACTATACTAATCCCATTTTCCAGCACTTGGGGAAAAGGATAACGGGGAACAGTAGGGTCCTTTAGGGGCCAAGGGGCAATATGTGAGCAAGATGCAAGCCGGAGGACATGAGGCAGCATGGTGACTCAGTGGTTAGCACTGCTGCCTCACAGCACCAGGGACCAGTGTTTGATTACACATTTGGGTGACTATCTGTGTAGAATTTGCATATGTACTCCATTCTGTGTGGGTTTCCTCCCACAGTCCAAAGATGTGCAGGTTAGGTGGGTAGCCATGGGAAATGCAGGATTACAGGGATACAGTTAGAGGGGTTTGTCCGGGTGGAATGCTCTTCGGAGGGTCAGGTGGACTCAGTGAGCTGAATAGCCTGCTTCCACACTGTGGGGATTCTATGACATTGGACAGGTGTAAAACAAGTATTTCACATCTATCTTCACTTTGGAGAAGGAAGATGTAGGTACAGAATTCGGAAAGAGGGAGTGTGAGGTTCTTGAACAGTTCAAACAAGGAGTGAGGAGGAATTACTGGTTTTGGCAGGCTTTAAAGAGGAGAAATCTGCAGGCCCAGAGGAGACATATCCCAAGCTGCTTTTGGAGACAAGGGAGGAAATTACAGGGGCTGTGATCCAATTTTTTAACTCTGGCCACAGGAGAGATGCTAGAGGACTGGAACACAGCTAATGTGGCTCCACTTTTCAAGAAGATAGTAGGGATAGACTAGGGACTTATATACAAGTGAATTGCACATTAGCAACAGGGAAACTATTGGAGAAGATTCTGAAAGACAGAATTAATCTCTACTTAGAGAAGCAAGGTTTAATCAGGCATAGATAGTATGGCTTTGTCAGAGGGAGGTCAAGACTTACGAATTTCAATCTTTCAGGGAGGTGACCAGTGTGTTGATGAGGGCAGTGCAGTCGATGTAGTTTATATGGATTTCAGCAAGGCCTTTGACAAGATCCCATGTGGGAGACCGACAAAGATGGTAAAAGCACAAGGAATCCAGGGTAATCTAGCAAGTTGTGCCCAAAACCAGCTGAGTGATGGGAGACAGAGAATGGTGGTAAAAGGCCGGTACAAAACCGGAAACAAGATTGCCCTCCATAACAGACTGGACCGTATAAATTCAGAGCAGGACAGAACAACAGTGCTTCAGCGGAGGCTATGCCGCACTGACAATGTCACCTGGAAGGGAGCCAAAATGTTTGCATGAAAATCAGTTAGCTCGGTGAACCAACCAACAACTACAATTGATTTTGGCCTTTTCTTTTTTTAAACAGTGACCCATTGTTTTAAGGCAATATATGAATTTTTGGTGCAAGATTACTGAGTGTATGTAGTCCTTTGCCATATCATGACTTCATAGAATTGTAGAGCAACGTTTTCCAGAAAAGTGCCAGTGCTGTTTCTCAACTTTAGATATCATTAGTCGAGGAGGTACTCAGTTGCTTGTCCTATTTTCACTGCTGTTATCAGCTCACACTTTCAGTAACTTTGTGGGAAAACATTTCTGAGCTGAAGACTGCAGAGGCATGAATAACTAACTATCATTACCATTAAATGCGTAGCCGCATCATGTTCTGCCTCAGTATATCATGAATCAAGTCAGAACAATGGACTGTAATTTGCTGTGGCAAGTCTTACAGATATGAGCACATGCACACAATACAAATCTCATTGATAATGTTCCTAATGAGCCAAATAATATATCACTGATATCTGAATTGTGATCGGAAATAACTGTGACACTTACAGAAAGTGTGCACCATATACAAACATTCACAATAATAATAGAATGTCAGTATAATAAATTTTAAAAAACCATATCCCTGTTGGAAGTTACCCATTTACAAGTATACTTCAGTAAAAGAGCTACTTAGGCAGCTCCAACTTCAGCTACATATCCAAGATTTGATTGTGCACAGGTTGAAGTTTGGTCAATGGCCCAAAGATTCTTGTCAAAATAGTAGAGATTTTTTTGTTTTGTTTATGGAATATGGACACCACTAGTTAAGCCAACATTTATTGCTCAACCTTAATCGCTCTAGACTAGGTGAAGGCGAGCCACCACCTTGAACCGTTGCAGTTCTTGCTGTGTGGGTACACCCACAGTGTTGTTAGGAAGTGATTTGCAGGACTTTGACCCATTGAAGGAACATTAATAAAGCTCCAAGTCAGGATGATATATATAGCTTGGAAGGTAACTTGGAGCTAAAGGTGCTCCTATGTATCAACTTCCCTTGATCTTCTGCATGTAGAGGTTACAGGTTTGGAAGGTGCTGTTGAAGTAGCCTTGTTGAGTTGGAGACTGATGATATCCACCCATAAATTTTTCAAAATGTTATCATAACTGAAGGCAAGAGTTTGATGCATGATTAAGCCCAAAAATTCAAAACTTCATATAAGAACCATGAGATGTAGGAGCAGAAGTAGGCTATTCAGTCCATCAAGTCTGCTCTGCTATTCAGTGAGATCATGGCTGATCTGATAATCCTCAACTTCACTTTCCTGACTTTTTGCTCTAACTCTTGATTTCCTTCCTGATTAAAAATTTGCCTAATTCAGCCTTAAATATACTTAATAATCCAGCCTCGAAAGCCCTCTCTGATAAAGAATTCCACAGATTCCCTACCCTCTAAAAGAAGAAACTCCTTCTTGTTTCTGTATTACATATACAACCCTTTATTCAGAGAGTGTGTCCTTCTGATCCTAGACCCTCCCACAAGAGAAAACAACCTCTCTGCATTTGCCGTGTCAAGTCCCCAAAGAATCTTGTATAAAGGTTGACTCTCATTCTTCTAAATTCCAACGAGTGCTCATCCTCTGTTCATCAAACAGTTCCTCCATACCTGGGAACAACCCAGTGAACCTTCTTTGGCACGTCTCCAATCTTTCCATAGATTAGGGGCCCAAACTATTCACAATATTTCAGTTGTGACCTAACTATTGTCTTATGTAGTTTTAGCAAACTCTCCCTATTTTACTGCTCCAATACCTTTGAAATAAAAGCTAACATTCCATCCGATGCAGGTACGATGGGCGAAATATTCTCCATCTTAATGGTAATAATGTTGTGATTCCGTGATTTGCCGTACCTATTTCTGCTGAACTTGTATGCTAGCTTTTTGTGATTCATGCAGAAGGACTTCCAAAACTCTGTGCTCTGGAGCTTTCTGCAGTCTTTCACCATTTAAATGATATTCAGCTCCAGTGTTCTTCCTGTCACATATTGCGGCTGTACAAAACATTGGTGACACCACTTTTAGAATACTGCATACAATGATGGTCACCCTGCTATAGAAAGGATGTCGTTAAACTAGAAAAAGTACATACACAATTTACAAGGATGTTGCTGGGGCTGGAGGATTTGAGTCATTAGGAGAGTCATAGAGAGGTGCTATATGGAAACAGACCCTTCAGCCCAACTCAGCCATGCCGACCAGATATCCTAAATTAATCTAGACCCATTTGTGCCTGCATTTGGCACATATCTCTCTAAACCCTTCCTATTCATGTACACATCCAGATGCCTTTTAAATCAACCACCTTCTCTGCCAGCTGATTCCATATATACCCCATCCTTTGCATGAAAATGTTGCCCTTTAGGTCCCTTTTATGTCTTTCCCCTCTCACCTTAAACCTATTCCCTCTTGTTTTGGACTCCCCTACCCTGGGCAAAAGACTTTGGCTATTCACCCTATCCATGCCCCTCATGATTTTATAGACTTTTATAAGGTCACCCTTCAGTTTCCAACGTTGCAGGGAAAATAGTCCCAGACTATTCAGTATTCCAAAAGTGGCCTAATCAATATACTGTACAGCCACAAGATGACCTCCCAACTCCTCTACTCAATACACTGACTAATAAAGGCAAATGTACTAAATGCCTTCTTTACCACCCTGTCTACCTGTGACTCCACTTTCAAAGAACTGTGCACCTGAACTCCATTGTCCCTCTGTTCCACTACACTCCTTAAGGCCCTACCATTCACTGTGAAACTCCTACCTTAATTTGCCTTTCCAAAATGCAACACATCACACTTATATATAATAAACTCCATTTGCCATTTCTTGGCCCACTTCCCCAGCTGATCAAGATCCTGCTGCAATTTCTGATAACCTTCCTCACTGTCCACGATACCACTCAAACTTACAAATCATGCCTTGTACGTTCTCATCCAAATCATTGATATAGATAACAAACAGCAATGGGCCCAGGACCAACCCCTGAGGCACACCACTAGTCACAGGCCTCCAGTCCGACAAGTATCCTTTCACTATTATTCTTTGCTTCCTACCATCAAGCCAATTATGTATCCAATTTGCCAACTCTCTCTGGATTCCATGCGATGTAACCTTCCAGAGCAGCCTACCATGTGGAACCTTATCAAAGGCCTCACTGAAATCCATATAGACTATGTCTACCACCCTGCCCTCATCAACCTTCCTGGTCACTTCATCAAAGAACTCTTAACAAATTTGTGAGGCTTGATCCCCCATGCACGAAGCTAGGCTGACTATTCCTAATCAAACCCTGTCTTTCTAAACGCATGCATATCTTATCCCTCAGAATCCTCTCAAGTAACTTACCTACTACAGATGTTAAGCTTACTTGTTTATAATGCCCAGGTTTTTCTTTGCAGCCCTTCTTGAATAAGGGCATAACATTCACTACCCTCCAGTCTTCCGGGTCCTCACCGTGGTTAACAGGCATTTGGACATTTTTTATGCTTCTAAGGGTAAGTGTTGGCTGGGCTGAGGCACTGCTGTATAAAGAGGAATAAACTCCTATGATTAGCAAAACAAAAAAATGAAAAGTGAGATATTGTATTGTTGTGGTAGATTATTTAATGAAATAAGCTCAGGAGCCTCAGGATCCAGGTCAGTGTTCATTTATTGAGCCAACATTGAGAGAGGCTACCCCAGAAAAGATTCCGAGGTTGCACTCTATCTCAGCAAGGATTCATCAGATACTTATACATTGTAAATCATGTGTATAGTTACTTGAATTCCAGATAGGTCTGTTTTGATCAAACACTTTGTCTTTCACACATTCCAAAAAATGGCAAGGTTCCTGTTATTCTCAACACTCCCTATCTCCCCACGTGCCATCCTACCTGCTCTCCAAAGCCTGTGCTTTGTTCCATCCCTGACTAAACTCCATTGCTTTATCTTTCTCAGTGTGGTAAGGGTCACATTCCATTCCAAATGAAGCCTCAGGGTTAATGCATTTTTGCAGAAATTCTGTCTGTTTGTGCAGTTTAATTTTTTTTTCTTCTAACCTGACTACTTTAAGAATAAATAGAAAATGACTCTTAAAGGATTTATATAATTATTGTGTATGGAATTAACTGAAACTCTCTACCTCATTCTCATCCTAGCTGGAAATTCACGTGGATTTACAGATTAACTCACATCATACTCAAATTCCCCCGTAACAGTATCATCTGGGAACAGATGCTGTCAGGGAAGAGCACTATTGAAATGTGGATATTGCTTAAGGAATACATACTGCGTGTGCTCGATATGTTTGTCCCTAGCAGGCAGGGAAGATGCGGTCGAGTGAGAGAGCCTTGGTTCTCAAGAGAGGGCGAACGACTGGTTAAGAGGAAGAATGGTGCTTGTGTAAGGTTTAGGAAACAAGGAACGGAAAAGGCTCTAGAAGGATACAAGTTATCCAGGAAGGAGCTGAAGAAAGAGCTTAGAAGAGCTATAAGGGGGCTTGAGAAAATCCTGGCAGATAGGATCAAGGAAAACTCCAAGGCTTTTTTACCTGTACGTGAGGAATAAGAGAATGACCAGAGAAAGGTAGGGCTGATCAAGGATTGTAAAAAGAATTTGTGCATGGAGGCTAAAGAGATAGGAGAGGTCCTTAATGAATACTTTTCTTCAGTATTCACAACTGAGAGGGACATAGTTGTAGAGGAGGACAGTGTGAAACAAGCTGGTAGGCTAGAGGAGGTCGATGTTAGTAAGGAAGATGTGCTAGGAATTTTGAGGAAGTTGAAGATAGGTAAGTCCCCTAGGCCTGATGGGATTTATCCAAGGATTGTTTGGGAAGAGAGGGAAGAGATCGCAGCGCCTTTGGCGATGATCTTTTCGTCCTCACTGTCCACGGGTATAGTGCCGGAAGATTGGAGAGAGGCAAACGTCATTCCCTTGTTCAAAAAAGGGAATAGGGATAACCCTGGAAATTATAGGCCAGTTAGTCTTACGTCAGTGGTGGGCAAATTATTGGAAAGGGCTCTAAGAGATAGGATTTATGATCACTTGGAAAGGCACAGTTTGATTCGTGATAGTCAGCATGGATTTGTGAGGGGTAGATCATGCCTCACAAACCTTATTGAATTCGTGGATTTAAGTAAGGCGTTTGATAAGGTTCCCCATGGTAGGCTCATGCAGAAGGTAAGGAGGCATGGGATAGGGGGAGATGTGGCAGATTTGATTCAGAATTGGCTGACCCTTAGAAGACAAAGGGTGGTAGTGGACCGAAAATATTCAACATGGTGCTCAGTTACGAGTGGTGCACCACAAGGATCTGTCCTGGGTCCTCTTCTATTTGTGATTTTTGTAAATGATTTGGATGATGGAGTGGAAGGGCGGATTAGCAAGTTTGCGGACGATACGAAGGTGGGTCGCATTGTGGACAGTGCGGAGGGCTGTTCTAGGTTACAAAGGGACATTGATAGGATGCAGAGCTGGGCTGAGAAGTGGCAGATGGAGTTTATCTCTGAAAAGTGTGAGGCAATTCATTTTGGAAGGAAAAACTTGAAAGCAGTATACAGGGTTAATGGAAAGATTCTTGGCAGTGTGGAGGAGCAGAGGGATCTTGGGGTTCATGTTCACAGTTCCCTGAACGCAGACACCCAGGATGATAGAGTTGCTAAGAAGGCGTATGGTGTGTTAACTTTCATTAATAGAGGGATCGAGTTCAAGAGCCATGAAGTTCTGCTCCAGCTGTACAAAAGCCTGGTTCGGCCACATCTGGAGTATTGTGTCCAGTTCTGGTTGCCTCATTACAGGAAAGATGTGGAGGCATTGGAAAAGGTGCAGAGGAGATTTACCAGGATGTTGCCTGGAATGGATGGAAGGTCTTATGAGGAAAGGTTGAGAGAGCTAGGGCTTTTCTCTTTAGAACAACGGAGGATGAGAGGTGACTTGATAGAGGTGTACAAAATGATCGGAGATATATATAAAGTGGACAGCCAGAGACTTTTTTCCTAGGGTGGAGGTAACTATTATGAGGGGGCATAGTTTTAAAGTGAGTGGAGGTAGATACAGGGGAGACTCCAGAGGTAGGTTCTTTACTCAGAGAGTGGTAGGGGCGTGGAATGCATTGCCGGAGAGGGTAGTGGAGTCAGCCTCATTAGGGGCATTTAAGGGGCTATTAGATAGGCATATAGATGATAGTATAAGGTAGGGGTGGAGGTTAGATAGACCTTAGGATTAGGGTAAAAGTTCGGCACAACACCGTGGGCCGAAGGGCCTGTACTGTGCTGTACTGTTCTATGTTCTATCTATATTTAGCTAAACTGCTGCCATTCACGCCTTCATGAAAAGTTATAGCACAGAAAGAGTTCAGTCGGCCTATGGAATTCTATTCATTGGAATTGCCTAAGTCTAATTTATTCATCAGCTTGCTCCAATATAAATGCAGATTTTTCTTTTACATGACTTTCCATATTCTTCTTTTTCAAGAAACCATCTTACTTCCAGTTAGTGAAACACATGTGATGGATTTTACAAAGAAAATTACTCTGGACTCAATTTTAGTTCTTTTTGTGATTATTTTAAATTTGTGCTTTCTCAACGATGACCATGAATCCATTGTCGATTGTCAGGGAAAACCCATCTGGTTCACTAATGTCCTTTAGGGAAGGAAACTGCCATCCTTACCTGGTCTGGCCTACATGTGACTCCAGATCCACAGCAATGTGGTTAACTCTTAACTGCCCTCTGGGCAATTAGGGGTGGGCAATAAATGCTGCCTAGTCAGCGATGCCCTCATCCCATGAATGAATAAAAAAAAATGGTCTCGCTGTTTAGTAAAGAGAATTTAGCACAACTTACCTCTAATTTTCATGATTTTAACTGTGATTATACAGCTACCTAAAATTGAGCCAGGACCCCAAGTGAAGTCACGAGCTACAGTTTTGGGACCATGCACTCAGAGGCAGCAATACCCACTATACAGTTCTTTCCCTCACTTAGACAAGTCTTCTGTGCCACACCCAATGCTCTTATACGTCTTCTCACCCCAACCCACTTTGAGTTCTCAGAGAGATGTCACTCAATCACGTAAACTCAGAGACCTCTCTCCAACCACTCCAGTGCTCTGGAACCTGCACACTGGTCATCGCTGCTTACTTTAAGTCTCACTGCCTGCTGATCAAAAAATCGCAGGCTGTTTTCTCCATGCATTTCCTGTTGGTAGACTCACTGGTCAGCAAATGCAGGTGAGAAACAGATTGATTGGACAACGAACTCTGCAGTATTTTTAAAAAGTTCACTAACCTATTGTTCTGCATATCTAAGACAAGAGTCAGAGAGCCGCAGATGCATCTGTCACAGGCCACAATCTGTCTACTGACCACCTTTCAGGCAAGCCTTTTTAAAATGACCAGAAATCCCTCCCCAACCACAGTTATTCTTCACTCTATCCCTTAAGTAGACATTTCATTTACCCAGATGCAGTCAAGATTAATATCTGCTCCCAATGGCCTGGTCCCTTCTCTTTTTCTCAGCCAAATAATTTCTAATCCCAGAACTGCCTTTCACTACATAGGTTACACTGCAGTTTGCTTCCTTTGAGCTTGAGCTAGGAAAATTTTCCAATCCTCTTTAAACTCTCATGAATTCAGTCTCTTCAGTTTAAGCCATGAGCTCCAACTGCATTCTATAATAAGTTCAGCATTTTCTCTGCTACGGGCGCAGGCTTAGCTTCCTGTATATGCCCCTAAGGACTAAGAGCCCTGCTTACAGAATTAAACAGTCTGGTCAACAAAAGATACATAGTATAAAACTAAAGGAAAGAGCAGATAAAAGTACAAAGAATAATGGTGAATTAAGTAACTGGGAGAGGTAAAAAGAGAAGCAAAGGAAAATGAAAAAAAAATGAGTTGCAAGAAGACAATATGAATAGAAAATTGTAAAGAGCAGCAAAAGAAACACAAAATGTTTCAGAATTATATTTAAAGAAAAGGATAGTCAAAAGTTATGTAGGCCCTTTGAAGGCAGAAGTGGGTAATAACAATAACTTGTATTTATTTAACCCATTTAACAATTATCATTCCATTCTAAATAAAAACAAGGTGGCATACTTTACGAACTATTTTGTTTCAGTCTTCACAGGAGAGCAAGAAAATAATCTAGCTGACACCCAGGATATTAATAATGAAACAATGACTTTGATGCTTCTCTGGTCTGTGTTAAAGGATCTCCAAGCAGATATGAAAAGTATACGCAAAGACTAGAATGTTTTAGTGGAGGAACTCCTCATTGTTTGCCACAAAGCTTACATCTCTGCTCTAAACACTTAATATTAGTATTGGCTGGCTCTTTTTATACATATCTGAGTATAGTTAATCAGTTCCCAATGCCTTATCGCCTTCAGCTACCAGATATTTATCATCTATCAACAGCACCACTAGGTAATAAGTCCATTGGGGCAGAAGTCTGCTTTAAGGACAAAGACAACACTAGATTTGATTTCTTCGCCTTGGTTATTCCTTAACATGTCACCCACAGATATCCAGGATACATTTCAATCCTCCAACGCGCCATTGAGCTATGGTACCATGAGCCGTCTTGTACAACACCTATCCTAAAATTAATGGCTGAGCTTGTTCACAACAGGTGAGCCACTGCATTTGAAAGTATTTACCTTTGACTGTAAATAAAAGTTTTTAAAAAGCTGCATGTACCTGAGAGTGGGTTTGAAGATAAGCCAGAAAAGCCTGAGCACCATTGAGTTAAATAGAATTTTATTTTTTAGGTTAGTTTTATTGTCATGTGTACTCAAGTACAGGAGTACAGTGAAAAGTGCACACAGTCACCATTTCTGGCACCACCTTGGATACAAAAGTACCTCGGTCGATAATCTTAAGTATGAAATAGAAAAAGAAAGAAATAAGTTAAACATTCAACATTACAGTTCTTCTTACTATGAAGTAGAAAAATAAAAAAATATAGTTAAATATTTGACAAAACTGTCTTTCTATAGCCATGGGCTTGCAGGTGCTCCACACTGGGCTTCCCCCATCAGGGCTCACTGTCTGCTGCACTGAGCCTGCACTCCCCATGAGGGCATACTCTTCACCACTCTGGACTGAGTTCCTTACTGCCAACTGCTATCCAGGCTCGCCAGTCACTTTGCCACCATGAGACGTAGAATCTGTGTACAGTACATCCAAATCTAAGCCACACAGACTTGAAATTTAAAGCTAAGCATGTTGTTACTCTCCTAAATACTGCTGGGATGGTTCAAATGAGGGGGGAGGTGATGGCCTAGTGGTGTTATCAATGGACTGTTAATCCAGAGACCTAGATAACATTCTGGGGACCCGGGTTCGAATCCTGCCACGGCAGATGGTGAAATTTGAATTCAATAAATTTCTGGAATTCAGAGTCCAATGATGACCATGAATCCATTGTCGATTGTTTTTAAAAAAAACCCCATCTGGTTCACTAAAGCCCTTTAGGGGTGGAAACTGCCATCCTTACCTGGTCTGGCCTACATGTGACTCCAGATCCACAGCAATGTACTTGACCCTTAACTGCCCTCTTGGCAATTAGCGATGGGCAATAAATGCTGCCTAGGCAGCAATGCCCTTATCCTGTGAATGAATAGAGAAAAGAAAAATGAGAATGAGCACCTTTGTGTGTGTTCTATGTCAGAAGCAGCAAGCACTGGGTGCTTGAAAAACTGAAGAACAATGTTTTTGCACCCCCCAAACCTTTTTTGAAATGGTCAAAAATAGTGAAAGCAACACCTATGTATAGTTTCAGTCCCATGTGTCTAAACAGCATCTTCAGATTGCGAAATATTAAGAACACTCTAAATCCTCTTGAAATGGATTAATTATGAAATTTTGCACCTGAGCCCTGATAAACTAAGAACAGTGACATTTCCCACACTGGACCCTTTTGGAATGTTTTATGTATGTTTTAAGTTAGGTCTGGTGTGTTAGTATATTCTGCTTGGCTAAGCAGTACAAACTAGAGATCTGAAAATTCTAAGAATAACATTTTCTGAAACCATTTTTAGAAGTTGAAATGAGATTCAACATTAATTTAAGCAGCACAAAGTTCAAACCCAAAAAACTAAATTCAATATTTAGCACTTTCAGGAAGCCTGTCCAATGCAGTATATTCACATTGAGCAAAGCTTGGATCCATGGAAAGCTAACAGATTGCAAAGTTTCAAGAATGCATCACCATCTATCAGGTGTCAAGTTCCACTTGAAGAGAGGTCAGCAGCAATAGAGCAATGGAGAGCAAAACTAGGGGTGAACATGGTGAGGAGTGGTGTCAGTCAGAGTGAATGTGGAGCTGAATCTAGGAGCGGAACTTCAGAGGTGACATCACAACTCAAGGAGTGCCATAGGTTTGACTGCTGAGGAACCAGGTTTGACGTATGAGTAAGCAGCATCAGGAGATAGATAAAAGTACTTAGTTTTTATATTCATAGTGTGCTGGGCATAGAGTACAGGACTGAAAGACCTGAGTTTGGTGACAAATGGATTAGGTTGTGTTATCAGGTCCTGGATTATTGTCTGTCATTGATAAGGTTGATTTTGTTGGTAAAGTTCACAATGGCAGCATAACTCAGCTCCATGGAATGCTTCTTCTGTAATACAGTGGAAATCAGGGTTAATTCCAGTGTCCATGGTGACTACATATGCAGGAAATATGTCCAGCTGCAGCTCCTGATTTGCAGAGAACCTGGAGCTGTGGATGGACTCACTATGGAATATCCATGAGGCTGAGAATGTCATGGATAGCTCATTTAGTGAGCTTGTCACAGCACCAATGAGGGTTACACAGACAGAGAAGAGTTGGGTGACCACCAGGAAGATGAGGAAGCGTGTGCTTACACTGCAGGAGTCCATTCTCCTCTCAAATAGATATTCTGTTTTAGATACTGTTGTGGGAATGGCTTCCCAGGGGAAAGCAGCAGCAGTAGCCAGATCAGTGGCACCATGACTGGCTCTGTTTAACAGCAGGGAAGGTTGGAGTGTAGACGAGCAAGAATGATAGGGGACTCTGTATTCGGGGGCCCAATGGTCACTTCTCTGGTGGCAAGTGAGACTCCAGGATTGTGTGTTGCCTCCCTGGTGCCAGGGTTAAGGATGCCTCTTAGCAGGCACACAATATTCTGAAAGGGGAGTGTGAGCAGCTTGGGGTCATGGTCTATATTCCTACCAACAATATAGGCATCAAGAGAGCTGAGGTCCTGCAAAGAGGGTTTGGGGACTTTGGTAGGAAGTTGAAAAGCTGGACCTCCAGAGTTGTAATCTCAGGATTACTTCCTGTTCCACAGGAGGCTAGGAATAGGAACATAATACAGTTAAATATGTGGCTAAAGAGCTGGTGTAGGAAGGAGGTCTTCATCTTTGTGGATTGTTGGGATGTCTTCCAGGGTAGGTGGCACCTGTACAAGAAGGATGGATTGCACCTAAACTGGAGAGGGACCAATATCCTCGAAGGGAGGTTTGCTAGTGCCACTCGGGGTGGGCAGGGGATGTCTAAGCTAGTGTGGTGGGAAGAGGCAGGAACCAGAGCAGTAGCAAGTAAAATGACCGAGGAGGAGTGTGAAACAAGGGCAGTAAGACTAAGAGGAAGAAAAGACAGGAGGAGATTACTGAACACAGCAGGACTGGCAGTCTGAAGTATATGTGTTTTAATGCGAGGAGTATGACAGGTAAAGCAGATTAACTTAGAGTCATTAAGTCATACAGCACAGAAACAGACCCTTTGGACCAATCAGTCTATGCCAACCATAATCCAAAATTAAACTAGTCCCACCTGCCTGCTCTTTGCCCATATCCCTCCAAAATTTTCTTATTCATGTACCTATCCAAATGTCTTTTAAACACTGTAACTGTACCTGCGTCCACCACTTCCTCTGGAAGTTCATTCCACACTTCAACCATTCTCAGTGTAAAACAAAATGCTCCTCATGTCTTTTTTAAATCTTTCCCCTCTCAATTTAAAAATATGCCTCCTAGTGTTGAAATCCCTCTCCCTAGGGAGAAGATACCTGCCACTCACCTTACCTATACCCCTCATGATTTTATAAACCTCTATAAGGTCACCTCTCAACCTCCTACAGTCTACGAAAAATGCCCCAGCCTATCCATCCTGTCCTTATAACTCAAACCCTCCATCCCCAGCAACATCCTGGTACATCTCTTCTGAACCTTCTCCAGCTTAATAATATTCCTATAACAGGGTGATCAGAACTGGACACAGTACTCGAGAAGAAGCCTCACCAATGTCCTGTACGACCTCAACATAAATCCCAACTTCTATACTCAAAGGTCTGAGCCATGAAGCCAAACATACTAAACGCCTTCTTAACCAACCCATCTATATGCGATGCAAGCTTCAAAGAATTAAGTACCTGAACCCCTAGGTCTCTCTGTTCTACAACACTACCCAAGGCGCTGTTTTTAATTGTATAAATCCTGCCCTTGTTTGTTTACCAAAATACAATACCTTGCATTTATCCAAATTAAACTCCATCTGCCACTCTTCACCCCATTGACCCAACTGATTGAGATCTCTTTTTAGTTTTAGATAACCTTCTTCACTGTCCACTATACCACCAATTTTGGTTTTGTTGCCTGGTTACCGCCCTCGACAACAATTATTGGCTCGGTTCAAAGAGAAAGAGAGTCAAATCTGTATCAACTGACAATTAAAATTATTGGTTCAATTAAAACAGACATACACTTCATTTCATTTAGTTAAGATTGGATTAAAAGCTGACATGAATTCATACAAGACTAAAATCTACAAGCATACCCCCATATTTCTCTGACTTTCCTTGAACAGTCACAGAATGTAATACCCGAGAATAACAGTTCACACCAGCCAGCCAATTCCTTGGATCCTCAACATAGTCTTCACGCATCTATCGTAGGGTCTTCCACTTCCGAGATAGTTGGTCTCCGGAGTTTTCGCTGGCTTCACGCTTGAAATTCTCCATTTTTTTCCTTTTCCCTTATCTTCCCGAACTGTGGTATCTTAGAACATAGAACATAGAACAGTATAGCACAGTACAGGGCCTTCGGCCCACGATGTTGTGCCAAACTTTTACCCTAATCCTAAGGTCTATCTAACCTCCACCCCTACCGTATACTATCATCCATATGCCTATCTAATAGCCCCTTAAATGCCCCTAATGAGGCCGACTCCATTACCCTCTCCGGCAATGCATTCCACGCCCCTACCACTCTCTGAGTAAAGAACCTACCTCTGACGTCTCCCCTGTATCTACCTCCACTCACTTTAAAACTATGCCCCCTCGTAATAGCTACCTCCACCCTAGGAAAAAGTCTCTGGCTGTCCACTCTATCTATACCTCTGATCATTTTATACACCTCTATCAAGTCACCTCTCATCCTCCGTCGTTCTAAAGAGAAAAGCCCTAGCTCTCTCAACCTTTCCTCGTAAGACCGTCCCTCCATTCCAGGCAACATCCTGGTAAATCACCTTTTCCAACGCCTCCACATCTTTCCTGTAATGAAAAATTATTGTTTGATCTCATTGGCTCTGGCCTGTCTGCCAGCTGTGTCCTTTCGTTACAGGCTCTGGCCCAAGTGCATCGGTAGCGTTACCTCATTGCTCTTCCACCAAATAAGGATTTATACCTTATGTCAGTTCTGTTGTTCTCCTCTGAGCCAAGCTATTTCCAACCCATTCCAGCCAGCTCAAGCCAGTTCACAAACTGATGTTTTTATGTGTCAGCAGTTCCTGGCCAACAGTGTCATCCGCAAACTTACTAACCATGCCATCTATAATCTCATCTAAATCACTTATATAAATGAGAAACAAAGTGGACCCAGCGCTGATTCCTGTGGAATACAGCTGGTCACAAGCCTCTAGTCCAAACACCAACCCTCCAACATCACTCTCCATCTCCTGCTGTTAAGCCAATTTTGTATCCAATTGGCAAGCTCACCCTGAATCCCATGTGATCTAACTTTACTAATTAGTCTACCACGTGGAACCTTGTCAAAGGCTTTAGTCAAGACCAAGTAAACAATGCCTATTGCTCTGCCTCATCAATCTTCTTGATTAATCCCTCAAAAAATTCAATTGAATTTATGAGACGCGATCTGTCACACAAAACCATGCTGACATTAGCTAATCATTTATTGCCTCTCCAAATGTATGCAAATTCTATCTTTGAGAATCACCTCCAACAACTTACCCGCCACCGAAGTCAGACTGACAGGCCTGTAGTTCCCAGGCTTCCCCTTACATTCCTTCTTAAACGAAGGCACAACATTAGCCACTCCTCAGTCATCTGTCACCTCAACTATAGTTATAGATGACACAAATACTTCTGCAAGGAACCCCACAATTCCCTCCCTAACTTCCCACACCATTCTGGGATAGACTAGATCAAGTTCCGGAGATTTATCCAGCTGCACATTTTCTAAGACCTCCAACACTTCCTCTTCTGAGGAAGGATCACTGGACCCGAAACTTTCTCTTCACAGGTGCTGCCAGACCTGCTGAAATTTTGCAGCAATTTGTATTTTTGCTTCCTCTCCTGTAATGTGAATTGTTTTCAGAACATCAATATTTATTTCCCTTAGTTCTCTAGCCTCCATTGTTTTCTCCACAGTGAAAACTGATGTGAAATATTCATTTAATATCTCTTCCATTTCCTAAAGTTCAACATAAAGATGACTTCTTTGATCTTTCAGGAGCCTTACTCTCTCTTCAGTTACTCTCTTTCTTTTAATGTACTTATAGAATCTCTTTGGATTATCCTTAACCATATTTGCCAAGGCTATTTCATATCCTCTCTTTGCCTTCCTGATCTCCCTCTTAAGAATGCCCCTACATGCTTTATATTGTTCAAGAGATTCATTTGAAGCCAGTTGTCTATATCTAATATATGATTCCATTTCTTTCTTGTTTAGAACCTCAATATTTTTGTTCATCCATTGTTCTTTATGCTACTAGTCTTACCTTTCACTCTAACAGGAATATAATGACCCTGAACTCCCGTTAGCACACTTTTAAAAACTTCTGTCAAAAGTCCCTTTACCTGTTAACAGACTACTGCAATCAATTTTTGAAAGTTCTTGTCTCATACCATTAAAATTTGCCTTACTCTAATTAAAAACTTTAATTTTTATGGAAGGCTTATCCTCTTCCATGACTATTAAAAATTGGCAGGTAATGTTGCAACTTTATAGAACCTTAGTTAAGGCGTAATGGGAATAATATGTTCAGCTCTGGTCACCACACTACCAGAAGGATGTGGTGGCTTTGAGAGGGTACTGAAAAGATTTACCAGGATGTTGCCTGGTAAGAAGGGCATTAGCTATGAGGAGAGGTTGGAGAAAAGAGTCCCGACCGGAAACATCAGCTTTCCTGCTCCTCTGATGCTGCCTGGCCTGCTGTGTTCCTTCAGCTAAACACTGTGTCATCTCAGATTCCAGCGTCGGCAGTTCTCACTATCTCTGTTGGAGAAACTTGGGTTGTTCTCACTGGAACAACAGAGATTGAGGTCTACAAGATTATGAAGAGCATGGACAGAGTGGACAGTCAGAAGCTTTCTCCCAGGGTAAAACAGTCAGTTACAATGAGGCACAGGTTTAAGATACGAGGGACAAGGTTTAAAGGTGGTGTATGAGGCAAGTTTTTTACACAGAGGGTAGTGGGTGCCTGGAACTCACTGCCAGGGGAGGTAGTGGAAGCAGATACGATAGTGACTTTTAAAGGACGTCTTAACAAATACATGAATAGGATGGGAATAGGGCGATACAGTCTCTGGAAGTGTAGGGGTTTTCATTGTGACGGGCAGCATGTCGATGCAGGCTTGGAGGGCCAAAGGGCCTGTTCCTGTCAATGTTTGGAAAATCAAAATCACCTACTACTACAACCTTATTATTCTTACATATATTTGAGATCACTCTACATATTTGTTCCTTAATTTCCCTCTGACTATTGGGGGGGTCTATAGTACAGTCCCATCAGGGTGATCATTCCTTTTTTATTTCAGTCCTTTTTGTTTTTATTTCAACTCATATTTTCACTGAAATTTATGAAATATTTTTCAGAAATATCTTCTCTCGTTACAGCAGTAATGTTTTCCTTAATCAAATACATCATTCCATCTCCTCTTTTGCCTCTCTTTCTATCCTTCCTATAGCATCTGAAACCGAGAACATTGAGCTGCCAATCCTTTCCATCCCTCAGCCAAGTTTCTGTAATAGCTATGATATCCTAATCCCATGTTCCCAAACATGCCCTGAGTTCATCAGTCTTACCTGTAACACCCCTTGCACTGAAATCAATATAGTTTAATTCTTCAGAGTTACTTCGTTCTCTCACTTGCTCATGTCTATCTTTTCTAATTAACTTGTTATTGTCAGATTCAAAACTATTTTCATCTGTCTTTCTATTTGCTCTGTTACTTGGGATCCCTCCAACCCCTATCTCTAATAATTCTAATAATTAACAAATCTTCCCATTGGGATATTGGTCCTTTTCCAATACAGGTGAAGCCCGTCCTTTTTGAACAAGTCTTTTTTGGCCCAGAAGAGATCCCAATCATCCAAGAACCTGAGTCCCTGAACATTATGCTACCTCTTCAGCCATTGATTTATCTCCTTTATCCTTTTATTCTTTCCTTTATTTGAGCTTGTCACTGGGAGTAAACCAGAGGCTACTACTTTGAGGTTCTGCTTTTTTAATCTTCTACCCAACCTCTTATATTCACTCTGTAAAGCCTTAATCTTTTTCCTAACTAAGTCATTCCTATGTATCCTAGAATTACACTCACTGCCGCAGGATCTCCTGTATGTGCCTACAACAGGAGAGTCCCCTATAAGAATTATTCTTTTAAATTTTGTCAAACATCACCTAACATAAAATTCATTCTTATTGCCCAAGATCTGACTGTCTTTTCTATTTTTCTCTGACAGCCTATCTTTTTCAACAATACCCATAACTGAGTATCTGTTTGAGAGAGGAATAGGAGACTTCTGAACTACCTTCATAGCTTTTCTGACAGTCATCCATCTATCTGACTGATCCTGCTGTGTAATCATTTCTCTATGTCTCTTGTATGCCCTCAATGACATTAAGCCTAAATAGAAGCAGCTTGCAATAGCACCTTATATTTAAAATAAACTACCTTTCCTCACCCAAAGAATTAGTATTAAGCATGCAAAAAATAAGAAATTAAAAAAAACAAACATATAAGTCTCAATTAAAATCAACAACTTAGCTGAATAATCAAATTAAAAAATAGCTTCTCGAGTGGTTCAGCAGGCAGCTTTCAATTTCTGACAAAAAAAGTCTCACTCTCGAGTCATCCATGCGTAAGCATCTCCAAAAGTCCTGTAAACACAACTCTCTCTTTTAAAAAAAACTCTCATCAGCGATTTTTTAAAAATCTCTTTTGCAATGTTAAAAGAATCTCTCCTTCTACTTGTATAATTTTAGGAAAAAAAAACGGAGCCACCCGCAGGTAGCCCACTCCAAAAGGTCTGTTAATGGAACTCCATTTGAAAAAAATCTCACGTGTGTTTTTTTGGGACGTTTTGGGTTTTTTTTTGTTTGTGTTGCGTTTTTGCCTACAAAAGAACTAAAAATGAATCGAAATAAAAATTTTACACTCCTGAAATGCAATAACGGTAAGAAATTTAGAAGCAAGATATGTGTAGCCTTCACAAAAGTTCTGTTAAGACAACTCCGTTTGAAAAAAATCATGTTTTTCTTGACTATAAACGAATAAAAAATGAATCAAAATAAAAATCTTATACTACTGAAATGTAATAACTGCAAGAATCTAGAAGTGAATCTAGAAATAAGCCTGCAAACTCAGGAGCAGCAGCAAGATCTGTACTACTCCCTGTCCACCATTTTATGAGCTTGGGTTAATTTTTAATATTGTAGCTATGTTAGAGACTTGGTTGAGAGAGGAACAAGACTGGCAATTTAACATTCTAGGATTTAGATGTTTCAGGCGTGTTAGTGAAGGATGTAAAGGGGTGGGGGAGTTGCATTACTGAGTAGGGAAAATATCAGCGCTGTACTGAGGGAGGACACCTTGGAAGGCTCATCCAGCGACGCCATAAGGATAGAGCTTGGGGACAGGAAGGATGCAGTCACTTTGATTGTACTGCAGGCCTCCCAACAGCCAACAGGTGATAGAGGAACAGACAGGTGGACAGATTATGGAAAGATGTAAAAACAAAAGTGTTGTTGTGATTGGTGATTTTAACTTCCCCTATATTGACTGGGACTCGCTTAGTGCCAGGTGCTTGGATAGGGGAGAATTTGTTAGGTGTGTCCAGGACAGTTTTTTGAAACAATATGTAAATAGTCCAAACTAGGTAAGCGGGCATACTAGACCTGGTATTGGGAATGAGTGCAGCCAGGTTGCCAGTGTTTCAGTGAAGGGAGCATTTCAGGAACAGATGCAATGATTCTATAATATCACAGAATCTCAATGGTGTGGAAACAGGCCCTTCGGCCCAACAAGTCCACACTGACCCTCAGAGCATCCCACCCAGACCCATCTCCTATAACCCACCTAATCTACACATCCCTGAACAATATAGGCAATTTAGCATGGCCAATCCACCTAACCTGCACATCTTTGGACTGTGGGAGGAAACCGGAGCATACGTAAGGTTTAGGAAACTGCAGACTGACAGAGCCCTTGACAAATAAAAATATCGCAGAAAAGGACTCAAACAAGAAATTAAGAGGGCTAAAAGGGGCCATGAAATGTCTTTGGCCAACAGGATTAAGGAAAATTTCAAAGTGTTTTATACATACATGGAGCACGAGGATATCTAGGGAAAGGATGGTTCCACTCAAGACAAAGGACGGAATTTATGCATTGGGCTGGAGGAAGTGGGTGAAGTGGTTCTTAACGAATACTTTGCATTGATATCCACAAAAGAAAAGGACATGGTGGAAATTGAGTCACGGTGGGGTTATATTAATATTTTGGGGCTTGTCAATATAAAAAAGGAGGTGCTCGGTGTTTTAAAAACCATTAAGGTCTACATGTCCCCAGGAGTTGATGGGATCTATCCCAGAATGCTGAGGTAGCTGGTGAGGAAGTTTCTGGGGCCATGTTTAGAAATCCTTTATTCTCTTTAGTCACAGGAGAGGTCCCGGAGGACTGGAGTACGGCCAACATTGTTCCTTTGTTTAAGCAGGACAAATGGGGTAATCCGGGAATTTACAGTCAGTAACTCTTACGTCAGTGGAAGGGAAATTATTGGAGAAGTTTCTTTGGGATAGGATTTACTCACATTTGGAAAAATATTAGCATAGGCAGCATGGCTTTGTGCAGGGAAGGTCATGTCTCACAACTTGATTGTGTTTTTTGAGGATGTTACAAAAATAATTGATGAGGACAAGGCAGTGAATGTTGTCCAAACGGACTTTGCAAGGCCTTTTACAAGGCCCCTCATGGCAGCCTGATACACAAGGTAAAGTCACATGGGATCCACAGTGAGTTGGTAAAATGGATGCAGAACTGGTTTAGGCATGGAAGACAGAGAGTAACGGTGGAAGGATGTTTCTTCTGACAGGACATTTGTGACCAGTGGCGTTCTGCAGGAATGAGTGCTGTGACCACTTTGTTTGTAAGATACATAAATGATTTGGAGGAGAATGTAGGTAGCTTGATTAGTAAGTTTGCAGATGACACAAAGATTGCGGTATCTGCGGATAGTGAGAAGGATTGCTAGTGGATACAGCAGGATATAGATAAGATGGAGAGTTGGGTGAAGAAATGGCAGATGGATTTTATCTGTCAAATGCAAGGTAATAACACAGTATTGATCAGGAGGATCACAGCAGGTCAGGCAGCATCAGAGGAACAGGAAAGTTGACATTTCGGGTTGGGACCCAATGTTGCCTGACCTGCTGTGTTCCTCCAGCTCCACACTATGTTGTCTCTGACTCCAGTATCTGCAAATCTTGCTATCTCCAAATGCAAGGTGATGCTGTTTGAAAGATCTAAGGCAGGAGGGAAGGATATAGTAAATGGCAGAAACCTTAGGAGCATCAACATACGCAGGAATCTAGGCATACAGGTCCGCAGTTCCCTGAAGGTGACAACACAAGCAGATACAGTGGTCAAGAAGTCATATAGCATGCTTGCCTTCATCTATTGGCGCATAGAGTGTAAAAATTGGCAAGCGATTCTGCAGCTTTGTAGAACTTTATTTAGACCACATTTGGAATATTGTATGCAGTTCTGGTTGCCAGACTACAAGAAGGATGTGGAAACCTTGGAGATGGTACAGATTCAGTTTACCAGGATGTTGACTCGTTTGGAGGGTATTGGTTATGAGGAGAGTTGGGACAAACTTGAAGGACGAGGGGCAACTGATTGAAGTTTACAAAATTATGAGAGGCATGGATAGCTGGAGTCTTTTTCCCAGGGTAGAATTGGCAATTACTAGGGAACATAGGTTTAAGGTAAAAGGGGGTAAGTTTAATGAAGATGTGAGAAGCAAGTTTTTTACACAAATGGTGGTAAATGCCTGGAATGCGCTACCAGTGGAGGCAGACACAAGAACAACATTTAAGAGGCATCTTGACAGACATATGAATAGGTAGGGAATAGAGGGATACAGACCCTGTAGAGGCAAAAGGTTTTTAGTTTAGAAAGGCATCATGTGTTGGCTCAGTCTTGGTGGGTTGAAGAACCTGTTCCTGTGCTGTACTGTTGCTTGTTCTCTTTGGTATTGCAATTAGATTGTGGAAGCAAGCAATTAAAAGTGTCTTTAACTCTACATTTCAGTTTTAACAGCTGGCAAATCTATTCCCTAAGCTATCAGTAACTCATCGTGGTCGTGTAGTTGAGTGCACTGTAGGAAAAACTACTTCAGTGACAAGCTAGGAAGACTTTGTTCAGTGAAACTAAAGGCCAGGCGCAAGGCTGCTGTTGACAGCACTCTATTTTAAAGTGTACTTTCATGGTTTGGCAATTGATTACCAACCTCTCAGAAATCACTTCACCTGTCTAGCATTTCACTTACTGCAGCTCCATGATCCTGTCAGCAGCATTAGCCACAGCATAGCAGCGGCTTGCACAGCTCAATTTTGCATGTCAAATGATGAGTGGAGCAACAACCTCGGCAGTAGTAGGAGCAACCTCAGCAGCAGCACCAGCTGCCTTCTACCTATCCACATTCTGATCTAAGGACGGAGGGGATGGATGCAGAGATCTGAATTGAAGACATGAGATTCCCAACACTGGATCCACAGGCAGAGAATTGTTTCTCTCGAAGTCATTGAGCACCAATACCTCAGAAAGTTTTCACAGCAGATTAAATAGGCAAATCTTTCTACAGGCCATTAAAGGGCCTGTCTCTGACGGGTATAAATGGGCAATAGGATGACGTTGAGTAGAAGTGTGGCTGTGTAAATAGGGATGTGAGGGCCTGCAGCAATTGGAGCGAGCAGAGCTTTATAAAGTGTGCAGACTGGGGAGTGTTATATAGTGAATGCTGAGGAAGACTGTTGTATCCATTCAGATGACTTGTTGTCTGCTTGGACCAAAAGTTACTTAGAAGTGGACTAGTTGAAGCTTTTAAAACAATGTCATGAATCAACAAAATTGCAATTGACAAAGAGTTGAAAAATGAAGGAGTTGAAAAAGTAACAACTTACAATCAAGTAAAGAAATAAGGTAGCATATGTCATCAGGTAAAGCCACCGACTGACAGAATGATGTGTAAATATTGTATATCTTGTTCCAGTGCAGTTTGGTAGTATAGCAAACATCTAGAGCGCTGCATGTCCAAATGATATAATTTTGTTTTCATTAAGGCTCCCTATCCCAGACAAGTGACTGAATCTTGCAAAATCTGCTCTTAAAGAAGATCATATGCTATTTGCATTAATGCCACAAAGAGTTTATCCAACTGTTAATTCATTTGTAGAGACAGATTGTCCCCAGCTTTAGTCCTCAGTCTGTCCAGAGTTCATTGGTCTCAGCTAATGATGGTTATCAGGGATGCCGCAATTGGTCTGACCATATCTGCATTATACAGTGATAGATCAGCCAAGATCCCTGCCCCTATTCATCATCCTGAGAACTGTGCTTAGAATTATTGGGTTGTGGACACAGCCCAGCTCTCATGCTCATTGCAGATACTCAGTTGTTGAGACTCTCGTACAGATAGTAGCCCCTTAGAAGTGACCTGAACTCATTGAGTGTATCCCAGAAAAGAAAGCAGGGAGGAAATTAATGGAGAGAGATTGATGGAAAGCAAATTACTTTAGGAAAAGCTGCTTAATAACAGTAATAATTCAACAGCCAAGCCAACTGGCAGTTTTAAAGCAGCATAGATCAGTCCTATTGTAAAATTAGACTGTCACTAATGCTTTTGGTTTGACCCTCTTGTCAGGGCATCTGGTAATATTCTGCCTGATCTTGTAGCACTGATTCCAGAGTCTTGCCATCTCATCTCTCAATCCATTGCTTCCATGGAAGATGTAAGAGAGTTATTAAAAAGAATAAATCTCTGATGTTTTCCATGGAAACGGTAGAATGAGAGGTCATATTACAGAGCTCTTAAGCCTCACTATCAACTGGTATGGAGTCTAATCAGCTTCCTCTTCAAAAGCACAGTAAACTAAGATGCCATAGTGTAGTCTGCTTTCATCACAAAGTATACCCAGGACCAGATTTCTGCGTAACTGATTGAATCACTTTTGTGAGATCTTGGCATATTGCTTAAAGCTTAAAATACTATGGTTCCATGCATTTACGGCACAAAGCAAGTTATTCAGCCCCTTATGCCTGCATTGACTCTCTGAAAGCACTATCCATACTGTCCCTTTCCCTGTAACATTTCCTCTTTCAAATATTAATGTCTTTGAAAGGTTGTGAGAGGTTTGAGCACATGTAAATCCTGTGCATCTCATTTCCAAACAAATCTCTACATCAGCAGTTCTTAAATTTTTCTTACGATAGACTACTTAAGTGAAGAAAAGACCCCATAGACCACCTACCAATCCTATCCTACTCCCTTTTGCTTGCCACCACAAAATAACTCATCAGAATTTATGGGTAGAATGACTACAGCATTTGGCATTTAATGAAACTAAGACTGAAAATATGTTGCAAAATTGTCACTGTCTTCTGAGAAACTAATTCTTAGCTTTCATTTGTATTACTAATACAAAGTCAACATGAACATAAACCTTGCTCATAAAACTGTAATGATGTGAAACTGCTTTGTTGCTTGCATTTATCATGACTTAGAATTATAGAATGAGAGACCACAATGTCAATAAAAATATTGTATTATCTACACTAGTATCACTTTCTTGTGCTAGGCCAAGGGCCTTGAATGTTATCAGACTCCAAATGCTCATCCAAGTACATTTTAAAGGTTGTGAGGTTTCCCACCTCAGCTACCTTTCCAGGCAATCTATTCCAGAGCCTCACCACCCTCTTGTGAAAAAGATTTCCCTCAAATCACCTTTAAACCTCCTGCCTTTCACTTTACAATTATGCCTCATCGTATTGACCCTTTAACTGAGGTGAACAGCTGCTTTATCCATCCTGTCCTTGCCCCTCATTATCTCATACACCTCTATCAGATCTTGCCTCGGCCTTCTGTGCTCCAAAGGAAACAACCCAAGCTTATCTAGCCTCTCTTCATAGCTGAAATGTTCCATACCAGGCAACATCCTGGTGAATCTCTTTTGCACCCCTTCCAATGCAGTCACATCCTTCCAAGAGTATGGTGACCAGAACTGCACACAGTACTACAGCTGTAGCCTAACCAAAGTTCTGTTCAGCTCTGAGATGTCCTTTCTGCTCTTATAATCTATGCCGCGACAGATAAAGGCAGGCGTCCCATATGCCCACTTAAATACCCTTTTAACCTGGACTTGCCACTTTCAGGGATCTGTGGACAAGCACCGGGAGGTCCCTCTGTTCCCTTGAGTTTCTAGGGTCTTGCCATTTATTGAGTACTCCCTTGTCTTGTTCCTTTTACCAAAGTGCATCCCTTCACATTTATCAGGGTGAAATTCCATCTGTTTATATCCACCTATAACGTAACACCATCGTCCTCACTGTCAACCACCCATGCAATCTTTGTGTCATCTGAAAACTTACTTATCATCACCCGCCCCCGCCAACCACATTCTCATCTGTATCATTTTTGAATGTCACAAACAATAATTGACATAGCACTGATCCCTGTGGTACACCACTGCACACCAGGCTCCAGTCACACAAACCACCTTCTACCACCATCCTCTCCCTCCTGTCAATAAACCAATTTTGAACTTGTGCCATGTATACCAAAGCATACTAGGCTATGGGCCAAGTGCTGGAAAATAGAATTAGAATAGTTAGGTGGCTGGTTTTGATTGGCAAGGAAGCGATGGGCCAAAGGGTCTTTTTCTGTGCCATTATCTCCATGACTCTATGCATAAGGGAATCAGTCTGATTATGTTACATCATCCAAATGACAATGATGAGATTCCTAGCCTGTTCTCTTGTTTCGCCTTGGCAGAGGTGTTGAGTATCAATGGCTTAGGCCCTCAATAGCACAAGGCCCACATTTTGAGCATGATTGTCCACATGACCTCTCCTTATTCTGAGTATGGTTCCCTGAGGGCCCTGGGCATTTATTAGAGTGCTGACAGCATTCTGCCTTGCCTTGCGGCACTGACCTCATAATCTTTCCATCTTGCAATCCACAAGTGGAAGCGCAGTTTTCACTGTAGCTCTGAGATGCACAATGTAGGAAGGTTGAAGTTAAATTCCAAGTTCAACTCTACTGAGCTAGCTGCAAATAGGTGGTTGGCCTGGGCTTCCTGGATTAGGCACAGGGAAAGATTACGCCATAAGAAAGGATTGCCTGTGTGGACCTCTGATGAGAGAGAGAGTTTTCATCATTTGAGAGTGGAATCTACCTCAGTTATGGAGAGCTTACCATTGTTAGGAAAGAACCCTGACTGGCTGACTATTCTGACAAATTAAAAATAACCACTTGGGTAAAATACAAGAGAGTTGACAGCACATTGAGACCTAGACATGAACAAATAACAGTTCCCTCAAGAATAAGAGAAGAGATGTTAAAATTACAGACTAGACTGCCAAACTTATCTCTCGATCCTAGACAAGATCACAAAATTTATACTTCACTTAATTAGGAGGCAATGGTCAAATTTTCAAATCCCAGGAGCTTCTTTTTTATTTGTTCACAAGATATATGTGTCATTGTGAGCCAGCAGTTATTGTTCATCCCTACTTATTGACGTCATAAAGCAACAAGATGCTACAGTTTTGAATAAACAAAATAAACTGTAGTATATAAAGTTAGGGAAGTGAACAAGCTACTATGTATATAATTTATACTCTAACATACAGAATTAACCTGAGTTAAATGTGGGTTAGCAGACAAACTTTTATCGAGCACCACATAGAACATACCAAAAAACAGATGAGATCAAAAATCTCCCATAGATTTCTCAACAACCCACGTAGACATTAGTGACACTGTAAGTTATCTGCCTCCTGCAAAGAATATCAAATCTTCACTTAGAAAGAGCTAGCCACTGAACATTAGCCACAAATGGCTCCAACTCAGACTGCCTCAGCAACAGTTCGATTCCTGGTAGTTCTGCCCCTTGTCTGAGACTGAGTTCCCCAGGTTTCCTGAGACTATGTGGCACAATTTCAGCATTTTGGCAGGCAGCCAGCTTCATTGAGCTGGCATTGCCTTGGATTTCCCTGAGCTTCACTTTTTCTCAGTTGCAGCAAGCAAATATTGCTTATGGCCTTGCTTCACCCTCACTCTCAGCTGCCTGCCATCTTCTCTGACTTTGTCTCACTAACTCTAACACAGAACATTGAAAGAGAATATATAGTGCGGGTACAATTCGGCAGAGTGGCTTGGGTCTGTATGTGCGCAGATCATTTAAGATGGTAGGACAGGTGAAGACAGCAGAAAATATAGCATATAATATCGTCAGCTTTATTATAGAGACATAGAGTTCAAGAGCAAGGAGGTGAGGTTGAACTTGTGTGTGACACTTGTCTTTAGAAGACATCTACTCAGCTGGAGAATTGTTTACAGTTCTGGGCACCAGACTATAGGGAAGATGACGATGCATTGGAGAGAATGCAGAATGGTTGTAGTAAATGTTTCAGGGATGACAAACTTCAGTTATAAGGATAGATTAACAAAGTTTGGGCTGTTCTTCTCTGACAGAAAGCTGAGAGGAGATTTTAAAATCATGAGTAGCTGGACAGATTAGATAAGGAGAAACTGTTCCTGTTCAGAAAAGAGAAAAGAACAAGGGGGCATTTAAAGTGATGTGCAAATGAAGCAAGAGTGATTTGACAATAAACATTTGTACACAATAAATAGTTAGGGTATTGAATGCACTGCCTGGAAGTGTAATTGAGGCATTCAAGAAGGCATTTGATAATTATTCGGATAGGATGGTATGCAGGGATATGGGGGAAAGACAGGAGTTTTGCACTAGGTATTAGAACCAGTGCAGGATCAATGGGCTGAATGGCCTCCTGCACTATCATAATTCTATGATTCCATACTTTATAACAGAGCTTATAAGTGCCAAGGGCAACCCAGCTCCAAAAGCACAACATGGAGCTACCAAACAGCTCCCCATAAATGTCCCCAATTGCACTGAGCCAGCTAACAGCAGCACCTTTAACTGTATGGCATCACGTCTCCTGTTCTGACTGAATAAAACTAACCGCAGCTCACTGACCCTGATACAGATTTGAGCAACCTAATAAAACCTTTGAACAAGCCCAGTCTTGGAACATCTTTTTGTCTTAAATGTATACATCTCCACTGTTGCCAGATTTCACAGCATGCAGGAATACTCGGATTTTATCACGGACCATTTAGGTGAGGTTGAATTTATCTATCTAAAAGTATGAGTGTGTGAAATAGGAGTGGGAGCAGGCCATTAAACTCCTCAAGCCCATTCCAACATTAAGTAAGATTGTAGCTGATCTGTTGGTGTTTCAAATTCGATATGCATATCTACCCTCAGTAACCCTTGATTTTCCTGCCAATACCTCTGATTTAAAAATATTCAATGAAAATATCTCTACCATCTGCTGAGGCACTATTTTTCAAAATTACAGAGTTCTCTGAGATTTGTGTGATCGGTAAATTTTGAAATTGTGTCCTGTGTTCCAATTCTAAGTCATCAATAAAAGCGAATCTGTTCTCAATCCACTGAAATTATTCTCCACCCCAACCTATAGGGATCTGTTACTCTAGATCGCCCTTTGTCTTTTTCTATAATTATTCTAAGTCAGCAGTCGCATGACACCAGGTTATAGTCCAACAGGTTTATTTGAAATCACAAGTTTTTGGTGCACTGCTCCTTCGTCAGATGAAGTCGCCTGACGAAGGAACAGCATTCTGAAACCTTGTGATTTCAAATAAACCTGTTGGACTATAACCTGGTGTCGTGTGACTTCTGACTTTGTCCACCGCAGTCGAACATCGCCACCTCCACATTATAATTAATCTAAACCTGATTCTATGATCACTGTCCATAAATATCCTCCTTTGCCACTTGGTCAACTTTCTCACCTCATTCCCCAAAACTAGATCCTTACTCATTGAAATGAAAGCATAATAATCAATAAAATTCTCCTGGGCACAATTAAGAAATTCTTGGTCCTATCTGCTCTTTATTCCGATATACTATCACTGTATTCTGTCTACCACATAGCTGGATGTGGTGCATCTGATTCCACGTTGTTCCTTTAAGATGCCTTAAACCAACCTTCAGGAAACCACTCCATCATTAACATGCATTTCTGCTGCTCTGTAGAACTGTAGTTAATTTTGCTGTCAACTTACTGGAAGTCAAGTTGCCAACAGCTTAACTTTTCTCACTTGCAATCAGCAATTGCATCTTGAGTCAAGCTGTAATTTGGGGTGAAAGTACATCAGTAACATAATAACCCACAACATTCTTACAAAGAAAAGCAAAATGACCTAATCACTATTTTTATTTTGAGAAAAAGAAATGATCCCTCACCCCAAACTACAATTTATGACAAATTTATGTGCTTCAATATTCTTCAGGCTAAAGGATCAAGAGAATGGGCTCAAGACTACTTCAGAAAATAAGGCCGTAATACTGGTAGCTGTGACTTTGTTCACCACAGTTCAATGAATGCTAGTAAAGTCACAGAATATTGAAGAAGTGATTTCTTTAGAATAAAGGACAGAAGCTTGGTCCAGGTGAAGTAATTATGGACTTGTTAGCTTGGCATCTCCAATCGGAGAAAACCTGATTTATGTTATGAAAGAAGTAATTGAAATTCATTCGACAAAGTAAATGCAATAATCACAAATCAGCAAGGAATTCGGAAATGTAAAGCAGTTATTAAATTCTTTGAAGATACACAGCAGTGCCAAATGAAACTAATATTGTGCATGTTTTATTCCTTGACTTTTAGAAGGTGTTTATTGAGATTTCTCACAAGAGGCTCTTGACCGAAATAAAACTTCCTGGAAGAAAAGAATAAGTTGTAAGTCGGTAATGAATTGGCTAAATAATAGGAAACCAAAGGCAGTGAAAAACAGCAGTGGCTACATTCATACAACAATAGCCAACAGAATATTCTAGGGGGTAAACCTGTGACTTCTTTTGTTCATATCCATAAATGAGAATGAAATTATAAAAAGAAAGTGTAAATTTACAGATGAAATCAAGTTGTGTGGGAAGACCATTGTTCAGGGGGAATAGTTGAATAGAAGTATCGTTGTGGCCTTTGATAGACAATGGGGGAATTCCCAAGTTAGCTGCAGCAGAGTCTTCAGGCATACTTATCATAGACATAGCTCATGCCATTTATGATGGAGACACGTTGATGCTCTGTAGACAATTGAAATTGTGCGGGGAAATCATATCGTTTAAAAGACAAATTGAGCCAATAGGTTTACTGTTGTTTATGCTCCACAGGAGATTCCCCATCCTATCTCATGTTACCATAGCATTCTGTTCCCTTCTCCTTCATGAAGTTTTCCAGGTTATCTTTATCTTGAACGCTGTTCTTCTCAGTCATTCGTAGCATCGAATTCTACATTCTTGCCCTGTGAGTAAAGAAAGTTCTCCTGTATTTACTGTTCGATAAAATAGTGAATATCTTACATTTCTAGTTCTAGTTTGAGCCTCTTCCCATTTGTAAACACATTTCTGTTGTGGACCATTTTTAGCATCTATCCCATGTCAACTCTTTGTGTTCTCATTTCTAGAGAATACGATCCAACCTGTTTAATCTTTTTTGAATTATTTTAATATAAAACAGAGCTTTACAGATGTCACAGCTGTCTTAAGTTCCATTCTTGAACAAGTAGAAAGTGTGCACCACTGTACATGATATGATAAAATAAGTGCCTTATTAAATGTAGAAAATATTCTTGCTTGCACTGGGTGTGATTGGCTTAGATGCAGGGCTTCTTAGGATGTTGAAACATGCCATATAAATGCTGGAGTGCACGTTCTCCTTCTAGCAAAGAAGTGTTTACTAGAGCCATAGAGTCATACAACACAGAAACTCAGTCCAACTCATCCATGCTGACCAGACATCCCAATCTGACCTAGTTCCATTTGCCAGCATTTGGCTGGTATCCCTCCAAATCCTTCCTATTCAACTATTCATCCAAATGTCCTTTGAATGTTGTAATTGTACCCTCCTCCACGACTTCTTCTGGTTGCTCGTTCCATTCACTCAGCACCCTCTGCATGAAAAGATTACCCCTCAGGTCTTTTTTAAATCTTTCCCCTCATTCCTTAAACTGATGTCTTCTAGTTTTGAACTCCCACCCTAGGAAAAAGACCTTGGCTATCTACCCTATCCATGCCCCTCATGTTTTTATAAACCTCCATAAGGTCACCCATCAGCCTCCGACACTCCAGGGGAAAAAAACCACAGCCTGTTCAGCCTCTCCTTATAACTCAAACCCTCCAGTCGAGGCAACATCCTCATCAATCTTTTCTGTACACTCTCAAGTTTAACAACATCGTTCCAATAGAACGGTGACCAGAACCGTACACAATATTCTAAAAATGGCCTCACCAATGTCCTGTATGGCCGCAAAATGTCCTCTCAACTCCTGTACTCAATGTACTGACCAATGAAGGCAAGCATGCCAAATACCATCTTCACCACCCTGTCTACCTGCGATTCCACTTTCAAAGAACTGTGTACCTGCACCCCTAAATTTCAAGGTTTGGCCACACTCCCTGGGGCCCTACCAATAACTGTTTAAGTCCTGCCATAGTTTGTCTGACCAAAATGCAACACCTCACACTTATCTAAATTAAACTGCTTTTTTTTTTGCCAATTTGAGCATGTTAACACTCAAATTAAACTCCATCTGCCACTCCTTGGTCCATTGGTCAATCTGATCAAGGTCCCATTGTACTCTGAGATAATCTGCTTCACTGTCCACGACACCACCTGTTTTGGTGTCATCTGCAAACATACCTCCTAAATTCACATCCAAATCATTTATATAAGCACGAAAAGCAGTCAACCCAGCACCAAACCTTGTGGCACACTACTGGTCATAGGCCTCTACTCCAAAAAGCAACCCTCTACCACCATCCTCTCTCTCCTACTTTCAAGTCAGTTCAAACTACTTGCAGTTTGGAAACACTGACTCTTATTGGTGTGAAAATGCTGTCACCTTCCAGTGTACAAACACTGACTCATGCTGGCATGGAAACACTGTGTCCTTCCAATGTGGAAACACTGTCACCTTCTAGCGTAGAAATGCTGTCACTTTTCAGAGCGGAGACACTGTCACCTTCCAATGCAGAAACACTGACTCCTTCCAGTGTACAGAAATTGACTCTGTCCTGTGTAGGAACACTGTGTCCTTCCAGTCTAGTGACACTGTCTCCTCCCAGCGCAGGCACACTGACCACCTCCAATGTAGAAACACTGTCTCCTTCCAGTGTTGAGAAATTGACTACCTCCATTGTTGGCACACTATCCTTCTAATATTTCACTGGGGTGAAAGTGGAGTAGCAGATAGACAAGGTGGTGAAGAAGACGTTTGGCACACGTGCCTTCATTGGTTGGAGCATTGAGTACAGGAGTTGGGACGTCATGGTATGTCTGTACAGGACGTTGGTGAGGCACCTTTAAGAATACTGCATACAATTCTGCTCGACCTTCTATAGGAACAATGTTAAACTCAGAGTCATAGAATCATACAGCATAGAAACAGACCCTGAAGACCAACTCGTCCATGCTGACCAGATATCCTAAATTAATCTAGTCCTGTTGGCCAGCATTTGGCCCATGTCCCTCTAAACTCTTCCTATTCTCATGCCCATCCAGATGCTTTATAAATGTTCTAATTGTACCAGCCTCCACTACTTCCTCTGTCAGCTCATTCCATACAAGCACCACCCTCTGCATGAAAAAGTTGCCCCCTAGTTGTCCCTTTTAAATCTTTCCCCTCTCCCCTTAAACCTGTGCCTTCTAGTTTTGAAACACCACCCCCCACCCCCAACCCCAGGGAAAAGACCTCGTCTGTTCACCCTATCCATGACCCTCATGATTTTATAAACCTCTATAAGATCACCTCACAGCCTCCAACACTCCAGGGAAAATAGTCCCAGCCTATTCAGCCTCTCCCTATAGCTCAAACCCTGCATCGTGGCAACATCCTTGTAAATCTTTTCTGAATCCTTTGAAGTTTCACAACATCCTTCCTATAGCAGGGAGACCAGAATTGCACATAGTATGCTAAAAGTGGCCTAACCAATGTCCTGTACAGCCAAAACATGACCTCCCAACTCCTATACTCAGTGCATTGACCAATAAAGGTAAGCAAACCAAACGCCTTCTTCACTATCCTGTCAACCTGCAACTCCAATTTCAAGGAACAATTAACCTGCTCTCCAAAGCCTCTTTGTTCAGCTGAACTCCCAAGGACCTTAGCATTAAGTGTATAAGTCCCATCCTGATTTGCCTTTCCAAAATGCAGCACTTCACATTTATCTAAATTAAACTCCATCAGATTTGCAAGGATGTTGCCTTAACTGGAGGGTTTGTGTTATAGGGAGAGGCTGAATAGGCTGCGGCTTTTTTCGCTGGAGTGTCGGAGGCTGAGGGGTGACCTTATAGCAGTTTATAAAATCATGAGGGGCATTGATAGGGTGAATAGCCATGGTCTTCTTCCTAGGGGAAAATTAGAAGGCATATGTTTAAGGTAAGACGGGCAAGATTTATAAAGGACCTGAGGGGTAATATTTTCATGCAGAGGGTGGTGCGTGTATGAAATGAGCTGCCAGAGGAACTGGTGGAGGCGGGTACAATTACAGCATTTAAAAGGCATCTTAATGGGTATGTGTATAGGAAGGATTTAGAATGACATGGGTTAAATGCTTGCAAATGGAACTACGTCAGATTGGGATGTTTGATCGGCATGGACGAGTTGGACTGAAGGGTCTGTTTCCATGCTGTCTCACTCTATGACTCTGTACTTTGGCAGTATCTTTTTTGGGGATTTTCAGAGGACTGGATTCCCTCTTGCCATGATGATATTTTTGTACAGCCTTCTGTCCCTCACTGCATTAATTCTGCATCTGTGCTCGACAGGGTCCTTCCTGATTAATGGTGTGGTCACAGAGACAGAATTGTTAACTGCTGCTGAAGCTTTTGTTGTTTACCCTGCTGGTGTATTATTTAAAACACAGTGGCATACCATTTTCAAAGCTGCAAGCAAGGAACTGCCATTGTAAGTTCTGTTGCTGAACCGTACGCTCATAGGGATCTTAGGTCCAAATGCAGCATGGTGGCTCAGTGGTTAGCACTGCTGCCTCACAGGATCAGGGACCTGGGTTCGATTCCAGCCTTGGGTGACTGTCTGTGTGGAGTTTGCATGTTCTCCCCATGTCTGCGTGGGTTTCCTCCGGGTGCTCCAGTTTCCTCCCACAGTCCAAAGATGTGCAGGTTAGGTGGACTGGCCATGCTAAATTGTCCATAGTGCCCAGAGATGTTTAGCTTAGGTGGGTTAGACATGGAACATTCAGGGGTACGGGAACGGGCTTGGGTGGGATGCTCTTTGGAGAGGCGGTGTGGACTTATTGGGCTGAATGGCCTGTTTCCACACTGTAGGGATCCTATGATCTTTGTGTGTTGAGAAGGGCTGTCTTCCCTCCTCAAGATCATGTGATGACATCCCTGAGAGACCATCATCTGTTCATTTTACTGAGAACTACTCCCATTAAAATTTCAAACATGGCCATTTGTTTGAAGTATATATTTATCACCAGACACCAAGCAAAATTCCCCAGGTTATTATGGCTCCAGACTGGATATCCCAAGTTGACAAGCTTCCAAGCTCTTTATTCGCCCAATATGTTGGTTGATCACAGCAAGTTAATTGATAAAGGACCCCTTCCCTTGGGATACCTCTTTCACAGACAAAATCAATTTACTTTTTAAAAGGGATCAGTTGAACAAGGCTTCCTTGAGTTAACAAAGATTGAGTTTATTAGTTATTAAATGTGAGAAAAAATAATGATGTCACACAACACACAGATTAGAAATGAGAAGTAGTCTAAAAAAAAGGTAAATATACACAGGTCAGTTTCTGAGTTGGTCATGAAGAGTAGGTGGGAGAATGTTGCAGCTGTTACAGAAGTTCTTCCTGGTTGTGTTGCCATTGGTAGTTGAACAGTCAATTTCAAAATTCTTGACTTTGCAACTTGATTGAAATACTTTTGTCCTGCTTCATTCTGACTGACTTGCTGGCTAGTTGGCTTCTAATGCTCAGAGTGAAAGGTCCTTTGCCTTTACTACTGGGTGAATAGTGGATAATTCTTTGACTGTGATCTTCACAGCATATTAATTATGGAACCCAGGCCAGTGCACATGAGTGTCTCAGCATACTGGACATCAGTTCACTAGCACACTTTCTTTTAATAGCACACATACAACAGGATAGAACTGACTTTGAGCCCTTGTTTATATGTATTCTTAAAAGGGGAAGGTTAAAACATGTCTTTTACCCAGAATGCTATTTTGTTTTTCTTCCTATTTACAGTCTGCAATAACTCCCAGGAGATTATAGTTCAGATTCTCATGCATTTTCTCTCATTGAAGAATCTTTGACACCTGCAGATGAAATATTTCAGAGGTACTCCCTATACAGCAACTTGATTTACATCATCAGTCATTTTGCCAGTATGTTTAAAAAAATGGCATGTTGGAACTTAAAAATTTGATACATCCTTAGGTGATCTGTGGTTAACACTGAACCTAATTCATTCTCATTTCATTAAAAAAAGGAGAAAAACAAAACTAAAAATAAACAAAAACAGCAGACACTTGGAGGCACACATTCATTCCTGTAGTCTTGATCAATGATACCTCTTCAGTTCTCACTGGAGTTCTGTAGGTTATGGACAGGACATCTACAATACATTCATATTTCCCAGCACCATGGGTAATTTTGAACTGGTATGGGTGAAGAAACATACTTCAATGGAATAATTTGGCATTTTGGCTTCTAAACCACTGCACAAAAGTTAATCTGTTACATAGACAGATAGCATAGACAGTGCTTTCTTCATACTCATTGTAACATATTTCTCAAAATGTTTTAGAGCCAGTAAGAAGGAGTTTCCTTCACCACTTCAGAGTGCTATTTTTGATGCCTGCTTAATTTTTTTTTATTTTTGAGACGTACTTGATTGGTCTCTCTATTCAAAATTCAACATCCTGAAGGTTAGCCAGCTGGACTTCATATGAGTTCTTCGGTTGGGATTGTTAATCTGGTCCAATCAGAGACCCCTGGCTGACACAAAAATGTTGAGTGTCAGAGATACTGACATTCTGATGCCTGACTCAGTACGGTACAGTATTATAGTCAGGGACTGTTCATGTAGAGTAGAAGGTGATTTGGTGACGGATGACCGGCCGCTGTTGAGTACTTGCAGTGGCGACGAGAATGAAGCATAAGCCTGAAGAAATTTGCTTGCAATATTCATCTTTGAGTTGGGATAAGCATTTCTTACATCATGCCTTTATTTTAGAGGATTGACTCATTTGACTCTGTTGTCAATGACTGGGTCCAGTCTGTGGAATGAATGCATTACTTTTTTCTGGTCAAACGACATTGTGACAGATAAGCAACAATAAATTATTCTCCTGACAGCCTGTGGAGCTGCAGCTTTTTCTATCATTGCGAGTTTAATTTTTCTTGAGGCACCAGATACTAAATCTTTCAATAATTGACTGACATAGTTAAGGAATATTATGACCCCAAACCACCTCTAATTCTGAGACACTATTGCTTTTACTCAGCAATTCAAGAACCAGGAGATTCCATATTGGAATTTTTGACGAGGTTAAGATGACTGGCAGAAGACTGTGAATTTGGTTTAACCCTTAATGAAATGCTTAGAGACAGTCTGGTATGCGGGATTAATGATGTAACTATGCAAAAACACCTGTTAGCTGAAGGCCGACTGGACTTTAAGGAAAGACCTGCATTGACATGTGATGCCACCTGTACAGCTTCAGGGTGGTACTAGTTCATAGGTGTCCCAATGGAGAGGAATACACAATAGCTAACGCATCCTGGACTTTGGAATCAGGAAGTTCCACCAATTCCTTGTTAGACGAAAACTTATGATAATCATGGACCACAAACTCCTACTCAGTCTACTCAAAGAGGACAATGCACTGCCACCCATAGCTTCAGGCCACATTCAGTGGTGGGCTCTAATTCTGTATCAGAATTATCAATTTTGTAAATGCAACAGCAAAAGTTTGCATTTACTCAGTGCCTTTAACTAATACAAATTCCCCAAGGTGCTCCACAGGACTGTTGTTAAACAAAATTTGTCAAGGATCTACATATGGAATATTAGAACATGTGACAAACACCTTTGACAAGAGGTAAGTTATAGGAAATGTTTACAGGATGAGAAAAGGATAGTCAGGATGGCTTAGGGAGAGAATCACAGAGTTTAAGGCTTCTAGACAGGGCCTGGTGCAATGCTTAAACTTGGAGAGGTAAGAAAAGTCAGATTGGAGGATCACAGATTTGTCAAAGGAATACAGACCTAGAGAGGAAAGGATTTGAAACAATTATGATAGTTTTAAAATTGAGGCGTTGCATAGCTGGGAGCCATTTTAGGCAGTTGCGTTCATGGGGTAGCAAGTGAATGAGATTTATTGCAACTTAGGAAATGGGCATAAGAACTAAAAGGAAGAGTAGGCCATTCACCCCCTCAAACCTGTTCTGCCATTCAACAAGATCATGGCTGATCAACCCCAGGCCTCAATTCTTCTTTCATGGTAGCTGGGGATATTTCAAAAATCTATCTATCTCCTCTTTAAATACTTTCAGTGATGTAGAAAATTCCAGACATTCACTACTGATCACATATCACTCTGATAGAAGAAATTCCTTTATATCTCACATTTAAATGTATGTCCCGTTATTCTGTAACTACATCCCCTAGTTTGAACTCCCCACTAGTAGAAACATCTTTTTAACATCTTCTCTTCAGAATCTTATACACGTCAACATTCTTCTAAACTCTCATAAATAAAAACCTAACCTACTTAGCCATTCTTAAGAAGTCAACCTCTTCATCCCAGGAATCAGGCTACCAAATTTCCTTGAATTTCCCCCAGTGCCAATATTTCTATATTTAAATGCAGGGATTAAAACTGTACACTGTACTCCAACAGCAGCCTCACCAATGCCCTACACAACTGAAACAAGATTTCCTATTATTAAACTCCATCTCCCTAAAAATTAAGGTCAAAATTCCATTAAGCTTCTTAATAACCTATTGCACCTACATGCTAATTTTTTAATGTTTCGTGCACATGAACACCCAAATCCCTCTGCACTGCATTTTTTTGGCATTTTTCTCCATTTAAATATTAGTCTCCTTTTTAATGCTTCCCACCTCGCACTTTCCTACTTTAAATTCCATCTGCCAGGTTTATGCCCACTCAACCTATCTCTATCCCCTTGCAGAGATAGTAAGAACTGCTGATGCTGGAGTCAGAGATAACACAGTGTGGAACCGGAGGAGCACAGCAGGCCAGGCAGCATCACAGCAGCAGGAAAGTTGACGTTTCAGGTCGGGACCCTTCTTCAGAAATTTC
>NC_063343.1:13460496-13482591 GCF_021869965.1 Rhincodon typus | reverse complement strand
GAAATTTCTGAAGAAGGGTCCCGACCTGAAACGTCAACTTTCCTGCTGCTGTGATGCTGCCTGGCCTGCTGTGCTCCTCCGGTTCCACACTGTGTTATTTCTATCCCCTTGCAGATTTCTGTCATCACAACCCGCCGTCCTACCAATTCTTGTATCATCAATAACGCCTGTGGCACAGTGATAGTGTCCAAACTCTGGGTCAGGAGCCCCGATTTTAAGTCCCACCTGCTTCATAAGTGTACCATAACATGTTGTAACAGATTGGTTAAAAATATCTATGTATTGCAAGCCAAGTCTTACAAGATCTTCTAGTGCAGTGGTGGTGTCCTTAACTCTACACCAGTCCCACCTCATTCAAGTCCCACCTGCCGCAAAGTTGTCATAATGTGTCTGAACAGGTTAATTAAAGAAAAAAAATCTAACATAGACTTGACAAGCTGAATGTCTTCATTCTGAACCTAGGAGGAATTGTAAACAGTGAGGGGAACAATGTCAAACTTGCAAAAGGACATTGCCAGTTGTTGGATTGGTCTGAGAGATAGTAGGAACTGCAGATACTGGAGAATCTGAGATAACAAGGTGTAGAGCTGGATGAACACAGCAGGCCAAGCAGCATCAGAGGAGCAGGAAAGCTGACGTTTCGGGCCTAGACCCTTCTTCAAAAATGGGGGAGGGGAAGGGGGTTCTGAAATAAATAGGGAGAGAGGGGGAGGTGGATAGAAGATGGATAGAGGAGAAGATAGGTGGAAAGGCGACAGACAGGTCAAAGAGGTGGGGATGGAGCCAGTAAAGGTGAGTGTAGGTGAGGAGTTAGGGAGGGGATAGGTCAGTCCAAGGAGGGTGGACAAGTCAAGGGGGTGGGATGATGCTAGTAGGTAGGAGATGGGAGTGGGTCTTGAGGTGGGAGGAGGGGATAGGTGGGAGGAAGGACAGGCTAGGGAGGCGGGGACAAGCTGGGCTGGTTTTGGGATGCGGTGGGGGGGGTACGTTTTGAAGCTTGTGAAGTCCACATTGATACCATTGGGCTGCAGGGTTCCCAAGCGAAATATGAGGTGCTGTTCCTACAACCTTCGGGTGGCATCATTGTGGCACTGCAGGAGGCCCAGGATGGACATGTTGTCTGAGGAATGGGAGGGGGAGTTGAAATTGTTCGCGACTAGGAGGTGCAGTTGTTTAGTGTGAACCGAGCGTAGGTGTTCCGCAAAGCGGTCCCCAAGCCTCCGCTTGGTTTCCCCGATGTAGGGGAGGCCACAATGGGAACAGCGGATACAGTATACCACATTAGCAGATGTGCAGGTGAACATCTGCTTGATGTGGAAAGTCTTCTTGGGGCCTGGGTTGGGGGTGAAGTGGGAAGTGTAGAGTCAGGTGTAGCACTTCCTGCGGTTGCAGGGAAGAGTGCTGGAAGGGAGTGTGGAGCGGACAAGGGAGTCATGGAGAGAGTGGTCCCTCCAGAAAGCAGATAAGGGTGGGGAGGGAAAAATGTCTTTAGTGGTAGGGTCGGATTGCAGCTGGCGGAAGTGTCGGAGGATGATGCGTTGGATCCGGAGGTTGGTGGGGTGGTACGTGAGGATGAGGGGGATTCTGTTTTAGATGTTATTGCGGGGAGAGGGTGTGAGGGATGAGTTGCGGGAAATGCGGGAGACACAGTCGAGGGCGTTCTCGACCACTGAGCAGGGGATGTTGCGGTCCTTGAAAAACAAGGACATCTGAGATGTTCAGGAGTGAAATGCCTCATCCTGGGAGCTGATGCGGCGGAGGCAAAGGAATTGGGAATAGGGGATGGCATTCTTGCAGGAATGTGGGTGGGAGGAGGTGTATTCTAGGTAGCTGTGGGAGTCGGTGTTCTTGAAATGGATATCGGTTTCCAGGTGGTTGCCAGAGATGGAAACAGAGAGGTCCAGGAAGGAGAGAGAGGTATCAGAGATGGTCCAGGTGAACTTAAGGTTGGGGTGGAAGGTGTTGGTGAAGTGGATGAACTGTTCGAGCTCCTCGTGGGAGCACGAGGCGGCGCCGATACAGTCATCAATGTAACGGTGGAAGAGGTGGGGTTTAGGGCCAGTGTAGCTACGGAAGAGGGATTGTTCCACGTAACCTACAAAGAGGCAGGCATAGCTTGGGCCCATGCGGGTACCCATGGCCACCCCCTTTGTCTGTAGGAAGTGGGAGGAATTGAAAGAGAAGTTGTTGACGGTGAGGATGAGTTCGGCTGAGCGGATGAGGGTGTCAGTATAGGGCACTGGTTGGGCCTGCGGGACAGGAAGAAGCGGAGGGCCTTTAGGCCATCTGCATGGGGAATGCAGGTGTATAGGGACTGGACGTCCATGGTAAAGATGAGGTGTTGGGGACCAGGGAATTGGAAGTTTTGGAGGAGGTGGAGGGCGTGGGTGGTGTCACGGACGTAGGTAGGGAGTTTCTGGACCAAGGGGGAGAAAATGGAGTCGAGATAGGTGGAGATACGTTCGGTGGGGCAGGAGCAGGCAGAGACAATGGGTTGACCAGGGCAGTCAGGTTTGTGGATTTTGGGAAGGAGTTAGAAGTGGGCGGTGCATGGTTGGGGAACGATGAGGTTGGAGGCTGTGGGTGGGAGGTCACCTGAGGTCTGTTAGATAACAGATGAGTTTCAATGCAGAGAAGTGTGAGTGATGTATTCTGGTCAGAAAAAAATTGAAATACAATAGAAAATAGAAGGTACAATTCTAAAGGGGTACTTGTGCAGAGATTAGTTAAAGTGGTAGTACAGGTAGACAGTACAGTTAGTAAAGCATACAGTATCCTTGGTTTTATTATTAGTGGCACAGGTATAAGAGCAAGGAGATGTTAAGCTTTTATAAGACACTCGTTAGACTTCACCTGGAGTATTGTCTACAGTTCTGGTTGCCACATTTTCAGGGAAGGATGTGAATGCATTGGAGAGAATAGTTCCAGCAATCAGAGATTTCAGTTATGACGATAGATTGAAGAATTTGGGACTGTTTTCTCCACAAAGAGAAGAAATTTAAGAAGAGTTCTAATAAAGGTTTTCAAAATCATGGGCAGGTGGGATATCACAGTTGGGAGAAAATGTTCTCGCTTGTACAAGCAACGGAATAAGAGGGCATAGATTTAAGGTGTTTTGCAAGAGAAGCAAGGATGATATGAGAAAAAATCATCTTCACTCCAATGAGTAATTAAGGGATTGAATGCACTGCCTGGAATTATAGTGGTGTAGGTTCAAGTGAGGCATACAAGATGGCACTGGATGCCCTTTTGAATAAAAGCAAAATGTGCAACATTGGAGAAAAGCAGGAGATTGGCACGAGGTAATGATGCTCAATTTAAGAACCAGTACAGTCACAAAAAGCTTAATGGCCTCATTCTGCATTGTTAGACTTCTGTGCTTGTGTGATACGCCCCTCATCCAACCATTAATATAAATGATAAATAATTGAGGCTTTCAGACTGATCCTTTTGGCTAGTTACATATTTCCTGAAAATATGAAAATGACTCATTCATTCTAACACTCTGTCTTCTGCATGGATGGAGAATGGAGAAAACAATTCACAGGTCCCTTTTCACAGGATTTATTGTGATGAGTCTCCTGCTAATCAGAAAGAAAGATAAACTGGTTTCTTCAGACTTAAAGTGGCCTTTACTGCAAGGAACAGAGAGAGCTCTTGAACTGGTGGAGTTCTGAAGGCTTCTTTTTATTTTGTTCATTGCTCCATGTTGTTCAGCTACTGTGAACCAATCAAATAATTGTTGGCATGAAGAAAGTCTTTATCATTAACAACTGGTCGCTATTCCAAAGACCAATCTGTAGTAATTGTAAAGAGGTCAGCCAGGTGGACCTCATTAAATAGGAGTTCTCTGATTGGGACTGTTAGTCTGGTCCATTCAGGGAGCCCTGGCTGACAAATAAGAACAGGAGTGTCAGAGATTCTGTTCACTCGAGAGGTGGCTCTGAGGAAGCCAGATCACTGTCAAGTACTATGCAAATGTAAATAAAAGGTGACATGATGATGGGATACCAGCCTCTGTGGAGTTATTTCAAATCAACTTATTGTTGCCAACCAAAGCTCCAGCTAATCTACCAACTACAGTTCAACCACTGCTGGAACCAGCAGCTATGGATAACATGACTAAAATGAATGCGAGGCTAATTTCTTTCAAAGCATGCAGCAATCTTCCAGCCTACTTTAGTTTTAAAAACAATTGTTTTCTCATTTCAGTCTATAATTAACAATACAGAAAAAATAAAAAACACAGTCTTTACAGTGTATTAACTAAGTTTTGATCCATGTTAATACAGCACCACTAATGCCATGAGCTCCAATCTTGTGCAATTCCCACTTCATATGATACTTTATCAAATGCCTTCCAGAAATCCAATGTTAATTGAGCTTCTTGAGTGTTGTAGAACCTGTACTCATCCAGACAATTTGAGCTTATTCTATTTCACTCCTAACTTGTGCCTTGTAGATGTAGAGGGACTTTGGGGAATCAAGAAATGAATTATTCAATGCTTCCTAGCCTCTGACCTGCTTTTGTAGCCACAGCATTTATCTAGTCAGTGCTAAGTCTAGAATGTCTAGGGAAGGTGGTTAGATTCTCTCATGTTGGAGATGGTATTGCCTGGCACTTGCATAGCACGAATGTTACTCCTTATCAGCTCAAGCTTGGATATTGTCCTGTTCTTGCTACATATAGACATGAACTGCTTTGGTATCTGAGGTGTCACAAATGTGGCTGAACATTGTGCAACTACCAGTGAACATCCACACTTCTGATTTTATGATGGAGGGAAGTTCATTGATGAAGTTGCTGAAGATGTTTGGGTCTAGGACTACCCTGAGGAACTCCTGCAGAGATATCCTGGGATTGAGATGATTGACCTCCAGCAGGCACAACCATTTCCTTTGTTTTCAGTATGTCTCCAGCCAGTGGAGAAATTCCTCCCTAATTCACATTGATTTCTGTTTTACCAGGACTCCTTGATGCCACACTCAGGCAAATGCTGCCTTGATGTCAACGGCAGTCACCTCACTTCACCTGTAATGTTCAGCCCTTTTGGCCATAATTGGGCCAAGGCTGAAATGAGGTCAGGAGCTGAGTGCCCTGGTAGAACCTCAACCAAGTGTCAATGGACAGGTTATTGCTGTGTAAGTGTCACTTGATAGTATCCTTTCCACCACTTTGTAAATGATCTAGAGTAGACTGACAGGGTGTTATGCCAGCTGGATTTGATCTGCTTTTTGTCCACAGGACATAATTATTACCTGTGCCTTTAATTTTTGGGAACTAATTTGAACCAGCCCAGTATTGTCTTTCTTACAGTTGGATAATTCATCTGCTGACAGTAATGCATAAACTTTACCTATCAATCAGCTCTGCATGCACAGTGTCTGATTTTCCTTCAACTGTTTCATTTGTTTGCAACCTTTTGAAAAGATGTCAAGAATGATTGGAAATCCCTTCAGTACGGCCTGTACAAATTTGAACACTTCCATATTAGACTTTAGATTATGACTACGGTTTTCTTCATCAGAGTCTTATGTATCTGAGGCTTCTTTTGATTTTAACCTGCCTCCTTTTAAGTCAGTAATCTTTTCACACTTTTCTTCCTTTGTCCTCTTCTTCCTCCTGAACCACTAATACCAACCATGCAATGCTTTTTCTTTCTGTTTTCCTAAAATTCAAGTCTTTTCATCTCCATCACTTCTTTTTCAATTCCAGTGTTCTTTCTTTTTCTATCTCAAATTCATTCCTTTTCATGATCAAGCTGCCTTCACTGTAATTCATTCATAGCTATCTCTGATGACTCACTGCCTGGAGTACCTGGCCAAAAGCTATGCCAATATGTTAGTTGTCTCTGCTTCTTAGCTTTTCAGGAAATTCCACCTTTAACTGCTTTGCCAATCGTATGGCCTTAACCTTTGTCAAATCTTGTACATCAGGCAGGGATACTTGCTCTATCTACAAAATAGTTTTAGCTGCTTCTAATGCTACCTTATCTTGTAGGATGAGAAACTGGTATCTGTCTTTTTATCCTTTACCAATTAGCCTTATTCAATATCCAATCTTATATTCTCTACCTTCAAAGATTCCACACTAAGCTGTTAAACTTTTGACAAAATGGTGATGGGGAAAGTGTGCTGGAAATCCAGCCTCACTATTTATTCCATGAGCCATCACAAATGTAAAAATGACCAATTAAATCACAGAGATGTTTAATATCTAAGATAAAGCACATCAGGTTTCATCAATAAACAAGAAATCAAAACTATTTATTATAATGAATTTTAAAAAGTGGTAAAATGGATCATGAATATGTAAACTTAAACTGCACCTTTTTAAAATCCAAACACTTAGACATTCATTCACAGGTAGGGCAGACAAGACAGACAGTTTTGCAGGAATATTATGGGTAGACAGGTGGTAAACTGAAAGGTCAAAACCACAAGGATGGAATGAGGTGAGAGATAGTAGGAACTGCAGATGTTGGAGAATCTGAGATAACAAGGTGTAGAGCTGATCAGAGGAGCAGGAAGGCTGACGTTTCGGGCCTGCTCCTCTGATGCTGCTTGGCCTGCTGTGTTCATCCAGCTGTACACCTTGTTATCTTATGATGGAATGGGGTGACTTTTTCACAATTCTTTTAGTTTTTGTAAATGAAATCACATTGATGTTGACTGCAGCAATCCTCAAGTCAGAAGGCAGTTGAACCAAGAAACAAGCATTTCTGATTTCCAGCATCCACAGTAGCTTTTTATTCGGTTAGATCTAGATTTTTATTTGACTTAGAAGTTCTTCTTTTCAGAGTCTTTTAGTGCTGATTTGCTTCTACTCAGAGGGAAAGAGAGAGAGACCTTCTTGGTTGCAGGCTTTCCCAAGATCTGAGTGCTTTCTTCTCAGTTTTGTGACAAACGTAATTTAGGTATTCAAAAGCTGTTGCTCAGCAGTTTTCAACCTAAAGCCATTCGGTGCCGGCATGTCTCACAGAAGTATCAAATCCCGCTTCTCCAAACGTTACATGACTTTGTGGGACCAATAACTGGCAGTTCCACTTTTACTTCTTGTATTAAAAATAAACAACTAATAATTCAAACTTCTATTTTTCAGTTTATGTTTCTAAGTAAAAATATGTATAGTCTTTACAATAAGGTGACTATTGGTGAGAAATGGGGAGTTAATGTGTGTAAGATTCTGAGTGGTCCTGACAAGGTTGATATGGAAAGGATATGACCTCTTCTGGATGATATGAGGAGTAGAAGGCACTGTTTGAAAATTATGTATCACTGTTTTAGGACTGAGATGAAAATTAGTTTCTCTTAGGGGGTTGTGTGACTTTGGAACTCTGTGTCGCAGATGACAGTGTATGTGGGGTCATTGTATATTTTTAAGGCAAAGGTTAATGGATTCTTGTTAGGCTAGGGAATCAAAGGTATTAGGGGTAGATTGAAATGTGAATTCAAAACACAAAAAGATCTTTTTGAATAGCAAAGCAACCTAGAGGGGCTGACTGGCCTATTTCTGCTCCAGTTTCATGTGTGCACATATAATATTTAAAACCATGTGTGGGAATCTAGACAACTCCATTGATTTACCCAACATGGGTCTAAACTACATAATTTTACAAGTGCAGCAATGATATTTTCATCTTAGATGTGATCTCTATAAGCTTCCATTAGAACAGTTACTTCATCCTCTTAACAAATTTATTCCAACTTTAGAGAACCAGCAACCACTTTGTGGGCATTTATAGGAGAGAAATTTGCTCAGTACAAACTGCATTGTAACTGTGTGAAATCTGCTGGTTCTCAGATTGCCACTTCCAAGGATACAAACACACCAATATAATTTTCCAGACATTCACAACATAAAGCATCCAGTCAGTGTGTTGTCATCCACTGCGATTGACTGCTTCTTCAGTACCCAGCATGCCTATTGTTCCATATGTAACTATACCTTGAATACACCCCTTCTCAGAAATCTTCTGGACAGATATAGTTGAGTTACATGTTTTGATTGCCGAGTTTTGAGTCCCCACTTGGGGTTTTCTTTCATTTAAAAAAGTGAAAATTGCAGCTCCTCCAGGTTTTAATGTTGGACAGACATTTGCAGAGTGTGGTATTCGTTTGAAATCAACAAGAAATCAAAATCCAAGATTAGCTGGGCTAGAATAATTATGCAGAGAAGTGATTCATACATCTTTGCACATTATGTGTTCTCAAAGAGATCTGGACCATTTATTTTTATGGTGTATAACCCTCAATGTGTAGGACACAATCCAGAAAGCTAGCACTGAACAGTAAATTATGATGAGAAAGAAAAAGAATGCATTTGGATAGATTTTTGATACAACGATTCAGTATAGTAGTTAAAAGGTAAAGCACTCTTGTGTAGATTAATGTCAGCGGTATTACATTGATAGGGTGATGATAACTGTCATTGGTGGTTGTCAGCTGTCTTAGTGAGATCAAATGGTTGAAAAATTAGTTTGCTTTCTGTCATAAAGCCACCATTTCTATGCTGGTTCCTGTGAAAACAACAAATTCTGTTGTGAAAAGCTCAACACAGAGGAATGGAGGGGAGATAGTATCAACACTGGAATAAACCCCTGAAGTCATTGTATTTTTTTTTTGGTTATGCTAGAGAATGCAGAGTAGTACAGGACTGCAGGAATCCTGTTTCCGTTGCTAGAAAGAAAGCAACTTTGTATTTATACAGCACCTTCCACAATCTCAGGACATCCTAAAAAACATGACAATATTGGGAGATACTTTTGAGAAATTAGATTTGCACATTGCAACCATTGACTTGAGCCTTATTGATGGTGTTTTCAGAGGGGTGAGTGCTATAGTTGCAGTGTTGGCTTGGCCAGTTTAATTGAGCTTTGAGCTACTGGCAGGCTCCAGGGTGTTAATGATGGGTGACTTGCCAATGAAGAGTAGATGTTTGTTCTGTATTCAGTTTGCTCATTTGGGTAGATGGCAGGTTTATGATGGATAGTGACATCGACAGTTTAGGTTCAATTCTGCTACCAGTTGAGGTCACCGTGAAGGCTCAACCTTGCCCCTCAACTGAGGTGGAGTGACCCGTGCCACAAGTTGTCTCTCTCTCTCTCTCTCTCTCTATCTCTATCTCTCTCTATCTCTATCTCTATCTCTCTCTCTCTCTCTAATGGAGAGCAGGTCTCCTGAGACTATGGGACTGTCTCTGGAAATGGTAATTAATTAATTAACATTAATGGGATATTAGTTGAAGTCTTAATGTTATTCCGTTTTCACAATAGCCTGGTATGGGCTGCTTCACTAATGGATTATAAACAGAGCTGCACACTGCAGAATATTAGTCAGCACCTCATTCCTGACATTATGCTGAGGCACAATCAGTTAGCAAGCTGCTAAAGATAGTTGGACTGGTGAGCGTCAGCAGTGATGTCTTTGTATAGCAATGATAAATGTTCAACAACCATAGCCCTTTTGCTTTGAGACAGTTATGACTCTAAATTAGAGATGATTTCCCCTTTGATCTCAATTTGGTTGGAGCTCCTGAATGTCAGTCAGTTGACTGCTGTTTGCATGCTGAGGACTGCTACTCTTAACTCCTCTGATGTTATGATTTTGTACTTATATTTGAATCAATAGTGTGACAAGAGCTGGGACTGAGTTGTTGTGGTGAAGTCCAAACTGCATTTCAGCAAATTAGTTTTTGGTGAGTAGGTGTCACTTCATGGTACTCTTGATACCTCCTTCCATTACTTTGTTGCATCAGGGGATTACTGAGACCACATCTCAAACATTGTGTGCAGTTTTGGTCTTATTTAAGGAAGCATGTAAGTACATTGGAGGTGATTCAGAGAATCTATATTAGATTGATATCTGGCATAAGCAGGTTGACTTATAAGGATAGGTCAGACAGGTTGAGCTTGTTTTCAGTGGAGTTTAGAAGAGTGAGGTTGACTTCATTGAAGCGTATAAGATCCTGAACTCTCTTGGCAAGATGGACGTGGAAGGAATGTTTCCACCTCTGTGTTAGTCCAGAACCAGGGTACATTGTTTAAAAATCAGGGGACACCTGTCAGAACAGTGATGAGGAGAGTTCTTTTTCTCTCAAACAGTTGTGGGACTTTGGAACATTCTGCCTCAATGGTGCTGGAGAAAGGTCATTGAATTTTTTTTAAGACAGAGAAGGATTGATTCTTTTTAGGCAGGGAACCAAAGATTATCATGAGTTGATGAGAATATGAAATTCCAAGCACAAACAGATTAGCCATAATCGTGTTGAATAGCAAAGCAGGCTCAAGGGGCCAAATGAACATCATCTGCTCCTATTATATATGTTTGTATACGCAACCACTTTTAATATCACAATGAAGTTGTGACAAAAGTTGTGAAGTTGTGACCTTCCCTACCAGGGAAGGTTAGAACCAGCCCCATATTCTGGTTTATTTAATGACTGATCCTTATTACTGTGCTGCCAGCGAGCTACATATCCTATTTTGGGATCACTCTGCAACTTTCCATTTTTGGGCACACGCAGAATCAGGCTGGTTTGGGGTGCCTGACACAGCAATAGCGGACGTTCCTATGGCCTTGCTTCTCATAAACCAATTATAAACTAGCCCTTTTTTGGACCTCTCTTCTTCACTGCCTGCTAAATCCAGATAATGTGTAGGTGCTGGGGAATATGAGGGGTGACAGAATTAGAATGTTCACATCACGTTTTTATCAAAGTCTGTTGTTTTTCAAATTTACTTCTAGGCTCTAGTCCTGTTGGGAATGGAGATCACATGGAGCTTCTCCATCTTCCATTCTTGGATGAATGTTATACAGTCTTTTTTATTATTCTTTCATAGGATGTGTTCATCATTTGTTCCCATCCCTAATTGTCCGTCAGAAGATACTGAGCCACCGCCACTCCATCTGGTGATTCAGCCCTGTCCATCAAAGCTACAGAGTTTTTCCCTGATCTTTTGATATGGGACCACTTAACACTTTTGGTATTTAGCTTATAGGCCTGTGCTGCAACTTCACTATGCTGGTGTTTCTTTCTAAAGCATGTCTGGTACTGTTCCTGGCCCAACCTCCTAACGTGGTCATTGAAGGAATGCTGGTTGACTTGATTGAGCATGAGGAGTGAGGAATGAGTCGGGCAGTGGAATTCCTGATTGTTTGGAAACTGTCTTCTTTGCATAATGGTAGAAACCACAAACATCCATTTTTTTAAGTCTGACTATAAAATTACATTTTGTATTAAAATACAGACCACCATGTATCTCACCCCATAACTCTGCTGATTGAACTTGTCTGCATAAAAGTACTGATAAAAAAACAATTATTAAATCCACTTAATGAAATAGTGATATTGCTTTGACTAGGGTTTATTAGGTATACTGTACACACTTGATCTTGAAATACCTTGTCAGCAGTGGCTAGGGGTATTCACTGATTGAGAAGATCAGCAAAACAAAATGAGTCGTTCAGGCCTGTAAAAAGATATGTGAAAAGGAAACAGATAAAGTAATGGTTCACCTTGATTGCCTGATGAAGCTGATAGCTCGGGTATTAGCCAATTCTAAGGTTTTCTTGAGCAGGCAGCAGGAAATTGGTGGACGTGCCCTTTGCCTGCACTGTTTCAGCTGCTGCTGGGATAAATATTTTGAAATCAGCAGCAGGTGTAAATGAACGATGGTGCAGAGAAACTTAAGTGAGAAAATTGGATCACCACATTAAAGCCGATCATTGTGAGTACAGCTGATCACGGAAATGTCTGTCAGTCATTTGAGATGTTTCAATGCAGCTTATTATATAAACTGTAGAATAGCATAGAGTGGAGAATGAGGGCAGGATGTGGGTCCCTGATATCACTGCAACAGCTGCCTCTTAAGAGAACTTTGTTTTCCATTTAAGGTGTAATACAACAGGTCTTTCTACTGAAGAGAATGGGGGACTAAAATCTGTTGTAATGCCTAAGAGGTGTGTAATACAAATACTAAATATAGTCATGCCTGAACTGATTTGGCAAAAGCATCATTAGAGTTACTGCAATAACTTAAGGATATGAAGTGGTTCCTCAGTTGGAGGATTAATGGAAGGGCTCTGTGGATGTTGGCAGTTGCCAGTGGATCTGTCCTATTGGCCCTTGCAGATTAACAATGCATGTTCATTATTGAGGGTCTATGTAGACATGCATCCTTCAATCAGTGCATCAGTCAACATGATAATGTCCCAGTTTCAAATTTGTTCTAATGCGTATACAACACTTCAGCACATGAGGAGAGCAATTTAATATCTCCCTCCTCCACAGGCAAATTCAGACGCTGGAAGGACTATGGGATCTTCTTGGATAGTTCAGGATGGAGATCCCATCACCATCCCACCTCCCCCTGATCAAATTTGGTCAGTAAAACATTTGAATGACTGTCTTATCTGAAGGCCAACTAATTACGAAAGGCATCATCCTGCTTGGGGCACTCAGGTTTGCCAGTGATCTACCAGGAGGTCCCTCATTCACAAGCAACATGTACCTGATCAAGGGACTCAACTTAAGGGCAGGAGTTCCCATTCACTCCCTGTAAGAGATGAACCCTCAGTAAAGTTGTTGACTTGCTCATCGAGCTGGCTTGTTCTCATTCAGACGTTTCGTCAACATGCTAGGTGACATCATCAGTGGAGCCTCCGATGAAGCAGTGTTATTCTACTCTGCTTAGAATTTATACTGTTTGGTCCATTATGGTGAGTAGTGTCATTTCCAGTTTTGATCTGTATGGGTTTGTATATGGGGTCCAATACTGTGTGTTTGTTGATTGCATTACGGGTGGAGAACCATGCCTCTAGGAATTCCCGTGTGTGTCTATGTTTGCCTTGGGCTACTATGGTTACCTTGTCCCAGTTAAACTGATGGCCTTCATTGTCTGAGTGTACTGATATTAAGGAGAGTTTGTTGTGCCGTTTTACTGCTAGATGATGTTCATGTATTCTAATGGCTAGTTTCCTTCCTGTCTGTCCAATGTAATGTTTGTGGCAGTCGTTGCATGGCATTTTGTAGACCACGTTGGTTCTGCATGTTGTGGGAATGGGACCTTTAATCCTTGTAAGTGTTTGTCATAGAGTGGCTGTGGGCTTATGTGCCACCATGATTCCTAGTGGTCTTAGGAGTCTTGTTCTCAGTTCCAATATGTTCTTGATGTATGGCAGTGTGGCCAGTGTGTTAGGGTGTACTGTGTCCTCCTGTTGTCTGTTTAGTAGGCATCTGTGGATGAACGCAACAAATTAGAAGAGATCAACCACCTCATCGATAGCATATTCACAGGGATTAAATTCACAAGGAAAGAAGAAAGCAACAATCAACTTCCATTTCTAGATGTTAAAGTTGAGCGTATGACCAACGGGGAGTTCCAAACCTCATTATACAGAAAAGGAACCCATTCTGATCAAATCCTCACTTCCACAGTGACCACCCCAAAGCCCACAAACAAAGCTGCATTAGGACACAATTTAAACAGGCCAGGACACACTGCAACACCCCGGAACTACGCAGGAAAGAGGAAGAGCATCTATTTAAAATCCTCGCCATAAACGGATATCTGTGCAACTTCATCCGCAGATGCCTACCAAACGGACAACGAAGACACAGTACACCCTAACACACTGGCCACACTGCCATACATCAAGAACATATTGGAACTGACAACAAGACTCCTAAGACCACTAGGTATCATGGTGGCCCGCAAGCCCACAGCCACTCTAAGATAAACACTTACAAGGATTAAAGACCTCATTCCCACAACGTGCAGAACCAATGTGGTTTACAAAATACATGCAATGACTGCCACAAACACTACATCAGACAGACAGGAAGGAAAGTAGCCATCAGAATACATGAACATCAAATAGCAACAAAACAGCATGATGAACTCTCCCTAATATCAGTACACTCAGACAATGAAGGCCATCAGTTTAACTTGGACAAGGTAACCACAGTAGCCCAAGCCAAACATAGACATGCGCGGGAATTCCTAGAGGCATGGTTCTCCACCTGTAATGCAATCAACAAACACATAGAATTGGACCCCATATACAAACCCATACAGATCACCATAATGGACCAAACAGTATAAATTCCAAGCAGAGTAGAATAACACTGCTTTATTGGAGGCTCCATTGATGATGTCACCTAGCATGGTGACGAAACGTCTGAACGAGAATAAGTCAGCTCGGTGAGCAAGTCAACAACCTCACCCACAACCCAAGCTACAGATCTTTGCCAAAAGTTTGAAGATGAACCCTCATTTTAGTTGCACTTTCCCTTTTTAAATATTTGTAGAAAGTCTTATGATCTGTTTTTATATTTCTAGTTTATTTTTGTATTTACACCTCCTTTCTTTATAATAATTCTTTGCTGATTTCTAAAATCTGTCCAATCTTCCAAATTACCACTAGTCCACACAGTGTTGTGCATTTTTCCTTCATTTTAATATTGTACTTAACTTCCTGAGTTAACCATAGATGGTACATGCTTCTCATAAAGTCTTTGATTCTGAACAGGATATCTCTTCGCTGAGACTTTTGGAATATCTCCATAAATGTCTACCACTGTTCCTCTGATGCCCCACCTTTTCCCCAATTTCCTCAGTTCATTTAAGCCAACTTATAAAAATCGTACCTTTATATTGCCTTTATTTAACTTTAAAACACTAGTCCTATGCCTTCACTTCTCACCCTCAAACTAGTGTATAATTCTATCATGTTTTGATCTCCAGTTTTCCCTCATGACTACTTAAATTTAACTGTTTAACATTCAAACTACTATTCATTAACATGTAAACTCAGCTAACATTTTAACCCCTGTCATTAAATTCCAAGTCTCATGACCTTACCAGAAATGCCACCAGCACAAAAAACAGTCTCTCCAGAATAGCAGTACGCAGACCTATCTCAAACAAATACCCACGCATATTAATACAAACTAAAATAACTATCGGACAAAATGGAGTCAAGTGGTCAAACTTTCCCCTGTTTTCGCCAAAAGTGACTTTTGTGTTGAGAAACCATACATGTTAAAGTGATTACAAGTGGTTTACTCAGCTTAAACTTAAAGACACACAAATGTCCAACACTCTGAACCTTACAAAGTTAGGAGATATTTACTTCGACCAAAGGCTGTTCAGCTCATCTTAACCCGTCATTCAAAAATACCCCACAGTGCTTCCATTGCTGCATCCAGTCCTTTCTTAATTGACTTGAAGATACTCCATGTTTCAATCACCTTTTATATGAAGATGTCTGTGTGTGATCACTCAACTGTGTCATCAGCAATCTATTGAGTGTGTTATTTATACGTTGTAGGTCACAGAGGTTGAATTTTGAAGTATCATCGCCAAATGGAATTCTTCTGTTCAGAGAGGCCAGCAAAATGATTTCCACTTATGGTATGAAATTTGGAACTCCTCCAATCAGGGTGATATGTGTTGTTGTAAGTTGACGTGGACGTGATTACCTGCATGTGTATGAATACGCATTTGTTAGTGTCAATGCATGGATGTGTGTGAGTTTTTTTTTAGACTCGTGCATAGCTTGGGCTATGCATCATTCACAAATCTCATCAATAAATTCCAAAGATATTAATTGTCTGAATTAATTAGTGTCTCTGAGGAGCGTTCAAACCTCAGCAGACACATGGAAGAAAAGTTATACAGTTAAGAGGAAGAATGGAAGTCAAGACCATCCCCCCACCCCCACAAAGGATAGGACTGTTATCAAGGCATACCATAGACTCTAGCATTATAAATGGCATCAGGACATAACTAGATTGGTTTTTCAAAAGCAAGATAATGACAGTAATCCATGAAACTGATTTATAGAAACAGGATCAGAATTTTAAAGTTGGTGGTCTTTTTCTGTTGTGAAGGTTTTAATCATGTCACATGAAAACATGCATGAGCACTTAGAGAATGGATTTGCTGACGAAGGAATGGAAATCAAACATTATTGAATGTGTATCATTTGAAGATAGTAGGGAATAATTATTGTGATGGGGCCTGAATGTGTTGTGGGAGGACAGGAAGAGACATGACAAGGACCAAAGCCCACTGCAGAGAGGGCATCCAGATCAAGATGGTGAAACACTCTAGGCAGCAGCTGGGACTATTACAGTGATATCTACAATACCACAGTGTGTGCAATATAAATGTCTACATCACAACATTATCTGTCTTAGATACGGATTGCCAAAATGTGTATGTTGCAGGCTGGGGGAGTGGGCTTTGTGAACTGTATCATGTTAGATGTTTTTGACACTGACCCAGTCAAAAATCTTGCATATGACAGTACAGGTGGACAAAGAATAAATAATATATATAAAAATAGATCTAATGGAGTTAGAGTAGGAATTAACAAAAAGATTTTAAACAGAAACAGCAAATTTGTATTAGTTAGGATGTGTTGCACAGTATTTTTTTCCAAGGGTTATAATTTAAATAATATTTGTACATTACACTGAATCCTTCTTACAAATAGCACAGTTATTTCATGAAGAGGAACTTGGATGTCCATGTACAAGTTAGCATGCAGGCACAGTGAGCAATTTGGATGGGAAATTGCATTTTGTCCATTATTCCAAAGGGATTTGAGTACAGGAAGAAAGAGGTCTTGCTGCAATTGCAAGGGACTTTGGTGAGACTACATCAAGAATGCTGTGTGCAGTTTTAGTCTCCATATTTCAGGAAAGATGTGGTTCAGTGAAGCCTGAAGGTTCACAAAATTGATCCTCCAGATGAGGGGATTGTCCTGGGATGACAGGCTGACCAAACTGGGCCGATATTCTCTGGAGTTTAGAAGACTGATAGGTGATTTCGTTGAAATATTCAATTTACTCAAGAGTAGATACTGAGATTGTTGCTGCAAGTCAGAGATTGGGGAACACAAGGGCACAGCCTCAGGTTAAAAGACCAGTCATTCAAGACTGAGATGAGGAGAAAATATTTTACTCAGAGGGTTGTGAATCTTTGATGCAGGAGATGGGTCAGAAAGGACTGAGGGTCTTTTAAACCACAATGGGGGAGTCCTTAGTTGGGGAAAAAGGAAACCCGGTGGAGGGTGGCATCATCAAAACAAATGTGATGGTGACAGAGAAACTGGGAAAATGGGATGGAATCCTTGCAGGAAGCAGAATGTGAAAAGGGGTTGTTGAGGTAACCGTGGGAGTCAGTAGGCTTGTAACACATGGTGGACAGCCTACCCTCTGAAATAAAAACAGTGAAGTCAAGGAAGGGAAGGGAAGTGTCAGAGATGAACCAGGTGAAGATGAGAGAAGAATTGAAATTGGAAGCAAAACTGACTAAATTTTCCAGTTCCGGGCAGGCACAAGAAGCAGCTCTGAAGACATTGTCAATGTTTCACAGAAAGAGTTGTGGATTGGGGGCCCCAAGTAATCTTGCTTTCATCCTTCCTTTTCACACGAGGACAAAATTTCATTTTTCTCCCTGCTTGTGGGGAGCAATGTGCAAGTTCAGGGAAGAAAAGAAAATTGTCCAATGTTTGGAAATTTATCTCTCTATCAAATTAACAGGAAGTCAATGCACCTTTATGAGTATGTATCTTAAATCAGTAGGAGAACTAGGGTATAGGGAAGACTGGGGAAAGTGGATGTGAGGAATGTCAGATCAGTCATGATCCTGTTAAATGGCAGCCAGACTCAAGGGGCTGAACAGTCTCCTCCTGTTCCTATTTCTAATGATCTTATTGAATTGAATTTTTCTTCCAAGCTGCTGATTAATGCAGCATACCTTTCATGATTGATTGAGCACACCTTGCTGATGGCATTGTGAAATTAACAACTTTCTTCATGTTCAACTGCATATAAAGCAATTCTAACTTCTGAATGAACATTTGGACATACTCCTGGAGTTTGCGAACAAAGCTAGAAGGTTTTTATCTCTTCACATAGCATCAGGCTAAAGTGGCTGCACTGCTGTGTCAGCAAACATGGCTTTTGTAAATATAGTCAATCATGTATGATCCTACCCCTGTGAGGAAGGTTTGGAACTGCCAGTGATTCAAATCCTTGGAACTTATGAAATTGATTGTTGAGATGACCTTTTCCATCATATATTTTGTCTCCAAAGTATTTGAATATAACATTTCTTGGTGGAGAATGCAAAGATATGTAATGACATCCTGATGCATTGATTTGAACATCAAACTGATGAATCCCTTGTGCTTGCCTGTCATCACAGGGGCTCCATCAGTCATCAGACCACAAAGTTTGTCCTCTGGAAGATTGAATTTTGTTGAAAATCTCTACCCTTGTTGTGCCTTTCACTGGATATAGGTCAATTCCTCAATGACTTTCAACGTTGTTGTGAGTTCTTGTATAAAGTTAGAAAGTTTGGTAGTTGAGCTGTAAATTCAATCCATACTGTCATCAAACCCTAAACTGTAAAATTGACAGGAATTCAATGTTTGATCAGGCAACTTTGAATATTGGATGTGATGTCCTCCACTCTATAGCAATCATGTGATATGAAAGATCAGTTTGTTCTAACATTAAACTTTCCCCCAAGGGTAGGTGACGGAGATATAAATAAGCCAAAAAGTCTTTCACAAATTCTCCATCAGACAAGGGCTTCTTTCTCTTTGCTGTTGCTTTGATTATCAAGAAAATAATCCCTGTTTCTGCCTCAGAGCTCTTGTTTGTGGCTCTGAAGAACGATTGTTGGCCAGAATGCCTAGTTTCAGTGAATTTGTTCGATCAATTCTCACCTGACCTTTTGAGGCTGTCAAGCTTGCCAGCATATTTCATACAATAATGTCACTTCCATTAATACTCCAGAACGCCGTCAGTCATCTGCTGTCTGGCACATCTTGTTTAAAATCATGGTTTTGAAAAAGACTTACCTAGTTAATTATTAAACATAAAAACACCCATATGCCATTAGTTTGAAATCCAAACTCTTAAATAATTAATGTTGTGTGTATATATACATATATATATATATATGTACAAAGCAAACACTTTTCATCATATTGACATGCACATATTGGAAGGATAACCAAAAGATGAGTTTTGAGGAAGAAGGTGTAGATTTGAATAGTTTTGGGGAGGAGTGGGTCTCAGGCAGCTTGAAAGCATGGTGGTCAGTGATGATGAGTAATCATGACTTGTTGTTGGATAGGATACAGGTAGCACTATTTTCAATAATCTGAAGTGCATAGAGTCATACAGCATGGAAACAGACCCTTCAATCCAATTTGTCCACGAGTACCAAGTTTCCCAAACTAAACTAGTCCCACCTGCCTGCATTTGGCCTATGTCCCTCTAAACTTTTCCTATTCATGTCCAAATGTCTTTTAACTGTAACTGTACCTGCATCTACCACTTGGTCTAGCAGTTCATTCCACATACAAACCACCCTCTGTGTAAAAACATTGCTCCTCAGGTCCCTTTTAAATCTTTCTCCTGTCACCTTAAAAATATGCTCTCTTCTTTTGAACTCCTCTACATTTTGCTATTCACCTTATCTATGCTGTCCTGATTTTATAAATCTCTATCAGGTCACCCCTTAACCTCATATGCTCCAGGGAAGGAAGTCCCAGCCTATCCAGCCTCTCCCTATAACTCAAACCCTCCAGTCTTTCAACATCCTTGTGAATCTTTTCTGACCTCTCTCCAATTTAATGATATCCTTCCCACAGCAGGGTGACCAGAACTATACACAGTACTTCAAAAATAGCCCCACCAACATCCTATGTAACTACAACATTACACCCCAGCTCCTGTACTCACTGGTCTGGGTAGTGAAGGCAAGCCTGCTAAATGCTTTCTTAACCACTCTGACTACCACAACTTTCAAAGAACTATGGACCTGAGCCCCTAGGTCTCCCTGTTCAATAACACTACCCAGGACCTAAGACTGGATATCTGCTAGAAGAAAATCACAATGATCTATTCTTGAACAGAGTGGATTACTGGGCCATTTCAGAGGGCATCTAAGATTCAGCTGCATTGCCATAGATGTAGAGATAGATGTAGGCTAGACCAGGTAAAGGTGGCAAATACACTTCCCTAAAGGGCATAAATGAACCATTGATAGTTTCATAGTCACCATTCTTGAGAGTAGCTTTCAATTCCCAATTTTTATTCATTGAATTTAAATTATACCACCCATTTTCTCAGAAGATTAGCCTAGGCTAATGTTTATAATCCAGTGACATTAACACTACACAACATTCACCTATCGAATAGGTAGACTGTGCATTCACGCTACTGTAGATGGAACATTCCAGGATTTTGATCCAATGCCAGTGAAGGACTGATCAGTAAATGGCTTAGCCAATATAATGTGTAACAAGGAGGGGAGTTAGGAGGTAATTATGTTCCTCTTTGCTGTTACCGATGTCCATCTAGATGACGGAAGTTAAAACTTTGGGAAGTGCTATGTAAGAAGCCTTGGCAAGTTGCTATGGTGCATTTCATAGATGGTACACAATAGTTGAGAGATTGAAGGTTAAAGACATTGGTTAGGCTGACAAATGGAATGTTTTACCCTAGATTGTGTTGATTTCCCCAGTTTGTTTAAACTTCATTGAAGAAAGCAAATGGAGAGAGAAGAAAAATGACATCTATTTATATGATGTCTTTAACATAGTAAAAAGTTCCACGGTTCTTCAAGAAGCGTAATGAAGTAAAATATTTAATGTGAGCCGTATAAGAAACTGTTAGGAGAAATAATTCAACACTTGGCCAAAGAGCTACATTTTAAAGAGTGTCTCATAAAAGTGCAGTGCAGTGGAGAGAAACTTGGAAAATGGAATATAATGTGGGAAAATGTGAGTTTATTCACTTTGGCAAGAAGAATACACGATCTGAATAGAAGTTAAATGGAGAAAGACTGCAGAATGTTATAGAATATAGAGATTTGGGAGTCCTCATGCATGAATCACAAAAAGCTAGCATCCACACCCAGTGCATAATAGGGAAGGCAAATGGCCTTTATTTCAAAGAGAATGCAGTATAAAAGTAGGAAGTTTTGTTAACACTTTACAAAGCACTAATCAGACCACAGCTGGAATACTGTGAACAGTTTTAGGCCTCTTATCAAAGGAAAGATATACTGGCATTGGAGACAGTCCGGAAAAAACATTTACTAAGTTGATCCCGTGTATCATGGGACTACCTTATGAGGAGAGGTTGAGAAGGTCGAGCATGCAGTCATTGGAGTTTAGAAGAATGAGAGGTGACCTTATTGAAACATACAGGATTCTTAAGAAACTTTACAGAGTGGATGCAGAAAGGTAGTTTCTCTTGTGAGAAAGTCTGGGACCAGAGGGCATAATCTCAGACTAAGGGATTGCCTATTTAGCACAGAGCTGAAGAGGAACTTCTTCTTTCAGATGGTGGTAGATCTGTGGAATTCTTTCCAAAGAGGGCTGTAGAGTTTGGTTTGTTTAGTATATTCAAGACTGAGATTGACAGTAATTTTTTAACCGTAAGGAAATCAAGGGTTATGGCTAAAAGGCAGCAATGTAGAGTTGAGGGTTATTAGATCAACCATGATCTCATTTGATAGCAGAGTAGTCTCAATGAGCTGAATGGCCTACTTAGCTCCTATATCTTATGGAGTAATGAAGGGGTTTTAAAAAGGAATTCCAGATTTGATACCTTGACATCTGAAGACACAGACACCAATGATGAAATGATTAAAGTCAAGGATATTCAAAGAAGCTTCACTTCAAAGAATATAGCTATCCTGTAAATTTTAAATCAAGGTTTTGTTTCACTGAGAGCCAGTATAGGTCAGTGAGCACTTGGAAGGTGAACATGATGTGGCATGAGTTCAGACAAGGGCAACAATGTTTTCGAAAATCTCACATTTAGTGCGTGGAAGTTCTGCCAGGAATGCGCTGGAATGGTCATATCTGGAAGTAACAAAAACAAGGTTTAATCTTTCAGCAGTTCGGAATTTAAGACTATGACATATTCGGGGGTTAACAGTCTTAGTAACAACACAGATATGTGGTCAGCATATTATGAGGAATATTGTTGGTGGTAGATCAGATGGTGAAGATGAGCTCAGAGAGGACAATGAATAAGATAGGGAAAAAATGCAG
>NC_063343.1:13388095-13440496 GCF_021869965.1 Rhincodon typus | reverse complement strand
TAGGTTTTCTGAAGAAGGGTCTAGGCCCGAAACGTCAGCTTTCCTGCTCCTCTGATGCTGCTTGGCCTGCTGTGTTCATCCAGCTCTGCACCTTGTTATCACAGACTCTCCAGCATCTGCAGTTCCTACTATCTCTGAAACGCTGTATCTACTGGTTTTCCTTTATCTGCCTTGCTTGTTATATCTTCAAAGATCTCTAATAAAACTTTATCAAACATGATTTCCCTTTCATAAAATCATGTTGACTCTGCCTTATATTTTAACTTTTTAAATATCCATTTACTATTTCTTAGTAATTGATTCTAGCAATGACAGATGTTTAGCTAGTGGATCTATAGTATGCTACTAAGGATGATCAACACCTGTATTGATAATTTGGGCACTATAAAAACAACAGAATGATATAATGTTGTAGAGTAAGCTTTTATTTTATTGAATGGGTTAACTATGATGGTATTAAGATCATACATGGGTAGGGGTGGCAGTGGCATAGTGGTATTATCGCTAGGCTATTAATCCAGAGACCCAGGTTAATATTCTGGGGACCTAAGTTTGAATCCTGCCATGGCAGATGATGCAATTCAAATTCAGTGATGAAAAATCTGGAATTAAGAGTCGGTTGATGACTGTGGAACCATTATCAATTGTTGGAAAAATTTGTTTGGGTCATTAAAGTCCTTTAGGAAAGAAAACTGCCATCCTTGCCCAATCTGACCTACATGTAACTCCAGATCTACAGCAATGTGGTCAACAGTTAACTGCCCTCTGGGCAATTAGGGATGGCCAATAAGTGCTGGCCAATATAGTGACCTCTGTATCGTGTGAATGACTTTTTTTAAAAAAAAGAAAAAGCTGGTCTGGAGATCATTTTCCTGTCCAGACTAGATTTTTGCAAAGACATGAATGACAGTTTTGGCTGCAGGTGGTCTAGGGCTAGGATTGAGTTGGGAAAGGTTATGTAGTTAGGAGTAGATGTACGGAGAGTTGAAAAAGTGAATGCTTTGAATGATGAAAAGTTAGAGTCACCTCTGACTGTCCTGTGGTATGCCTTATGAGATGATCAGAATGCAGTTGTTACCCCAGAGAACATTCCGAGATGTTAACAAAATAAAACATGAGTCAATATCTGCCATCAGTGTCACATAACTTTAAAAGGGACAGAAAGTTTGAAAAAATCTTGCATTTGTAGAGTACATGTAACAAAGAAATGCCACTCAGAACTTTGCAAAACCATAACTTGACATAAATGATGACTTATTCAGAGATGAAGCGATAGTCAAAACCCTGTGTGTTAATTGGAGTCATAAAGATGGAGAGAGATATGAATACATTTAGGAAGGGAATTTCAGTTTACGATCTAGGTAGATGAAGGGACAGCTGCTAGGTGTGAAACAAAGGGAAAGAATGAGGGGTCAAAAATGTACCAATATTACAATCACAGAAGATTTCACACGTGTCTTTGGTAGGGCCTTTGTGTGTGGAGAGATTCCAACAAGGGGTTGCTGGAAAGATAGACACAGATGATGAAGAGGATACCAGGTTCACTTTGAAGAGGAAAGAAAGATTTTTGATGGGGCCAAAGTTTGCACGGACAGAGGACAACCAAGAGTTCATGACATCAAGCTTCCAGGATCTCATTTGCCTTCTATACTCTCACTCTCTGTTGTTAACTGTGTGCAAGATCTAATCAACTGTAGATTATTCCTCCAGTAATTTTACATTATTGATACCATAAGTGTTAACCTGTTATATACATTGTGACGTTGGGCCAAGGATTCAGGACTCATTGACAATAAAACATGATGTTTTCTTACCATTAATAGCTATGCAATTTGAAATTCACTCTTGAATTAGCAGTTTTGCAGGGATACAAAGAGATCTCCCTGCTTCTTTCGGAATATTGTCTTTAACAGTCACCTGAACCACTGGAATAGGTGGACGTTGGTTCAGCATCTCAAAATTGCACAAAACTTAGTAAATCAAATTCATTAGTCACATTGGCAGGTTCAAGTTACTCAGTAAGATCTTTGTTCCTTGCTTTTTCTGCGTTATTAAAACACATACATTTTTTTATTTTGTGTAGTCTTATCGGAAGTTGAGCTTATCTTACTATTCGTTGTTGGAGTGCCTTACCCAGGACCATATGAAATTCATTTCCAACCTAGAGCCACATGTGGTTATTTACATCCTGACCTCTTTATCAGAAGGACTTAATGCCTTGGGTGAGTTCCACTAGAGAATGTTTCTTCTTGAATATAGAAGGTGTTGATGTAAATTCGTCTGTACATGCTGATCTGTTCAGGAAAGGTGAGTCTCATGGGTGCTCTGTAAATTTATTAAATGAAAACCAATCAATAAAAAGTGATGGAGGTGCTTGTGCTGCCATTTGTATTTAGATTTCAAGTTGGTATATAAAATAGTGTATCAGAACCAATTGTGCCGAGATCCATTTCCAGCTTTGAGAGGTATATTCAGTTTCAAGATTTACTGCTGTCAATATTCAGTTCTGCTCAGTAACAAGGGAGGAGCTCATTGCAAGATTGCTAGATCAGTCAAGACAATTTGGAGGTCACGAAAAAGTTCAAGAGTTGCAGGTGGTGAGTGAGGTTGTAAAGAGGCAAAGACAGAAACAGACTCCATGTGAGGAACACAGCAGTTGGCTGTACTGCAACCGACCTACACAGATTCAGAGGTCTTGGTGAGGTGTCTCGAACAGTTTGGATATCTTTCTCCTGTTCAAACTCAGGAACAAGTTCTAGGAATTAGTAAATAGTCAAGTATTAGAGTTAGCAGTCTGAAGTTGAGAAACTGGGAAGGTGGCTGGATCTATACAAAGGGCTTGAAAGCGTGAATAATTAAATATAGTTGAGACAGCTGTGGTTAAAACACTCTCCATCTGCATTTTCTTAACGTAACTGAACAAGATTAGAACTCAGGGAAAATCCAGGGACAGGGCTGTTTCAATGTAGTTAGTTGTTAGTGAAGAGCTGGAATGAGGTAGCTCATTGATTAGCACTGCTGCCTGACAGCGTCAAGGATCTGGGTTCAAATCCAGCCTTGGGTGACTGTCTGTGTGGAGTTTGCACATTCTTCCCCTCCTCAGTCTGTGTGGGTTTCCTCCCCCTGTCTAATGATGTGCATTGGATTAGGTGGTTTAGCTATGCTAAATTGTCCATAGTGTCCAGTGATGCGTAGGTTAGGTGGATTAGCCATGGGAAATGCAGTGTTATGAGAATAGGGTAGGGAGTGGAATGCTCTTTGGAGGATCAGTGCGGACTCGATAGGTGGAATAGCCTGCTTCTGCACTGTAGGGATTCTATAATTATTATTCAGATTTGATAACCCACAGTGTCAATGACATGTGGCAGAAATTGCTTAGAATTTGCTATTTGTTATACATTATGTGGTTCTCAATTAAAGTCTAATACCCACATGAACCAGAAGTTCAGGTAGTTAGAATATATGTAGTACATGGATTGCAAAGTGTAGCAGTGTCTTAACATTGTATGAATAAAGAGCAGTACAGTACAGCAACAGGCCCTTTGGCCCACAAAGCCTGCACTGATATATGACTCCTTTCTAAACTAAAAACTTTTTGCCTATATGCAGTCTGTAACCATATGCCTCAATTCCTTACGTATTCATGTCTGTCAAGATGTTTCTTAAATTTTGCTATTATATCTGCTTCTAACACCTCCTCTGGTAGCACCTTCCAGGCACTTACCACCCTCTTTAAAAAAAAAATTGCCCCTCATATCTCCTTTTCCCCGTTACCTTAAACCTATGTCCATTTGTAGTTTACCTTTCTATCCTGGGGCAAAAACTGACTATTTGTTCTATCCATGCCTCCCATAAATTTGTAAACTTGAATCAGGTTGTCCCTCAGCCTCTGACATTAAAGTGAAAACAGACCAAGCTTTTCCCAATCTCCTCTCGTAGCTAATATCCTCCAAACCAGGCAACATCCTGGCAAACCTTCCTGTACACCAGCCAAAGCCTCCACATCCTTCGAGTGGTGACTGGAACTGTAAGCAATATTCCAAATTTAGCATAATTAAAGTTCTATACAGCTGCAACATGACTTGCCAATTTTCGTGTTGTCCCCCAGTTGATGAAGGCAAGCACGTCGTATGCCTTCTTGACCAACTTATCCCTGAAAATGGCGACACAAGTGGAACTGTATGCCTATATCCTTCTGTATGTTAATGCCTCTAAAGGGTTCTGCCATTTCCTATATGGTTATTTCTTGCATTAGACCTTCCAAAATGCATCACCTCGCATTTATGCAAATTAAATTCCATCTGCCATTTCTCTGCCCCAGTCTCCAGACTATTTATATCCTGCTATACCCTCTGGCAATCCTCACTCTCCACAGCTCCCCCAGTCTTTGGGTGAAGGTTTATAATTATTATTAGGCAACCTGAGTACTAAAGGAAATGTAAATAGCCTGTGAAATTACATTCTGTGAAGGTGACTTTTTTTTAAAAATAGGTTAGAAATTCATTTATTTTAATAGCAATTCAAAACAGTATTTTCATGAAATCATGTGACTTACACCAAATGATTCCAGAAAATACCTGATGAGATGATTGCTGCTGCACGTACTAAGTTGAGCTTTTATGACCTAGAGAATGAGACACCAGAAGCTAGTTGCAAGTTCAGTTCAGAAGATACAATCCATACCAGATGTGCCATTTAGCAGCTGAAAAGCAGTCAAAGCCTCAAGTCTTTACTTAGAGTTTAGTGAGAAATATCAACAGGTTAGCCAGTGTCTATGTGTCTCAGAGATAGACAATAACAGAGCGAATCACATTTATTGTATGTGCAAAACTTTGCCACGAGGAAATCATTGGTGGAGTATGAAATTTTAAAGTGAACTAACAAGTGAAAGACATTGCTGGGGAGAAAGGTTAAATCTGTGTTATTATGCACAATAACACCTAGTTTTCTTTCATTCCTTCTGTGTAATAAACGTTTTTGGTTTTGTTGAAAATACATTGTCCGCTTCTCTGCTAATATGTTCATTGACTGACCACCCTGGTAACCAAATTGCAAAAGTCTGTCTGTCAGGCTACACTCTGGAATCCGATTCGTCTAATAGTACTATCAATTGGGATCAATACAATAGGAAAGCTTCTAACTCAATATCATGGCTTTATTCTCTTAGAAAGCCCTCTGGATCTCGCAGTTTATCTACATCATTGTAACAAGTTTTTACTGTCTCAGCTAGGATTGTAATCACAACAGTTTTTTTTGAAAAAGGGAATTCCCTAAGGAATGCCTGGTGGATTCTGATATTTAGACACTGAAGTTTTGAGTCCCTTGCCAGTTTTTGATTTTGATTACTTTTCCTTCCTGTATATTCAGTTTTCACAGTTTCCTAACATAAATGCTAAATTCTTTGCTTCTCTACAGCTCCTCCTGTTTCACCTTTAAGAAATTCTTCCAACCTTTCTTTGTTCCAGTAAAAGCAATTACTGCTGGTGCTGGAAATCTGAAACAAGCAGAAAATGGTGGAGAAACTCAGCAGCGAGAGCGAGAGCCAGTGTTTTAAGTTGGATAATTTTTCCTCTAACTTCAGGATTTTCTTTGAAAGAAAGAAGACGAACTCAGAGCTTTGCACATAATTTTCCATTTGCTGTAATTGCTATAGTTTCCCCTACCTATGTAGCCCGTTTACATCCCTGCTTCCTGGTCCTATCACACAAACTATTGTGCCCTCTAACTTAGTTCTGAAAATATTATATCTAAACACTATTCCTTCAGGCAAGTCATTAATTTATATATGTTGATGAGCTGAGATGTCAGTACAGATTCTTGGGGAGCACTACATTTCACACCTTGTCAGAGAACATTCAGTTTAACCTGATTATCTTTCTGCTTCCTCTCAGACAATAACAAAACCATACCACAAAGTTACCTCCAGTTCTGTGGGTTTTTCCATTATTGCTGGTAATTTCTGATGTGGAACATTTAATTTTTTTTCTGGAAATTGACGTGTACAACAACCATAGATACTTCACTATCCATCATGTCAATGAGCTCCTGAAAAAAAAAGTTTGACATGATGGCATGAATTTTTCTAGGGCCTGAGCAATGTGGGCAATGCCTAGACAGTTGAGAAAATACAGTAAGAATGAAACTGAGGATGAGAAAAAAAAAGAAAAGTCCAATTTTGTGCTTAAGATTTCAACAGAAAATGGGAATCTTGCCAGATTGGTAAGGGAACTATTTGCACACATTAATACCTCGTTATTATCTAATCTCACGTTATCTGTATGCAGGTTGCTATTTTCCCAGGCAGTAGAGGGGGAAGTAGACAGCAATAGTTCCCAACCTGAAAGTCTAAGCAGGTACCTGGCAGACACAACTCACTTACATCTTCTCCAGGTGTCCATCATTCCCCAGTTTCTCAGGACAGCAACTACCTGCACTTCTGTCCAGAGGCTGTCATCTGCAGAGCACCAGTGTTGCCACATCATCATGGCACATTTCTAATTCACTTAGAATCCAGTTTACCACTTCAGTACTGTGCTTTGGAGCACAATACTTTTTGTTGTAATGCTGCTGCCAGGCCATTTTGTGAAGAGCGACACAACCGGAACATATGAATCCCATGGCTCTAAGCTTATTTTCTTTGCTCATACCTACTTTATGCCTTCTTGAATGCTTACAGCATTTCTACCTTGCCTTTAAGTACAGGCACAAAGCCAAGCAGCTTGTCACTTTTGCCAGCAATGATCATGGAAGGGGGACTGGACATGTAAATGTAAATGTATGCCTGTGTTATGTCAATGTCATACCTACGACATGTGTCAGCAGCTTGTGCAACAAACACACTGAACGTGCTTCAATCAAATGACCACGTCTCAAAGTCTAAGGGGAGCAGTGTTTAGTCAAGGCAAGAGGACTGTCATCAGTTGGCAAATCCTGCCACTGTCAGTAAAGGGCATCACGCATTCTTAATCCAGGGGTTTAGACACAAATCAATTAGCTGCTTGGGGCCTTCAGAGTATGGAATTGCATACTGTTACACTTCTAATCTTGCCAAAATACTCTCTGAGTTGTTATTATCAGTGGTCGAGGGTGCATGAAGCAGCCTTGCTGGTTCATCTTCTGAGTGGCCTGTGGGTTCTTCCTCAGAGTTGAAGCAGGAAGTAATGTTCAAAGAGGATGGTCACTTCATGGTGGAGGCTGTGTGGATGCCACTCTTGCCTGCAGCAGTGCAAAGAGAATGAGTTGTGAAATGGGACAGAGGCTGGCATATGAAGAATGTATATACAGCACAGGTAATGTGAGAGCAGCACAGCAATTAATCATTCTTGAACGCTGAGACATTAAAGTCTCAGTATCACTGCATGAGTGATCATAATCTTCTCCCATAAAGAGAAGGATTCTTTCCTCATAAGAAGTGAGCAGATGAGTGTCAGTTAGAATATCACACACTTGGTCCTGTTTGCTGCATTGAGACAAAAAGAGGGAGTAAGTGAGATGAAAAAGTAGCATGGCTGGCTGTTAGTGTTGATGTAGGTGGAGGAAAGTTGGTGAGGTGTTTGAGTGAGTAGCAAATGCAGAGGGCAGCTTAGTTTAACAATCTGGGGACATGGGGAATGAGATGAATGACAGGTGAAGATGCTGTATGCAATAGTGATAGTAGACTATGAGCTTTGATGGGAGATGTGTGCAGTGTCAGTGTTAAAGTTGGTGTGAGATAGTAAAGAAAAACCTGTCACTCACCCTCATGGATCATGGAGGGTCATTAACCTTCATGTGGTATTGCCGGGTGTTCTGCCGAACCACGGGTTAGCATGTTGTCCAAGTGGCGACTTCAGACCAGGCTGACGATGTCTGGTGCTGTTGCCTCCACTTAATGGTCCTGAAGACAGACGAGAGTTGTCAAGGAAACCACCCCATCCACCAAGATCTCCAGATCCCTGCCAGTAAAGCAGGGTGCCAACTGATCTGTGAGCCATCTCTGGGGAAGTTGTTCCCACGTTGCAACTGTGAATGGTTGTTCTTGGCTTGCAGTGTTTGACCTAGTGCACAGCTGGGCTTTATATATGACATCCTGAAAGCGGTGGGAAACCTGGGCAACACAAGCACTTCCAATGGTGAGCACAATATAGTGCAAGAGCCAACTGTGAAGGCATTGTGCTTAAATGAGGTGAGCAGCTATGAATTGAGTGAGATAACTCACTAAAGCTCATGACGAGAAACCCTCCATGAAACTCCAAAATTTACATTTAGTTAAATTTTGGGAATTTTAGCTTGACATTATATCAAATCCATGTCAATTGTCTTTGGTTATGTCATATTTATCCACACACCTATTCATGCTGTTTCTGATGGTAGGTCCCAATAAGTTATCTTTATAGTAAGCAGGTAGTAATCGGATTTCAATGTCAAATAACAGTAATAATAACATTGCCGTTAGTCCAATCCAAAGGCACACTCCCTGAATCTGTATCAGGAGAGAATTATGCCGAACATGTATGCAATTTTTTTCACCTATTTCTTTTAATGCCACTGTGTTGAAGGCATCAAATTCTACATATTGTATCAAACTTAAAACCAATTGTTTTCTGCATTACTAATTATGAACATTTCCCTCTCCCTACTTTATTCCCTGGTTCCTTGGCAGCACAGGCATTTGCCCTCCTCCTTCACTGAGGAGGTATAGCTTTCATATCCCTTACTGTACTTTGTTTCATTTTAAGCCCATTTTTATAACTCAGTCTAGTGAGCTTTTCCTTGCATTTAGCAAAGCTTTTCTTTTGAGCTTCATACTACCTTATTACCTCGTTTATGTATATGGTTGTTTAGCCATGTAAAAGAAGAAAGTGCAACTTAAATTACAAGTATATTTTACATATAACAAATATTATTGCAGATGTTTGGACAATACCAACCTCTTAAGGCCTCCATGCCATCCAGCTGACTAAAACAGCCTTTGCCTGGTCCATTTTTATCTAATAATAGTAGCCAAAGAACCTGCAGTGGATGTCTCCTCCCACCCTCCCATTCTGCACTACTGTTCAGCTCTATTATTTGAAGGCCCCAAAGAATCGATCCTTGATCCATTTTGTTTCTCATCTACATGCTACACCTAGGCAACAACATTCAATAATATATCTCCGTGTGCTGACAACACCCGGCTTTGCTTGACCATAACCTCGCAAGCTCTACTGCTGAACATGATTTGGTACACTTTTACTCTGTACTGGTAGTGCAGAAAGTTCCTCCAACTAATATTTGGATAATCAAAGCTGTTCTTTTTGGTCCCTGCTGCAAAATTATCCACTTTGGAAGGAAATATAGATGAACAGAATATTTTTAAAGGTGAGGAGCCAGGAAATATTGGAATTCAGAGGGATTGGGAGTCTTTGTACTTAAATCACAGAATGTTAACATTTAAGTCCAGCAAACAATTAGTAAACTAAGTTTAAAATTAATCTTATAATCAATGTTGAGATTTTAAGAGTGAAGTAATCTTAATACACTTTAGGATCGAGGAAACTACACCTGTAATGTTCTATACAGTTTGATCTTTTTACCAAAAGGAAGGGTGATAATTGCCTTGGTGCAAATGCAACAAAATTTCATTAAACTGTTTACTTGGATGAAGAATTGTCCTATGAGGAAGGATCAAGTAGGCTCAGCCTATATTTTGCAAAATTTAAAAGAGGGGTGATCTCTTTAAAGCATAAAAATTTCTTAAGGAGTTTAAAAGGGTAGATATAGTGGGGGATGTCTCCGGACCAGAGTCTAGAACAATGGGTAAGTCTCAGACTAAGGAAATGACCATTAACAACTTGATAAGAAATTTCTTCACATACATGTTTGTGCATCTTTGGAATTGCAGATTTCTTGATGCCCAATCATTATGTATATTCAAAAGAGGTTGATAATTTTTTGAATATAAAAGGTATTAAGAGATTGGAGGATTGCATGGGATAGTGTAGAGGGCCTGTAATCACAGGACAGCAGAATGGTTGAAGGATATGGCTAGAGAAATAGTGGGTGCATTGGTGGTTATTTTTCAAAATGCTATGCATCCTGGAAAGGTTCCTGCTGACTGCAAAGTAATGAACATAACTCCACTGATTAAAAGAGAAGAAGAGGGCAATGGAGAACTGTGGGCCTGTTAGTTTGACACCAGGCATAGAGGAAATGCTAGAATGTATTATAAATTTTGTGACAACTGAATATTTAGAAAAGAATGGTAAAATTGGATAAAGTCAGCTTGGACTTAAGGAAAAATCATGTTTGATAAACTTGGAGTGCTTTGAGAATATTACATTTTTCAAGGAAAACCAATGGGTGTGATGTATTTGGATTTTCAGAAGTTTCTTGGTAAGGTTTTGCACAAATGACTAGTGAATAAAAATATAGCACATGAAAATGGGGGGAAACTAGTATGGATTGAAATTGATTAATAGCCAGAAAGCAGATAGTCAAAAAAGTGATCATTCTCAGGATTTCAGGCTGTGCTAGTGGGGTACCACAAGAATCATTGTTAGGGCCATAGTCTGCTCACAATCTAATCAGATGTGTTGTGTGTGGGGACCAATTGTAATATTTCAAAATTTGCTGATGACACTGAACTGGGTGGAAAACTTGGCTTAAACATCTGGCAATTCCTCAGGGAGAATAGAGAAGGGAATAAAATGGTGGGGCATAAATTATTGGCTAAAGAATCAATTCACAGCTGATATACTAAATGGGGCATCAAGTAAGGCCATATGGGTAAAGCCTATAAACAAGATGCAGCCACACTGCTTGGAGGAGAATATTGCAGACTCAAAAAGAGAGAGATATTTAGAGGAGCAAAAAGGGAGGCAAATTTCTGATTACAAAGACACATTTTAGGTAATCACTGGGGACAACAGAAATATCAAGTGGAATACAATGTGCAAAGGTACAGAATTTTTTTTTTAAAAAACCAGCATGTAACAAGCCCAATGAGATAGGAGGCAATTCTAAATTTAGTCTTAGGGAAATGAAGTTTAACAGGTGGAAGAAGTAGCAATGGTGATCATTTTGGATATAGTAATCACAATACAGTTAGACTTGGGCATCAATATGGAAAGTAACAGTAAATACAACCAAAGTAGAAGTTCTAAATTGGGGAAAGGCAAGGTTGTACAATGCTAAGAGATGACCTGGCAAAAATAAACTAGATACAGCTACTTGAAGGAAAATCAATGTCAAATCAATGGGAAATTCCCCAAAAAGAAAATAGTACTGCCAAACCTAGAGCCCCCTAGTTATCCATAAGTGTACAGGGTAAAATAAAGCATAAAAATACAGCTTATGATTATCTCAAAGAACGTCATACTTTAGGAAACCCAGACAAATATGGAAAGCACAGGGGTATATTGGAAAGGAAATTAGCAAATCAAAGAGAGTTTTCAAAACAAAATTGTAAATTAAAATTAAGGAAAATCTAAGGATCTTTCATCAGGACATTAAGATCAAGAGGATGACTAGGAAAAGAGTAAGACCTAGCAGAGATGTATATGCTAATTTGCATGTGGAAGCAGAAAATAAGGGCTGGGTTCATAATTTGCATCTCATCTCTGGCTTCACAGGGGAAAGGAATGCAATAGGCTTTCTAGGTAAAGAGGAGGAATGTAAAATATTAGACAAGATAAACATAATGAGAACAGAAGCACTGCAGGGAATGACCTCCTTGAAAATGCAACGGTTAGAAAGTCAGTTGGTATATTGGCCTTCATCGTAGGGATATCTAAGTACAGGAGTAAGGATATCTTTCTGTATTTGTGTAGAGCCTATGTGAGATCTCTCCTGGAGAGAGGTGTGCAGTTTGATCACTTTACCTAAAGGGAGAACCTTGTCATTGAAGGAGTGCAACAGATGTTCACTAAATTAACCCCTGGGTGTTTTATGAGGAAAGATTGAGAAGACTAAATCTATTTCCTAACATTAAAATTGATGTGCTCTCCTGGCATCAGCTGGGTGATTGTTAAATCCTTAAATATCAAAACTACACCACACCCCCCTTACCTGCGTTTTTTCCTTCCCAATAGTCTGATACCCTTGGATATTTAATTCCCAGTTATTACCATCCTGCAACCATGTCTCCATAATGGCTACTGAATCATACTCGTTCACAATGATTTGTGCCATTAACTCATCTACTTTGTTACCTGCATGCTTGTAGCATTCGAAAAGTGCTCTTATGCTAGTTCTTAATACATTCTTTTGGAATTCTAACATCTCCATTAATAATATCTCCTGAATTTCATTGTCTTCAAAAGAGTTAAACCCTCCTGTACACGGTAACCTGCTGCTTTCTTTTCTATTAACTATTATACTTCCTGTTGTTTTCCCCTTCCCTCCCTCCAGTTCACTAGTTTAAAGTCCTAGTGACCACCCTATTTATTCTTTTCACTAGAACACTGGTTGCGGATTGGTTCACGTGGAGACCATCCCAATCGTACAGATCCTTCCTGTTCCAAATCTGACGCCAATGTCCCTAAAAATGGAAACCCTCTTTCTCACACCACGCCTTTACCCACATGTTTACTTCCCTAATTTTCTTATCTCAAAGCCAATTTGCACATGGCTCAGATAGTAATCAAGAGATGATAGCCCTTGAGAACCTGTTCCTTAATCTCATTCCTAGTGCTTAATAATCCTCAAAACAGGACCTCCTTCCTAGCCTTGCCTATGTTGTTTGCCCCAATGTGGACCACAACTGGATCCTCAGCCTCTTGCTCCAATATCCTTTCAAGGCCATCAAATGTCCTTCACCCTGGCACTGGGCAGGCAACACACCATGCAGGACTCTCCATTCTGCTCACAAAGGAGGCTATCAATCCCCCTAATTATAGAGTCCCCTACAACAACCACTTGTCTTTTTGCTCCCCTTCTTGAATGGCCTCCTGTATCACAGTGCAAAGGTCAGCTGGCTCATCATCCCTACTGCTCTTTTTCTCATCCTCACAGGGGAGGGAGAGACTCGAACCTGTTGAACAAGGTCAAGAGCTGAGGCTCTTCCATTCCCAAATTCAGGATCCCCCTATCTGTCTCACTTGCAATCTCACCCTGCTGTCACTGACCACTGACAGAGTTTGAAGAATTTAAATCTACCAGGTGTAACCATCTCCTGAAACAAAGCATTCAGGTACTTCTCCCCCTCCCAGATGTGCCACAGATTTTGAAGCTCAGATTCCAGCTCATCAATTCTGAGCCAAAGTTCCTCAAGCAACCAACACTTGCTGCAGATGTAGTCACTGCAGCTCAATGGGAACTGCCAGCTCCCACATCATGCAGCTACAGCACATCACCTGCCCAGCCATCTCTAATTTATGTGTATTGATAAAATAAGTAATGACAAATTAGTTTATTAATACTTCTTTGCTGTGTTCTTCTTCAAATTTAGTGCAGATGTCCTACCAGCCAATCAGGTCACAGCTTCCCTGTGATGCCACTCCAGTTTTTTTTTACCCACAGCTACAATGTGCCTCACCCCCAGTTGGTTGCATACGCACTCTATGCTGCTGCTCCACCTGCAAACAAGGCCACAATCCCCAAGCTCAGTTATTTTTATACTCACTCTGTGGTGGCGGTGGTAGTGGTGGATCAGCTTGTTACATGCTGGCCGATCAGAGCCCAGCAGCATCTGAGTCCTAAAGGCCGTTGGCCTCAGCCTAGGCCTCAGGGGATCCAACAGTCGGTTGGTAAAGTGGTTTTCTTCTGCATCCTGTGGTGTGGGATTCTTGGGAAAGGAATGTTTGGGTATCCGAGGCAAGATCAGGATGCTGGCTTTCAGAGGCCACTGCCTTGCCCCCATCTCTGCCTGAAACCCCCCCCCCCCCAGATTTGGAGCAAATGGAGCCCCTGCTTCCATAACTCAGCAGGCAGTTTGCCCTGGTTTCCCAAATAGGAAATCAGTCAACTTTTATACTGCTGATAAGGCAGATAACAGAGGCAATGGTGAGCTGAAGTCCTTAAGTAACCATTAATTGACCATTTTAAGGACATAGGTTTCTGAGGCTGACAGCTATAACCAGATGAAAGATCTTCAGTTTGGAATCAAGCTAGATCTAATTCTTTGGAAAATGTCCACAGTTCAACTTTTCAGGGTTTGTAAGGTTGTCAAAAATTTAGAACCTTTATCAGGTTCCCAAGAACTTCTGCTGACAGAAGGAGAGACATACTTGTAGCTCATGAGGTTCTCTTCCTTACTGACCAGCTAGGCTGTGAAATCAGAAATCAAATCCAGAAAGGGTTGCCAAGCAACTAGTAGCACAGTGACCTCCCTTGGTAATTTCAAAGCTAGGTTTTCCAGTAATTAAGGGCCATAAACCGAACCTCTTATTTACCTCAAAGCTTTACTTGTCTTTTCTCCAAAGTCACTTGACTTTAACAGCAAGTAGATTACAGCACATGTTAAACTGCTGAGACCATATGGTAAAAACCATGTTTAATCCAGAAAGTTTGATATCTTCCCATTTCCACATATCCATAAATATAAATATGTACTTCTAGCAATCTGTTCATAGAGAAATGATCTGCAGAGAAACCAAAGGAGAGCACTGGTTTTCAGCACCTTGGGGCATTTTATTACATTGAGGCTGCTAAATAAATATAAGCTGTTAATGTTGTCCCAGTGCTGAAACACCATGGAAAACATCAAAGCTGCTTAGGTGACAGAAATACCAGATTCCTTCCCAGGTCCTGTCTTTCCTTTTACTAACTCAAGAATGAAAAATATCCATATGTTTTGACATAGATTTACATCTTTCAAAAGGCTTACCTGCATGCTATTCTGTGTAACAGGCTTAGTTACCATTATAACTAAAGACTTACTCTTGTTTATGTTGCAAGATTTCTTCAGTATCTGAGTATGTGGAAAGTATGAGATTGACAGATAGCAAACTGTCACCTTGGAATGAATCAGTCTTAATGGGAAGCCCTCATACAGATATTCATATACCAGTATGCAAAAGTGCATTCCCTTCCAGTGTGTTTACTCCACTTATTGCAGCTAGTCTATGAACAAGAGCCCACTTGACACCTTATCATCTCACCTGAACCTTGTGCCAATTTAGTTCTGAGTTAAAGAATGGTTAAACAATACTTAAAAATGAAATTGACAAAATTCCAATAATTACCCAATGGACAATCGCACCACATAGAGTGGATAGCCCAACAAACCTATCTTGGTTGGGGTGCTATAAGTGATTCTAGAACTCCTGGAATAACAAAGTGGGGGATTAAACCAGCACTTGATCCCACTGTTAACCATTATCCAATTTGTGGATACCATAGAATAGAAAAATTAGTTTCCAGTTCTGACATAATTTCTGTGAAGAAACATATGAGCAGGAGTAATATTAACCAGTGTTTTCTCTTTTCAGATGTAGCTACTGTGTATTGTATGTGCTGCCAGCAATACCTTCTAGATGTATGTTTCTCCAGAATCTACATGGTGTAGTGCAGAAGAGTCTCTCATGGTTAACAAGATATGAGTTATTACATCTCTGCAACAAATTTGTAGCACACATCTTACAGAGACTGTTGGTATCAAAGACCTGGTCTTTGATCTGACTCCTTCAAGATCTTTAGCTACTCTCCCACTAATCCTCATAACAACACCACAGTGAACGATGCTTATGGCATACAATCAATATTAACCTTTTCAGACCCATATATACTTACCCCTCAAACTTTCTCATCACCTTATTGTTATTCATTTATATATGTTGTTACATTTACCATTCCTCCAAATTCCCCAAGTATTTGACTTGACAATTTCAGCTAATTTTCTCCCTGAACATATTCTGTTCAGACTTAACTGCCTCACTGTATGCTGGGTGCAGTGTTTAGAGTCATAGAGTAATACAGCATGGAAACAGGCCCTTCAGCCCAAACTGGCCCATGCTGACCATGGTGCCTACTCAGCTGGTTCCTAATGCCCACATTTGGTCCATATCCCTCTAAACCCTTCCCATCCATGTACTTATCCAAATGTTTTTTAAATGTTACTATTGAACTGCCTTCCTGACTACCTGAGATTCTCTCTGAACTACAGGAACCTTAATATTTTGGGTTTCTTGCACAGGGGCAGCATTGTTTCTGAATCCTTGAACATTGCTTGCCTCCTTTTAATTGTCACTTCCCATGAAATTGTATACACCACATTTTCAATCAGTCTCAGTGGACTTTTATCCTCAATCTGCCTGCAGATCTATGGTGAAATAGGTAGAGTTATTGCTTCAATTTATTGATGTGTGTGGACTTTCTTGTTCATCTTCAGCCATTGAATGGTTTGTAAAACCCATTTCCTCAACTCAGTTACTTGAAAATTCATTCTTGCTTAGTGTGATCTCTGTTATTGTTACTAGGAATTATCCTGTGGAGGATAAAGAGGTCAGATATTATGTTGGAGCTTGTCTCTTCTAAATCACTTCAGCAAGTGGTGTCAAATTTGAATCTACTGTAACTAGTTTCTCACAAAGCTGATTTGTAACCTGACTCACATTATTTGCAGATGCTTCAGTTATCTCCAGTGAGGTATACTGTTGCAAAAACAGAAATTGCTGGAGAAACTCAGCAGGTCTGGCAGCATCTTTGAAAAGAGAGCAGAGTTAAAATTTCGAGTTAATGTTCCAGTTCTGAAGAAATATTAAATCTGCTTTCTCTCCAAGGATGCTGCCAGATCTGCTGAGATTCTCCAGCAATTTCTATGCTTGTTTCAGATTTACAGCATCCGCAGTTCTTTGTTTTAAGTTGTGATATACTGTTCATTGGCTGTTTCTTCCTTGCAATCTTGTTGGACTCTGAATTCCCATCAGTTCTGACAGCAATGCATCAGCATAATTGCAACTTTCCATCTCACTGATGCAAAACAAATAACTTATTGCAATATTATTAACCTCAGGAAATATTGTTTTTTGTTTAGGTTCTGCCATGAGTTAACAAAGCCGTGTATAATCTTCTGACGGTTCACAGATCTTGTGTGGTTTAACATCTTCTGCTTTTTGAAAGAGATTAAGGTTGTGCAAGCCTTTCTAATCAGGAGTGAGAATTCTTGATTGTGAAATACATCTAGGTTTTCTGGTATTTGGTGTCCCCTTTGTTGGAAAGTTGTTTCTAGCCCCCGTTAATATTAAACGCTTTGCCTGCCTGCCCATGCATTTGCACTTCTGTCAAATATAGATTGTGTTTTGTCAACCAAGGTACACTACAACATTGTAATACTTGCGCCAAATTGAATTTTAATGGATGCCAATTGGCATAATTATCCACTTATCAAAATGCTGTGTCTGAGTCATCTATCTTCCCGAGGAAAGCTTTCAGTTGTGGCTTTATCCTGCTTCAGCATGTTTTCTTACAGTGATGTGTTGTTTTACATTAAAAACATTTGGTTTTAATAGCTGGGCTCTGTTTGTCCTAAAAACATTTGGTTTTAATAGCTGGACTCTGTTTGTCCATGTGTGGTTTCTTTGCTCCACAGCATTGACAAGGACATTTAGTGTGGACTGTCTGCCCTACCCAATGAATTAGTTTATCGCGTAAGATTTTTGTGATTCCATACTTTAAGTATTTCATAGATTCTGTGCCAAATTTGATTTTTTCCTCATCAGATTGATCCATGGTACTTCTGAACCTCTGCTTCATCTAAATATCTTACTCGAGAGTTAAGCCTTCTTTGGACTAATAAATTTGGCAAAGAGTAATGCCAATTCAATCACTTACGAATTCTGAATTTAAGCCACTGCAGTTGCATTTCTCCACTACTCTGTTGAGATTATTGATGAATTCTTCTGTGGATTCCCAGAAATGCTGAACTTTTCTGATAAACCTTGCTCATTCAGAACCAGTATTCATTCTGAGGTTGAAATAGTTGTTAGAGGCTTTCAATTCCATTAAAAATGGGCCTGTCGCTTCTTTTATGCCTTGGCACCTATAATATAATCTACGTATTCAAAATTATGTGCAGAAATGTATTTACTTGTTCAGCTTCTCTGTCTCTTTTAAAGATTTTTCATTTTCAGTAATGCCAGTTCTTCCAGACTTTACAGCTGTACTGGAGACTTTTCATTCATTTGCAGCGGAAATTGAGGTTACTGACCTTTTCATAGCTGTTTTGGAGGTTTATGGCTTTTCCAACTTTAATGTAGAGTTTCCACTTTTCCACAGCTTTAAGAAAGATTCCTGCCTTTTTGGGGTGACTTTTTCATTGCTTTACTAAATTATTTCCACTTTTTGTGACTTTGATGGAGGATTCCCACTTTGCCATGACATCAATGGAGGGTTGCCACGTTTTTGCAACTTTCATTGGAGGATTATAGGATCTCCTATCTTTCACAGCCTTCAGGAAATCTCTCAAAAAACTTCCATTAGAGCAGAACTGCTCATGTCATTCATTTATTAATCAGTATTGATTTGAAATTGGCATGTGCATGTACATGTTGCTTTTGCCTGCGAGGCAAAGGGCTCTGTATATCTATATATGTTGCTTCCACTTGTGCCATGCTGCTAACCTAACTGACAATGCTGAATTCATTGTCATTTTCTGCAAATCAATAAATGGCAGCTACTCAGTGATTCATTTCTCAGGGCAATGGCTTGACCATGCGAATCAACTTGCCTGGTTAAAGTTAAAACAAAATCTGGCAATTATCCATCATTCATTAATCAGTGCATTCTCCATGGCAATGCATCTTACCGATCAGAGTCACTTGCCAACCAATCAGCATACTATTCTTTTGAAGTACAAATATTGGTTTTCCCTTAAATTGGTATTCTTGCAAATTGTCCTAATGATTCTAAGCAAAGAAATTGCAAAAATATGTCATTTTTTTAGCAATATGCAAGTTTTGTACTACAAAATGACTGACTGTATTTTCAAAATGTTCAATTCTTCAATTTCTCTTATTATTTGTTTTAAATTTCTTCTTCTCTTCTGTCTATATTGCCAAATAAGGGGTCCCATTATTTTCATGTGTTTATATCCACTAGATGTTTAGATTATGTTCATTTTGGCAAATTATTAGACTGACTGTCAATCTCTACCAGAAGGTAGTGGGCCTACAATCTCTGACTCTAAGATAGATATCCTACCACTAAGTCATCACTCACTCCTGTTCAAAATTTACCTGTCCCGAACTAGAATTTGTTTCCTCAGTTTATTTCTTTGTTAAGTTATTTTGTAATGCTTTTCTGAGTTTTCTTTATTTATTGTATTTAATATTTTATACTCTGATTAAATGTGCCCCATCTGCCTAGAGGACTAGAGTTATAAATTTCTTTAATCTTATATATCTCAGCAGCTTTACATCTAAGACCAATCTCAATATTCTTCTTCAATGTATCTGTAAGTTTTGTCATGCAGTGAACTTTGCACCCCAAGGTCTGCACTAACATTTGATGACTTATACCATACTCTTCCAACTACGTATCTTACCTTAATGAGTTTGCTTAATTGCTTTCCTATGTTCTCCTGAGATTGACAGTGACATGTTGTATTCCTTTTTAAGTAATCAGCGATTTATTACATTGTTATATGCCTTATTCTTTTCAACTTGGATGCAATTGACCATATTCACAGTGTTCAATCTTATTTGCAGTTTGTCCACTGAATGATTTGAACATTTTAATGTTTTTATGACATTCCAAGTTGAGAACAGGATTGTGTTTGACTTTAATTAAAAAACAAAGAACTGAAGATTTTGAACATCTGAAACAAAAACAGAAATTGCTGTAGAAATTCAGCAGGAACTCAGGTCCAGTCACGAAACATTAACTCTGCTTTCTCTCCACAGATGCTACCAAACCCGCTGAGTTTCTCCAGAAATTTCAGTTTTTGTTTTTGACTTTGCTTAAGTTTGTTGAATCATGTTTTCAGCAGAGTGTGAGGCTGTGAAAAATATGAATATACCGGAGCTGCAGATTCAGGACATCATCATCAGCCATATTGTTAATATTTAATAAATTGAAACAACAATGGTAGACATCAATTACACTGTCTGGAATGTGATCGTGAGCCATATGGACAGTAGTAATCCAGGTTTGACACTTTTATCAGATATATGTTCAGGTTGCTATTCCAATTTGGAGTGATGACAATTGGAATGAGTAAGACTCTAAGCTAAGAATGGAGAAATATGAGGATATACCCAAGTGAAGTGTAAATATACATATGTAAAACAGCTGAATGTCACATCATAAGATGATGATATCTGCTTCCAAACAACCAGTTGATAATTTGGAGGAGGTGCTGTCACTGGACTACTAATCCAGAGCCCCAGGCCATTGACCTGTTCCTATCTCACTCTGTGATGGTATAATTTCAATTCAATAAAAATGCTGGCCTAATGGCGACTGTCAGTTGTGGTTTTAAAAAAACCTATCTGGTTTACTAATGTCCTATAGGGAAAGAAATCTGCCATCCTTACCCAATCTGGCCCATGAGAAACTTTAGCTCCAGAGCAATGTGATGATTCCTAACTCTCATCTGGGCAATTAGGGCTAGGTAATAAATGTTGACCTAGCCAGCAAATGCCTATAACACATAAAAAAAATTACAAAATGATATTCATTGCCCCTACTGATGGAAGGATGGGGAAGCTTTTACATTAAAAAAATAGATTTCACCTCAGCATGAGTCTGCACCTTCAGGAGTGGAGTTCCATAACAGTCAACATCGTCTAGATGGGATTCCAATATGACTCAGCACCTTCTGGTCTGAATCTCAATATGACTCAGCACTTTCTGATAAAATCGCAGTGTATGCCCAATCCTTCATGTTAAGGCAGTGTACGAATAAGCGGTTTCAGCTCTTGCATTGAAAAAGCAGTAGTAGATTCTGTCAGGTTTCTTTTGCAAAAGATCATTGTTATTTAACAACATAAAGTATTTGAAATTGGTTGCCACATCCATTTCTTCAATGCAGATAAGAAAGGAAGGCTCATGTTTATACAGTGCATTCACTGTCTTCAGATTCACAAAGTGCTCAAATACAGTAAAGTTTTTTGAAGCCTAGAACCTACTGCAATTGAAGAAAATTGCAGCTAATTTACACACAGCAGGGTATACAAACAGCAATGGCACAAATGTTCCAATTACCTGTTTAGCTGTTGGTTGAGGGATAAATATTGGTCAGGACACGGGAGAAAACAACTGAGAACCGGGAGAAAACAACTGAGAACCAGAAGAAACCAATTAAGCTGATTGGCAAAAGAATCAACTGTGACTTGAGGAGGAACATCTTTACTTAAAGTGTCATAAGAGTCTGGAATGCACTAGCTGGGAGTTAGTGAAGACTGATTCAATCATGGCTTTCAAAAGAGAGTTGGATCATTATCTCAAAAGGAAGAATGTGCAGGGACATGAGAGAAAGAGACAAAAGTGATACCAGAAGAATAGTTCTGGCAGGGAGATGCTATTTATTCTTTAATAGGATGAAAGTGTTGTTAGCTGTGGCATTTTTTGTTCATCCCTAATTGCCCTGGAGAAGATGTCAGCGTTCCTGAGCCGCTGCAGTCCAAGTGGTGCTATTCAAAAGGGATTAATAGGATTTTGACTCAGTGACAGTGAAGGAACGGCAATATAGTTCCAATTATTATTGTGATCAGTATGATAGGGAACTTGCATGTGGCATGCTTGCATGTCCTTGTCCTTCTGGGTGCTAGAGTTCATGGGTTTGGTAGGTGGCATCAAAGGAGCCCTACTGAGTTGCTACAGTGCGTCAAGCAGATGATATATACTACTTCCATTATCCATCTGTGATTCAAGGAGCAAATGTTTAAGGTGACAGTTGAAGTTCCAATCATTTTGGGCTACTTTGGCCTGGATCGTGTCAAGTTTCTTGAGTAGTGTTGTTGGAGCTGCAGTCTTCCAAGCAAGTGGAAAGTATTCTATCACATTCCAGACTTTGGAAGTGGTGCGTGGTGAATAATTGCTACAGAATTTCTAGCCTTTGATCTCCTCCTGAAATGTAAGTTCTCTATGGATTGAATCTTACCAGAAATCACCTAAGAGTCGGATTTCATAGAGGGTTTCCGTTCGCACGATCCAGTAAGTTTTCTTGCACAGGCATCCTAAACTCATCTTCTTAAACATGCACACCCATCCAATGCTCCCTTCGCTGTAGAGGGAAGTACTCGCCACTGCCGGGACATCTTGGGATTCTTGGTACCAGCACCATGTTTAAAATGTTGCTGTGTACCCAGTCAAGCGCTGGTAGTACTGAGCTATCCTGCATGGTTCGATTAACCTGCCTTGACATGGCACTCAAGAGGAAATTGGCACTCTGCTTTTCAGCCAGGGACCTAGAGGTCCTTATGAACGGGCAAGGGCAGAGTATGACCAGTCTCTTCACCTAGGACTAGCAGAGGGAGCCATAACTCCAGACCTTGTCAACCTGGTCCAAGGTTGCCACCTGGGTAATGCGGACTCAGCCATCCAGAGGAATACCCAATAGTGTAGGAAGAAGTTCAGTGACCTTCCCCACTCCACCAGGGTAAGTACCACCATTTCTATCTGATGCCTCACATTCACTTTGTCTTCTTCAGCCACTTTCCACCAAGGTTCATACTTTACCACTCTCACTTTTGCATGCAGTATTTTCTCTAATTTGCTCTCACCTACCCATCCAGTCTCCTCAAACCTCAAATACTGCAAAGTCTCAATGCTGCCTACTCACACACTTTGAACGTCCCACTGCAAGTTTTCTACCTGTGCCAGCACTAACTGCTATCTCAGAGAGTGTGGGTCATAATACAAAAGCCACTGCGGGTGTTAGGGCAGCCAACATTCAACCGCCCACCCCTATAATGAAAGGATATTGGCTGTCATTGACAAGGAACAGCACCAGTCATCTGGAAATGCAGAAATACCCACGTCTTAGCAATCAAGTAAGAAGCATGGTATATTGCAGTGCTACCCCCTCCTATTACCTTCACTGTGAATGTATTCTTAACATGCTGAAACTTCTCGCCCTTATTTCTGATGCATTTTTTCTTTGTCTCCTGCAGGTACAAGTGGCATTGCCATGGTTTCAAGAGGATGGCACAAAAAAGCACAGATGCCTCAGAGGATGTATTGGCAAGGCTGCCTTCTGCACCCCCTCATCAACTCAAATACTGACACCTCGGAGAGAACGTTAGATACATTAAAGCCAGGAGCAATCACTGGTGGGCACCTCACTGCCATGTTTCCATGGCTGGCTGAGGAAGAAACATCTCCTAGGTCACTGGTACTTGGAGAACTGCCATAGACCTGACCAGCGACAAGCAGAAGAGGATCATATTGTGATGGCCATTTGTGACTTCATTGAGTTACACAAGCATCCTTCAGGAGCAGCAGGCAGGTTTGTCAGCAACCCTGAACATCCTGCAGGACGTAGCATCACTGTTGAGACCATGCTGTCTAAAATATGTGATTATCTAGCTACTGTATGGGTAGATTGGTGGTTGCCACTGGAGAGCCAGGTCCAACACTCTCAGAATCTGCTGGATATGTGCACAAACCTGCACTCCATCATTCTAGCCATTAGTATGCAGCATCAATGGCAAAGCAAAAGGGGGACAAAGGATCTTTACCTCACTCCAGGTGAGATAATCCCTCCTCAGAAAAAAAAACAGAGCTTTATCACTGGGCACCCAGCCAGAGGAGGAACTGTACACTGACTATCCCAGAAGTCTCCTCTCAGGACACTCCAGAGGTTGCTGAACCTTCCATTGCCAACCTGCATGCTGCTACCCTCAGCCCTGTGGGAGGTCAAGCCAAAGAGGATGCACCTGCCTCTCGGGAGGACACACACATATGCCTGGGCCCTCTGACCACAAACACCTCTGGGGTTGACAGACCAAACCCCCAAGGTCAAAGTGCTCCACCTCTGTTAATCGTTGGGGATACCCCCACCAAATATACTGTTCCTTTTTGGTGGCTATCCCTAGCAACTCCATAGGCTTTGAACTTCGTCAAGTCCCCACCCAACGAGTCTATCTAAATCTTCATCTCCCAACTTTATCCCCACCACTCCAATCATGTGAAGTTAACATGCCAGATATAATAGTGCACTCTCACCCATGAAGGCAAGGATGCTGCTAGCTGTCAATGACACCTGCCATTCCCGTGTTACCCCCTTTTGTCTTCCATGCTCTATTATCTCCCCACCCCTCCCGCACCATAAAGTGGGTTGACTTTTCTTCACAAATTTTATTCCATCTGCATGCCAGCAGCAGTGGCCCACGGTAACCCAACATTATCAGGAGATGAACCTCCAGGACTGAGGAGGTCCACCCCCTTGAGTGACTTAGACAGACAGCCCTGAACAATGAGAGACCAGAACCGAAGTTCATACCTTTACAGCTTACCATCTGTCTTTCTCCTGTGACTCCCTGAATTAGTGGCATTGTACCCCTCAGTTTGACAGTGGTCCACTCCTTAGTCTGTAGGAACTTGGAGCCCCTGACCCTGACCACCCCAAGTGGTTGACTGACTGCGCCCAAGCTCTTGGACTGGTATTGCAGGATGCCCTTGACTTTCTGTGGTGGAACATCCCTGCGTGAAGGGTGTTTCTCTTGATTTGACTGAGGACTAATCACAAAGTGAGTGAGCACTTAGAAAGCAATTGAGAAGCCCCGAGAGGCAGCTTTGTCAATCCATGAGCTGTGTACCTATCCCTGAGTGCAAAGTGTCCTTGCAGTTCCATTTCAAAAAAGATGTTGGTGGGCTCCTAACTGTAGTATTGAAGTGTAGGATCTCATTGCAAGTGGATCAAAGATGTAGATTAGTGAGACAAGTGTGTTTTGGATACCAAAACCAGTAGAATTGGGGTTCATGCAGTAACTGCCTATGGAGATACGCCCTGAGATGTTGGTGCCAGGTGTCCAGGGTTATGGTTCAGAGGAGCAAGTGGAGAGCTGGCACTGCCATGTAACTGTTCTGACTTCAGGAATTGTCACCATCTAGTTTCTGTTCAGCGATGGGAGAATGGGAACTTCATATTAATTAAGTGAAATTGAGTAATAATGAGATATTCATGCATCATAATGTAAATAAATGGGCCTTTCGCTAGTCACTAGCAAGAATCCCACCTAACCATTTTTCGGAAAATTGGACTGCTCAGTTTCGATTACGAAAACTCCCAACTGGACATCTCACCTAATTTTCTGAAGTTTTTTGCCAAAGCTCATTTGTTCAGCAGTGGGTCGATTCTGCTTATCATTCTATAACTCTCCAGCTCTGCAAAAAAAAGAGTGCCAGGGTATCTGTTACATCCACTGGAGAGGGGCAGCTGGGGCATCAGTTTTATGGTATATCTTGAAACTGTAGCCCCAACAATGCAGCGCTAACTCATAGGTGCACTGGGAGGTTATTTGAGATAACATGCTCAAACTAGATTGAGACATGATCCACAATATACAGACTCAAAATGAAGAGTTACAACCGAGTCACAGTGCATAACCATACAAAGTATAAAAAAAGGAAAAAAAAAATTTTGATATGAATTCTTTAGCACTTCTTGATTTTTGAATCAGCAAACCAGCTGATGTAATCTGACCAGACTGCAGTACTACCCAACACATTCCATTCTGTCTAGTCATGACCCACATCCCATGTTGCACTTTCTTACAAACATGATCAGTATCTAACATTTCTGAACTTTTCTTTGAATTTACTGACAATTCTCTTGATGCCCAATGACACATTCCACTTCAATGTAGCTACACAAACCTTTTAAATCCTCAAACCTTAGCATTCACTCTCTTTTGTTGTTTTCTATATTTTAGTCTTGATTTCCATCTATACCAGAAAGGAGCTGCATTCGTTACGTGAAGAAATGTTCAGCATTTTCTTTTTAGATTGCTGTGATTCGTGTATAGGGTTATACTCACATTAGGAGTTGCCTTCAATTTCTCAGATCAGAAATACATGTTTTGGGTTATATTCATCTTATAAGTTGGCACTTGGGAGCAAGCAGGCAATACTGGTTGTATTGGCAATAAGGTACACAAGGGTTTGAGACATGCCCGCACAGAGAAGTCTTTGGTGACCGACAACTGAATATTATTCATGTTGGGAAATAGCAATCTTCCACTCTAACATCGGTGGTTGAAATTTGTCATTGACACAAAAATAAGTTGCCCCATAGTTTTGCAAGCATTTTATGGAGTTTCAAAGTTTGACATATATCTTGATCGACAGTATGTTCTGATCACCATCCTGTTATTATAGATGTAGTCAGTTTTACCTGATGTTAAATGTGGATCTATCCTGTCATTGCTGATTATTAAATAGCCATTCTGAATCAAGGTCACTAATTGTTGGACTATGAAGTAAGAGGTTTATGCAAACTTGTCTATTACAGTGGCTAGAAAGAAAAAGCAATTGGGTTAAAAGAAGACAAATTGTAAATACTGGAAATCTGAAAATACAGGAAGTCAGCATCTACAAAGATTAATGTTTCTGATGGAACGCAGCTTTAACCGAGATTTGCCAATGCAATAATATTCAGACTTTCTTTGTTCTTCAGAGGTTGAGACCTGTGCTGTATTTCCAGCATTTCTGTTATGATTTAAGATAAAAGGTCTCTGAACCAAATGATGCATATCCGAGTGAGGGCAAGAGATCATCTTTCAAGCTGACCGCAAAACTGTTACTCGTATCTCTGAAAGAAAATTAAGAAATCAACGAAAATTGTTCACAGGAGAGGGATCACATTTCAGAAAGGTTAGCTTGTAGACACAACACTGCTTATCAGTAATCTACAGAACAATTTGCACATCTATTGTCCAACCTATGCATTAGCAGTCCAGTCTTTTGGAGCAGCTCTCTGGGTTTGCTGCCTGGCGCCACCTCTGTACTTGCCCTGATGCTGAAATGTATTTGAAGTTCATGGTGTCCGATATCCACTTAACTGTCTTGCTTTGGCATCTCTTTCTATTTCACCTCAACAGCTCAGCTTTCTCACCTCCTCTACTACATCACAGTTCAACTTCAGGAGAGGCAAGTAACAGAAGGCTGTGAGGATATTTGACATTTCTTTGGGGTATATTGGTATATTAATGGCTCATAAAACCACTTAAAATAAACGAATTAATGTCAGAACTGCAGACAAAGCAAAAATATCATTCATAATATCACAAAATTATTACAATACAGAAGGAGGCCATTTGGCCAGTCATGTCTGTGCCGATTCTCCAAAGGAGCAGTTCGAGTGCCACTCCCTGTCTTCTGCCCATAGTCTTGCATGTTCTTCCTTTTCAAATAACAGTCTAATTCCCTTTTGGAAACCTCAATTGAACTTGCCTCCAACACATCTTCGGACAATGCATTCCAGATCATAACCACTCATGATATGAAAAGATTTCTCCTCATATGTCCATTCATCTTCTCAATCTTTCCATCAAGTGGAATAGTTTTCATGAAATCATAGAATTCCCACAGTGTGGTAGTGGGTCATTCAGCCCATCGAGTTCACACTGACCCTCCAAAGAGCATCCCACCCTGACCTACCCCAATGCACCCCCCTACTTTATCCCTCTAACCCTGTATTTTCCATGACTAGTCCACTCAGACTGCATATCCTAGGACACTGGGCAATTTAGCATGGCTAATCCATGCAATCTGCACATTTTTGGACTGTGGGAGGAAACCAGAGCACCTGAAGGGAACCCACGCAGATATAGGGAGACTGTGCAAACTCCACACAGTAATTTGCCCAAGGGTGGAATCGAATCTAGGTTACTGGTGCTGAAAGGCAGCAGTGCGAACCCCTCAGCATAATGAGTTGGTATTTACACAACGTCATTATTAAGTTTCAAGTCATTCCAAAGTGCTTAACATTTTGATTTACTTATTTATTGATTCATTTATTTGGAGTAAATTTCTACTGTGGATTCTACAAACAGCAGCAAAATAAATTACCACTTTCTTAGTGCTAAAAATTGAGGGAAGAATGTTGGCTTGGAGGCTTGAATACCTACACTTCAAGTAGCTCTGTGGAATTTAGAATGTCATCTAATAATCAAACAGTAATTTCTAAGCAATTAAGAAGAGACACAAACAAAAGCAAGAGATTTGATGTATATGCTGTAGCTTTGGTGCTTTTACAGCTTTGATTTATGGGTTAATATCCAATGTACGTCCTTAACTGGAAGGGATAAAATTAAACTGTACATGTTGCATCAATCAAAAATTGTTTTAAAGTAGCAGTTCTAATTTTGTTTCCCTCATGGTGAAGCATGCAGTAAATTTATTCCAATTCTCTTAAATTGACTAAAATTAATGCCCAATTGTGGGAATGACCATTTTTGTTTACATCAATAAAGTATCACAAATGCATCTAGGCAAAAATTAAACTGTCAAAACAGTGGTGTCATTTCACTTGTTAACACAGCCATGTCTAAACAAAAGGAAAGGTCAGATTAGTAATTTCGGAAATCTTTGAGGTTGGTTAAATCACATTTGCACTTTGACCAGAACAGCAGCATTCTTCCCTCGATTGTAGATATGCTAATTGTATAACTTAATCACTCTTTTTGTGTTTTGAATTCAGCTGCAGTGACGCAATCTCAGATGATTGCAGCAACTCTTTTCCTGTGTGTTTGTCACATCAATAGGCCCCAGATTAGTGGTGCATGGAAGAGTGAATCTCAGGAGAGAAGTTGTTTTTTCCTATTGCTCAGAGAATGAAAACATTAGATAACGATCTATTCAAACAACAGAGATGGTATCAATTTACAGCTAGGTGTGGTTTCAGCCACCTTTAGTGGAATCAAAAATTACATATAGACCCGTAGAATGGCAGCTCTTTTTCAGACCTTACTGACCCTTCTAAACTCCAATATAAAAACAAAAATTCTTGCTATTTTTATCCTCTGTAACCTTAACTAAATCTGCAGCATTCTCATAACTTTAAATTTCACAGAATCAAAAAAAACTAAAATGAAGAAATGAAGACATTCAATCCATCATGTCTTCGTCAGCTTTCTAAGTGAGCCATTCACTTAATGTCATTCTTCAGCCTTCTCCCCATAACTGCACATTGTTTCTTTTCAAAGGACAGTCTAACTCCCTTTTGAATGCATTGATTAAAGCTGCCTCAACCAGACTCAAAGGCAGTGCTCTCCCAGACCCTAACTATTCACTGCAGCAAAAAGCTTTTTCTCATGTCGCTTTCACTTCTTTTGCTAATTATTTAAATTCCCTGCTCTCTTGTTCTTGATCCTTTCATGAGTAGGAACAGGTTCTTCCTACCTATTTAGTCCTACCTATCAAATCCCTTTTGATTTTGACTGTCATTATCAGATCTCCTCTCAGCTTTCGCTTGTCCAAGGAAAACAGTCCTCACTTTTCCAATCTGTCTTCATAACTGAAATTCCTAATCCCTGAAACCATTCACATAAATCTCTCCAGCATTCTTTCCAATATCTTAATGCTTCTTAAAGTGCAGCACCCAGAACTGGTTGCAATATTCCAGCTGAGGTCTCACAAATTTCTCCTATAAATGCTACATAATCACCTTGTTCTTGTTATGAATAAAGCTTAAGTTACTGTAAGATTTATTAACCACTCTCTTGCTAGCTTTAATGATGTACAGATATAAATCAAGGCTGTCTGCTCTTGCATCCCATTTATTTGAGATTATCTTTCCATGTTCTTCCAAACAAAATGCATCTCCTCACATTTGAAGTTGCAGATTGTGCAGCCCATTAAAAGGCTTTTCGGCTCATTGAGTCTGTGCAGGTCAAAATCAATCACTTTTTCTAATCCCATTTTCCAGCACTTGGCTCATAGCCTTTTATGTCTTGGCTTTGCAAGTGCCATCTAAATACTTCTTAAATGTTCTGAGGGTTTCTGCCTCTGCTGCCTTTACAATCATTGAGTTTCAGATTCCCACCATCCTGTGGGTGAAAAAGTTTTCCCTCATGTGTCCTCTAAACATCCTGTCCCTTCCCTTAAATCTATACCCCTTTCCCCCCAGTCATCGATCCCTCTACCAAGGGAAAAATTTTCTTCCTGTTTATCTGTGTTGCTCGTAATTTTGCACATCTCCATCATGTCCCCATCAACTTTCTCTACTTTAAGGAAAACAACAATAATCTGTCCAAACTTTCATCATAACTCCCAGGCCAGGCAACTGTTAAGGACCAGATCAGACCCCCTCAAAATATATTAAGAATGTAGCCTAGTCCCTAACTTTTTCTTATTTGAAAGGTAGCTGTGAAGTGCCTGTTCCAGATGCAATACGACTGGTCAAACTACTTGATGTTAAGCAAATCACAATTTATTTAAACATGATAGCTAAAATAGAACCAAAAGAAAGTAGCAGTTAGGAATCAAACACTGAAGCTTCCAACTGTTCTGAGTTACTGAATAAACCACAACCCAGAAATCTGTATCTGAGAGAGCTGGCCACACCCATTCAGGCTGTTTAAAAAAAAACCAAAGCCTCCTAAGCTGTCTACTTATATAGCCAGTTTGACACCTCTGTCTTTACAACCTGTCTTCAAAAAAAACCCAGAACAAAATAACCTTTTCAAATGACAGCATCATCACACAACATTCTGGTAAATCTCTTCTGCACCCTCTCCAGTGAAATCACATACCTCCCATAATGTGGATTCCAGAACTGTACACAGTACTGTATCAACTTTATATACAATTCCTTTGATGATCTGGATGACTTAGCTAATAAAGACAAGTATCCCATTTGCCTCCTTTTTTTAATTCATTCATAGGATGTGGGCATCATTAGCTAGGCCAGCATTAATTACCTAGCCCTAATTGCCCAGAGGGCAGTTAAGAGTCACCTTTCTTGCTGTGGCTCTGGAGTCACATGTAGGCCAGACCAGGTGAGGATGGCAGATTTCCTTCCTTGAAGAATATTGGTGAGCCAGATGGGGTTTTCTCTAGACAATTGACACCACTTTCATGGTCATTGTTAGACTCTTAACTCCAAATTTTTAATTTAATTAATTACTGAGGATCACTGGATTAATAGTCCAGTGATAAAACCACTTGGCCATTGCCTTCCCTTAATCCACCAGTGCCGATACCTTTAGGGACTGGTGCCCATGCACATCAAGGTTCCTCTGAACCTTGGTGCTTCAAAGGGTCCTATCATTCATAATGTATTCCTTTGCCTTTTTTCTCCTGCCCAAGTGCATCACCGTACATATATTTAGATTGAATTCCATTTGGCATTGATCAGTCTGACTGGCAATTTCACCCATGTCATCCTGTAATCTAAGGCAATCTACCTCACAATTTACCACCCAAACTTTTTTGTACCATCTGCAAACTTACTGATCAATCCTGTTAAATTCAAGACTACATCATTTATATATACCACAAACAGCAAGGGCACCAACACTAATCCTTAAGGAATCCCATTGGACACAGGCATCCAGTTACAAAAACACTGCTTGACCCTCTCTCAATTCTGAATCCAATTTGCCAAATTTCTTTCTTTCGCATGGGCTCTAATCTTGGCAATCAGTCTCCCATGCGCTACCTTATCAAAGGTGTTGCCTCCCTGGTGCCAAACTCAAGGATGTCCCTGAGCAAGCACAGGTCATCTCAAAAGACATGGATCTGTTGGGGTAGTAATTGCAAGCACTGAGAGCATGCAGAAGGTGGAACACATCATAGACAAGCAATTTAGAGATGCGGTCACATCCAAGGTTCACACAGATAGATGGGTGACTGCTAAAAGGAGCAGGCAGACAGTGTGGACCAGCTTGTTCGTGTGAAAATGAAGTTTAAGGATGGCAAGATTCAGGAACCTTGGATGACAAGAAAAATTGTGAGCTTAGTCAAAAAGATAAAGGAAGCATACATTGAGGTTTAGGAATCTGAAGACGGATAGAGCTTTCGAAGAATATACAGAAAACAGGAAAGAACTTAAACAGAGTTAAGAGGGCTAAAAGAGGCCATAAAATGTCCTTGGCAAACAGCTTTAAGGAAAATCCTGAGGTGTTTTTTACAAATATAAGGAGCAAGAGGGTAGCTAGGGATAGGGTAGGTCCGCTCAAGGAAAATGGATGGAGTTTATGCATGAAGTCGAAGGAAGTGTGTAGTTCCTTAATGAATACCTTGTATTGATATTCACAAAGGAGAAGGAATCTAGAAAGTGGTATGTTGATATTTTAGGGCATGTCGATATTAAAAAGGAGGAGGTGTTGGGTGTTTTAAAAAGCATTAAGGTCAACTAGTCCCCAGGACCTAATGGGATCTATCCCAGAATACTAAGTGAGGCAAGAGAGGAAATTTCTGGGACTTTCTATGAAATCTTTCTATCTTCTTTAGTCACAGGAGCGGTCCAGAGGATTCGAGAATAGCCAATATTATTCTTTTAATTAAGAAGGACCACATGTATAATCCAGGAGATTACAGATGGTAAGCTTTGCATCAATGGTAGGGGAGTTATTGGAGAACACTCTTAAAGACAGAATTTATCCACATTTGGAAAAATGGGTACTTATTAGGGATAGGCAATATGGCTTTGTCTAGGGGAGATCATGTCTTACAAGCTTAATTAAGTTTTTTAACAAAGTGGCAATGGAGGTTGTCAGCATGAGCAAGGCTTTTGATTAAGTCCCCCACATACAGAAAGTGAAGCCACATGGGATGTGCAGTGAGCTGGTAAAGTGGAACAGAACCGACTTGATTATAGAAGACAGACAGTAGTGGTGAAAAGGTGTTTTTCTGAGATCTGTGATCAGTGGTGTTCCACAGGGATCAGGGCTGGGATCCCTATTGTTTGTAATATATATGATAGATATAATGATTGGGAGGAGGGGCTAGGTAGTCTCATTAGTAAGTTTGTAAATAACACAAAGGTTGGGAGAGCTGCGAATAGTGAGGAGGATTGCCAGAGGATATAGCAAGATACAGATAGACTGGAGACTTGGCAGAAAATGGCAAATGGAATTTAATCTGTCAAAGGCAAAGTGATGCATTTTGGAAGGTCTAGTGCAGGATGGTTGTATACAGTAAATGGCAGAACACCTACTTTTTCCTTGTTATCCTTTTACCCTTAACCAAGTGTAAAATTACTTAGGGTTTTCCTTTATTTTTACCTTTCATATCCCCTTTTAGATCTCCTCATCTCCTTTTTAAGTCCCCTCTTGCACATTCCATACTTCTGCTGTTTTGAGCTTTCGGTATCTGCCATAAACCTCCATTTTTCTTATTGTCTAGTGGTTTATAACCCTTGATAGCCAGGGTTCACTGGATTTGTTGATCCCACTCTTTATCTTTACTGAAACATGGTACCCTGCAATCTTCCTGTTTCCTCCTTAAGTGCATCCCACTGCTCTGACACAGATTTACCTAAAAGTATCTGCTCAAATTCCACTGGCCCAATCATACCTGATCTTATTAAAATCAGCCTTCGCCCAGTTAAGAACATTGATTTCAGGCCCATCCTTGTCCTTTTCCATAACAATCTTGAATCTAACATAGCTAAGATCGCTGTCCACAAAATTCTTCCCCACTGACACATCAACCACTTAGCCGGGTTCATTATCTAAAATTAAGTCCAGGATTGACTCTCTCTTTTGGGGTCTTCTACACACTGGCTTAAAAAGCTCTCTAAATGCATTTTAAGAATTTTGCTCCCTTTAATCTTTTCACACTACTGCTGCCTAAGTTAATATTGATCCCCTCCAATCACGACCCTATTACTTTTACATTTGCCTGAAATTTCTTACATATCTACTCTTCAATTTCTCTCAGACTGTTAGGATACCCATATTACACTCCTAACAATATGATTACTTCTATTTGGTTTATAGGTTCTACCCACATGGCTTCATTTGAGGATCTTTCTAAAATGTCATCCCTCCTTACTGCTGGTATAAATTCCCCGATTAATATTGCACCAACACCTCTTTTACCTCCTTCCCTGTCTCACCTGAAGATCCTGTATCCTGAAATATTGAGCTGCCATTTCTGTCCTTCTCTCAACCATGTCACACTGACACAATGATATCATGCCCCCATGTTTTGCTTTGTGCTCTCAACCTGTGCCTTGTTTGTCAGACTCATAGCATTGAAATAAATATCATCCAACCTTTCAAACTCCCTATGCCTTAAATGACCTATAATGTCTATACCTTTCTGACTCCCTTGCTGTCACTTCTAATTTTGGCCATTCATCTTCCCCTGGATTTCACCTTGCTCTCAAGTTAGTTTAATTCCCACCCCCGACCTCCCACAACAGCACTAGCAAACCTCCCCATGAGGATGCTGGCCCTATTTTGATTCAGGCGCAACCCATCCCCCTAGTGCAGATCCAAGCATCCCCAGAAACAGTCCCAATGTTCCAGAAATTTAAAGCCCTCCCTCCTAAACCAACATTCATCGAGCTCTTTACTCTCCTTCCTAGTTCCTTAAATTGTACTTATAGGACCTCATCCCTTTTCTACCCATGTCGTTAGTACCAATATGTGCAATGATCTCTGTCTGTTCCCCTGCTTCAAAATGTCCTGCAGTTGTTAAGTGACATCCCTGATTCTGGCACCAGGGAGGCAACGTATCATCCTGGAGTCTCTTTTGTGGCCGCAGAAACACCTATCTGATCTCCTTACAATTGAATCCCCTACCACTATCCTCTGCTGCTATTTTTCCTTCCCTGTTCTGCAGCAGAATTTGGCTCCCATGGCTTTCCTCTGTGTAGTCTTCTCCCTCAAAAGTATCCAAAACAGTAAATCTGTTCGAAAGGGGGATGACCACAGGGAACGCCTACATTCCTTGCATTCTACTCTACCTGGCGGTCACTCATGCCCTTTTTGCCTGTTCTGTCTGCACCTGTCGTGTGACCATCCCACTAAACGTGCCATCCACGACTTGCTCAGCATTGTGGATACTCCACAGTCATTTCAGCTGCAGCTCTAACTCTGAAACACAGTAGCTGCAGTCAGCTAATAGCTGCAGCTAGATACACTTCCTGCACATGTGGTCACCAGGGACAACTGAATTTGCCACATGATTTGCCACATAACACAGTAGGAGCATACCATGGGTGTAAGCTCTGCATTCTACATTTCCCTGCATTGACCTTCATCTGACACCAGTTAACCCATTCCACCACTTGTCCATCCTCTGGTCCAAACAGCATCCTACTCTGTTTCCTGTCAGTCAGCCAATTTTGTACCATTGTTGCTACTGCCCTCTTTATTCCATGCTCAAATATTTGTTGTGCAGGGTTATAGCAAATACCTTTTGTCAGACGTACCTCATCAACCTCTTCAAAACCTGTTTGATCTTCAAAAACTCCAGTAAATTAGCAAAACATTGTTTATATAAATTTTGTTGGGCAAAATAATTTGAATGAGAATTTAGGAGACATGATTTTGCGGATGGACAGCAGACATATTCCCAAAAACATGCTGTGTGGTCAGCGTGCCATCTGCATGACACCAGTATGTCACCTACATCCACAGTACAATCATGTCTATAAGCAAGACTTCAAGTTGATTGGGATCAAAGTCAATACGTGGAAATTCCTTGCGGCTGACTGGAGATTCTGGAGACCAGTGGTCAGGAAGGATGTAGATAATGCAGAGGACAACAGAAATGATCAGAATGCATAATGATAACTCACTGAGGAAATAAATTCACCCGACCAACATGATTCATCTGTGCCAGCTGCATCTACAGCCACAACAGATAAGAATCAATTCAGAAAAAGTAATGATGGCACTGGATAAAATGTATCATTTCTTTGACAACAAGCTGTCAATTAGTGGACATTACATGCAGCATTCATCAGAGCAAATAGTAAATGGTAATTTGTAAGTAATTTGGGTATCAAAAAGTACCATAAACAAACAGCAGTAGGATAAACATTAAATGTTGAAACAAAGTGCTGGAGAAACTCAGCACATCTGGCAGCATCTGTGGAAAAACAAGGTGAGTCAATGGTTTGCGCCCAGTGTGATTTTAAGGTGATTTAGACAAGTTGAGTGAGTGAGCAAATGCATAGCTGATGCAGTAAACTGTGGCTAAATGTGAAGTTATTCACTTTGGTGTAAAAAATAGAAGAGTATTATTTCAATGTTGATTATTGGAAAGTGAGGATCTACAAAGGAATCTGGGTGTCCTTGTACACCAGTTAATGAAAGTAGACAGGCAGGTAGGGCAAGCAATGAGAATGGCAAGTGGTATATTGGTCTTCATTGCAAGAAGGTTTCAGTTCTGAAGAAGAGATGTCTTACTGCAATTATACAGGGCCTTGGTGAGACCATACCTGAAGTTCTGAGTGCATAGATCTCCCTACCTCTGAAAGATATACTTTCCATAGAGTGAATGCAGTAGAAGTTCACTAGTCTTATATGGGAAATGACAAGACTGTCCCATGAGGAGAGATTGTTTTGACTGAGCCTGTATTCACTAGAGTTTAGAAGGAGAGGGGATCTGATTAAAATGCATAAAGTTCTCACAGGGTTGGACAGACTAGATGCAGGGAAGATGTTTTCCTTAGTTGGAGAGTCTCAGGATATGGTGTGGAAATTTAGGACTGAGATGGTGATGCAGATTTTCACTCAAAATGTAGTGAACTTGTGGAAATCACTACCTTAGAAGGCTGTGGAGACCAAGAATATCTTCAAATGATAGGTATATTTTTAGATTTTAAAGGCATTGAGAGGTATGAGGAGAAAGCGGGAATGTGGCATTGAGATCGACAATTGGCCATGAACAGCAGAACAAGCTGGAAGGGCTGAACAACCTACTGCTATTCCTAGTTTCTGTTGTTATTTGACACTTCTATGAGATATGATACTGAACTGTTTTTATTTCAAATTTATTTTTCAAAGGCTCTACTTATCAATTTCAGCTGCATTCCAACTGCTTACCAGTTTTGCCAATGGGTCATTTGTCTGTGCATAATGGATACAGGTAAAATGGGTATAGAGTTTGCATTGGGGGCATAGAAGAGGTATGAGGAAATGTGGACTATAGGTAGGTATATGGGGACGTGAGTGGGCGTCATGGGATCATGAAGTAGAAATGGGAAGTAGTGAAGGAGATGATGAGTGAGGGCTGGATGGTCTAACAACCATGTAGAGGAAAAACCCAAGGCTAGCCTGTTAACAAGCCTACCTCAGCATCTGTCTGCCTCTGTCACTGCTTTGGGCAAGGCTGGGGAGGTGGCAGATTCAAATCTTGAAATCCATTTCACCTAGCAACAAAAGCATTGTGGGAGTAGGAGGAGATGATGGGTTTGCTTTCAACTTGCTTTTGCCGGAATAGAGGGAAGGATCCAGCCCAGTGGTTAGGTAGACTTTGATATGTTGGGAATGTTTGAATCAATCGGCTGTGCAGTATAATCAAGACGTTCACATCAGAAAGTGTCTGCGTATTGTGATAGAGGATGAACCAGAATGTTTATATCTGTGTTGGATGATCTGCTGTTTTAATGGAATAAAGATGTTATGCAATTAAATTGCAATGTGTGATTCAAATATCACCAGGTCTGTCCACTTAGAATGATTGAGTTAAATTATGTGTTTACTAAATGGAATTCCTGCAATTTTTTCGGTGCTTTGGAAGTCACCTGTTCACTTGTCTGTGAAAGCTATTAATCAGTGACCTTGATTATTCTTTGCATTTGTAGATCAGTTGCCTTTATTTAATATGCATGTATATATTCTTTTACAAAGACCTGTTCAATGTTCCTCCTTTACTATGTTGAAAGCTAAACAGTGATGCAATATTGGGAGTTCACCTAGAATTATAAGGTCATAAGATATGGAAGTAGATGTTGGACCATTGATTTCAAACAGGGGAAATTCCTTGGTTGACTTCTAAGTACAGTGGAAGAACTGTGGAAACACCCATAAAATTGACAAGCACTGTTTATGCCATTTTTCAATGGATCTTACAGCAACATTATAGCAGACATGGAAGAACCATTGGTGTTTAATAATAATACCAGAAGGGATGATAAGAATACCAGCTCTGGGCTGAGGGGAAAGCTAAACTTGATGCAACTAGAAGTGAAATTTGAGAGATATTGACCCGTTGGAGGATTACTGGTATCTGTCAGGAAGAAAAGAGATGACAAGATCTGGGAGCAATGAGGAGAGAGGAATTGGCAGCACCAAGACAAGGGGAGAACAGTGGTCTGACAAAACTGAGGGGAGAATAAAGGTCTGACAGCAGGTGAGAACATATGCTAACACTGATTTAATTGGAAATATTTAATGGCAGAATACCAATATTCTGATAATGGCCTACAAGAAAGTAGTACTCCCTTCCTGATGTGTTGCAATGCTCCCTGTAACAAACATAGTTCCAATGCACCTCTGTATAATTCAATCTGAACAAGTCAGCTCTGCCTGACACATGGAAAAGATACCAAGCATTTTGCAGTCCATTCTCAGAGGCTTATTTTACACAAATTCCTCCAATGCTTCCCCACCTAAATTCCCACTTTCCATCTAGGAAAGACCAGTAATTACAAACCACCCATTAAAGTGTGAGGAAAAAGACCCAAATCAGGAGCATCCGATTGCTCCTTGCCCAACTTAACCCAGCGACCAGGAACAAACTGCGAAGTCCTTACACCTGTGTTCCTCTTAGTGTACCACATAGCATTGCTATTCTGTGAATTCTAAACCATGACCCATGGGCTAAAGCCCGAGCTATTCAACCTTGCAATCCCTAGTCCTTGATGCTATAGTATAGTGAGAAGCACCAAAGGAGCACTGAAGTATACCGATTGGAGTATGATAATCATGAGAAGGAAAGTGAAGGGTTCTCGGCTGAGAGTGAGATCTATGAGAGGAAGAATGAAGAGCATTGGGATGAAAGTGAAGAGTGCTAGAACAAGAATGAAGACGGCAAGAATAATTGTGATGAGTATGAGAGGAAGACTGAAGAATGAGGAGGACAGTGACTAGCATCAGGACGAGAGTAAAGAACGTCAGTGGATGAATAAGGAGCACTGGAATTAGAGTGAAGACCAGTTGTAGAAAAAGGAACAGTGATGAATATTAGAAAAATAGTGAGAAGGACCAGCAGATGAAAAGATTAAATGCCATATAATGGGGAGCACTTGCAGATACAAGCATGGGATAGGCTACTATAATTGAGATGAAGAATAATTGTCTACTGCTCCAAGGATCCCAGTTCTTATTGGTGTGCAAAATCTTTTTATTAGTGTAGAAGGATTGAGAAATAGATTGAAAATGTTCTGTTTTAATAAGAACAATAAAAGTCCAAAACCTTTTGGTATTTATTAATGATAGATTGTTTTAATTGAATTTATTATCTGACAGTGAGCGTCAATAGTGGTTTATTCACCTGTGTTCTTGAATTTGGGGTTCTGCATTGTCATTGTTAATGTGACTTGGAGCTACATGGTAAATAGCTGAAGTTTATTATAGGAAATGCCTTGGATACTGAGCTTTAATGTTCCACACTACTGCACCACGATTGCCATGTGGTGATTGCTTCCCAAACTCTATGCATGAAGTTTATGATCCCAGTGAACATGCTGAACCCATCAGCATTTGTGGGATCAGTGCGAGTGTACCTCATTATCATGCTGCAATTCCATAGCACCTACAGCACCAATCTGCTTATTACTGTGTCCCATGCACCTTATCTCCCAAAAGTCTCTCCCCAACCCTAGACATTGTCCTATTCATCCCCCTAGAAGGACAGCTGATCAGCAAAAAAGGGTATTACAGTCCCTCAATTTTTCTGATTGTCTTGCTGTTTTCCTGCAGATATGGAGATCTCATCTGCTTGCTGTGCGAGTTTGGATTATGTCGTCACATACCTCTTCAAACAGCTGGCAAAAAGTAACAAAAAATCTCTGAGAATGAGACAGGTGGCACAAGAAGGGGAACGATTGCTATGCACCATGCAGCAGAACCCTGAGATTCTACAACAGGTAACTGGTATTTATGAAAACTGCTGAATCAGGTAACAGAGAAATTCCAGCATCATATGAGTCTTTGACATCAAATAACATAGGTTGCCATTTTACCCTATGTGTTTATAACACCAATTAAACTTTATTACGCTAATGTCTATTGATGATCATCCCTGCTATTGAAGACATTTGCCATCTGAGAATACTTGTTCAGTCACCTTTCACTCTCCCTATATTTCAGTGATGCTTAATAACTGTGATTAATTTATTTTTATATTGATACATCTAAAGTACCTCCAGTAAGATAAAAGATAAGATAAATCAGAACTCATTGAATACGTAACACCAGACTTAGGATTTACAAAACTCTGAATTCTTGGAAGAAAGGATCACTGAGAAATGGGGAGGCAATGGCTGGAATGGAATTATCACTAAACTATTAATCTAGAAGCCCAACTAATGTTCTGGGGACCTAGGTTCAAAATTGAATTCAGTAAAAGTCTGGATTTAAGAATCTAATGGTGACCACAGAACAGGAAAAACCCTGATTCACTAATGTCTGCCATCCTTACTTGGTCTTGCTTGGTCTCCCACTCTACCAATAGCATCAAACCAGGGTATCAACCCTGGTTCAATGGAAAGTGCAGGAGAGCATGCCAAGATCACCACTAGGCATACCTAAAAATGAGATGTCAACCTGGTGAGGCTATAAAACTGGACTACTACTGCATGCCAACAACAGAAGCAGCAAGTGACAAACAGAGCTAAGTGATTTTACAACCGACAGATCAGATCTAAGCTCTGCAGTCCTGCCACATCCAGTCATGAATGGTGGTGGACAATTAAATAACTCAATGGAGGAGGCGGCTGAACAAATATCCCCATCCTCAATGAAGGAAAAACCTAGCACATCGGTGCAAAAAATAAGGCAGAAGTATTTGCAAAAATCTTTAGCCAGATGTGCTGAGTGGATCATCCATCTTTACCTCCTTCAGTCATCCCCAGCATCACAGATGTCAGTCCTCAACCAATTTGATTCACTTCTAGTGATCTCAAGAAACACAGGATACTGTATAAAGGCTATGGACCCTGACAACATTCTGGCAATAGTACTGAGGACTTGTGCTCCAGAACATGCCACATTTTTAACCAAGCTGTTCCAGTACAGCTAAAACACTGGCATCCACCTGACAATGTGGAAAATTGCCCAGGTATGTCCTGTACACAAAAAGTAGGACAAATCCAACTTGGCCAATTAGTGCCCCTTCAGCCCACTTTTGATCATCAGTAAAGTAATGGAAGATGTGATTAATGGTGCTATCAAGCAGTATCTGCTCAACAGTATCCTGCTCACTGACGTCCAGTTTGGGTTCTGCTAGGGCCAATCAGCTCCTCACCTCATTATAGCTTTGGTTCAAACATGGCTGAATTTAAGTGGTGAAGTTAAAATGACAGCCCTTGACATCAGGGCCACGTTTGACCAAGTGTAGCATCAAATAACTTTAGCAAACTGGAATCATTGGGAATGGAGGTGGGGCAGGGTGCGGAGAACTCACCGCTGGTTGGAGTCATTCTTGGTACATCAGATGATGGTTGTGGTTGTTGGAGGTCAGTCATCTCAGCTTCAGGGCATCTTTGCAGGTGTTCCTCAGGATAGTGTCCTCGGTCTAACCATCTTCAGCTACTTCATCAATGACCTTGACTCCATCATAAGGTCAAAAGTGAGATGTTCCCTGATGATGGCACAATATTCAGCAGCATTCATGACTCCTTGGATATTGAAACAGTCCATATTCAAATGCAGCAAGACCAGGACAATATCCAGGCTTGGTCTGAAAAGTGGCAAGTAAAATTCACGCTACACAAATGCCAGGCAATAACTGTCTCCAGTTAGAGACAATTTAACCACCGCCCCACGATATTCAGTGGTGTCACTATAATTGAATGCTCCACTATCAATATCCTGGGGTTACCATTGACCAGAAACTCAACTGGATTCACAATATAAATACAGTGGTTACAAGAGCAGGTCAGAGGCTAGGAATATTGCAGCAAGTCACTCTCTTCCTGACTGTCCAAAACCTGTCCACCACCTACAAGGCTCAAGTCAGGAGTGTGATGGAATACTTGCCTGGATGGGTGCGGCCTGAACAATACTCAAGAAACTTGACAGCATTCAGAGCAAAGCAGCCTGCTTATTTGGCACCACACCAAAAAGCATCTTCTCCCTCCATCACTGACAGTCGGTAGCAGCAGTGAGTTATTTTACAACATGCATTGCAGAAATTTACCAAAGATCCTCAGACAGCATATTCCAAACTCACGACCACTTCCATCCAGAAATACAAGGTCAGCAGCTACACAGGAACATGATGACCTGCAAGTTCCCGTCCAAGCCACTCATCATCCTGACTTGGAAATATATCCCTGTTCCTTCATTGTCACTGAGTCAAAATCTAGGGATTCCCTACTTAACAGCATGTGGATCTACTTATAACACAGGACTGCAGCAGATCGAGAAGGCAGCTGTCCACACCTTCTCAAGGGCAACACTAAGAATGGGCAATAAATGCTGGCTCAGCAAATGGTGCCCATGTCCCGCACGTGAATTTTTAAAATTCTGTATTTTTGAGTCCTAGCAAGAAATTAGTTGCAGTATGAAATGGTTCAATGTGGTACGCTTCCAATACAGACACAATGCAGGAAAGAGGAAGAATTTGGAGGACAGTATGCTTGAAACTTGATAGAAACAAAGAAGGATGTTCACAGAAGCACAAAACAAAATAACATTGACGGAATAGAAGGACATGATGTCATTGTGGAAAATTGAGGATTGACGTAGGAGAAGGATTGTCTACTCCCATATGTATTTCAGTGGTACACTTGTGTAATTTGATTTGATTTGATTTATTATTGTCACATGTACCAAGATACAGTGAAAAGTATTGTTTTGCGTGCTATCCAGACAAATCATACTTTACATAAGAACATCAGGATAATAGAACAGAATGCAGAATATAGTGTTACAGCTACAGAGAAGGTGCAGAGAAAGATCAACTTTAATATATGAGAGGTCAGTTCAAACGTCTGATAACAGTGGGGAAGAAGTTGTTCTTGAATCTGTTTGTACATGTTTTCAAACTTTTGTATCTCATTTTCCCAATGGAAGAGTGTGGAAGAGAGTATAACCGGTTGGGAGGGGTCTTTGATTATGTTGGCTGCTTTCCTGAGGCAGCGGGACGTATAGATGAAGTCCATGTGTGGAAGGCTGGATTGCATGATGGACTGGGCTGCATTCACAACTCTCTAATTTCTGGTGGTCCTGGGCAGAGCAGTTGCCATTCCAAAGGCAATGCTAACAATGGGGACTAAATGCTGGCTCAGCAAACGGCGCCAATGTTACACAAGTGAATTTTTAAAATTCTGTGATGCATCCAGATAGGACACTTTCTGTGGTGCATCTATAAAATTGATAAGTGTCATTGTGGACATGCCAAATTTCCTTAGTCTTCTGAGGAAGTAGAGACAGTGGTGTGCTTTCTTGACTTGTAGCATTGACGTGGATGGACCAGGACAGATTGTTGGTAATACTTAATCCTAGGAACTTAAAGCTCGCGACCATCTGCACCTCAGCACCATTGATACAGACACTCTGCTTCATGAAGTCGATAACCAGCTCCTTTGATTTGCTGACATTGAGGGAGAGATTGTTGTCTTTACACCATGCCATTAAGCTCTCTATATCTTTCCTGTACTCTGTCTTGTTGATGTTTAAGATCCCATCCATTACAGTGGTGTAATCAGCAAACTTGTAAATGGAGTTAAGGTAGAATTTGGCCACATAGTTGTGAATGTATAAGGAGTATAGGAAAGGGCTAAGTACGCAGCCTTGCAGGGAGCAGTGTTGAGGATTATCGTGGAGGAGGTGTTGCCGCCTATCCTTACTGATTGCGGTCTGTAGGTCAGGAAGTCAAGGATGCAGTTGCAGCATGAAGAGCAGAGTCCTAGGTCTCTAGGTTTGGAGATGAGCTTACTTGTAATTATGCTGTTAAAGGCTGAGCAAAAGTCAATAAATAAGAGTCTGACATGGGTGTCCTTGTTAACTAGATGTTCCAGGGATGAGTGAAGGCCAGGGAGATGGCATTTGCCATGGACCTGTTGCAACAGTAGGCTAATTGCAGTGGATCATGGCTATGTGGGAGGCTGGAGTTGATGTGTGACATTACTAACCTCACACGGCACTTTATAATGGTCGATGTCAGAATCACTAGGTAGTAATCATTAAGGCACGCCACCTGATTTTTCTTTGGCAAGGGGATGATAGTAAGCAGGTGGGAACCTCAGATCAGAGTAAGGAGAGATTAAAGATGTCTGAAAATATTCCCAAACTCTGGTCCATACAGAATCTGAATGCACAGTCAGGACTCCATCTGGGCCAGCTGCTTTCTGTGAATTCACTCTCAAGAAGGCCAATCTGATGTTTGTGGCGGTGACTGTGGGTACAGGTGCACCTGAGGCTATCGAGACAGGTGACATCATTTCACTGACCTTCTGTTCAAATTGAACATAGAATGCATTGAAGTGATCGGGGAGGAATGCATTGTTGCCAGCGATTCTACTCGACTTCACTTTGTAGCGTGTTATATCGTATAAGCCTTGTACTTGGCAGCTATGAGTTCACATACCATCATGACAGAAGAGGGGAGTTTAAATCTTTAAATATAAATCAAAAATACAAAGCTAATTTCAGTAATCATGGTTCTCAGGAAACTGGGTTGTTATTAAAAACCCACCTTTTATCAGACATTTTTGCACAGTCTGATGTATATACATCTCCAGACTGACAACAATAACATGGGTTAATTTTTGACCATCCTCTGAAGTAGTTCAGAAGTCACTCAATTATATTGAACCACTGCAAAAGAATTGAATATGCATAAAATCAAATGGACCATCTGGCATCGACTGTGGCATCAGAAAGAACAAGGACAGACTCTTACCAATCGACCCTGCAAACACCTCCTCCTTAACACCCAGAGACTTGTGCTAAATTTGGGAGAGTTGTCTCCCACACAGGTCAAGCAACATCCTGACACTCTTACTCATCAGATATTATGCTACTGCCATCCCACCAGCAGCATTCTTTGGTATGTCCTGTCCTGTTGACAGGATAAACCTACCAATTGTTGTACATATTGGTGTACAATTGGGAAGGAGGGATCTTTGGACTCCTGAACATTGTCACCCAGATGTCTCATGGCATCAGATCAAACATTGGCATGGAGATCTTCTGCTGCTCACCATCTCAACTTCAGCTAATGAACGACTTAGAAGAGACATTGAGAGTAGTTGAGGCAGAAATCTCCAGAATGTTGTCAAAGTCAGTACAAGGAATAGAAGTTACCTGGCTGGCAAAGGAATAACGAAACAGGGCGTCAAGAGTAGAGAAGTAGCTTTGGACTGGTTCAAGGAGAATTAATTGTCTACTGAAGGAACTGAATAAATTTTAACAATGACGTGTCATTGTTGAGCATGCTCTATGGGAGATCTTTTCTGTAGTTCTGTACTATAAATAGCCTTCTGAATTGTGTTTAGATCATATTGCTTCTAGTTTGTTAAAGTCATAAAACTTGAAATTTTTTGTGATACTTCCATTCAAACACTGGAAATTTTAAAGGTTATCAGTCTCTACAGTGAGGATGCTGCTGGCCATCAGCAGCAGCAGAATTGTATTCAACCACAATCCATAACCTCATCCATTGCTGTACCATCACCATCAAACCAAAAGACCAACTTCAGTTCAATGAAGAGTGCAGAATGACTGGAGTATCACTAGGCATACATAAACTGAGATATCAATCTAGGGTGAAGCTACAGTAAAGGACTACATGCATGCTATATACAGAGCAATGCATTGCCACAAACAGCAGATCAAATCTAAACTCTGAAGTCTTGCCACATCTAGCCATGAATGGTGTTGGCCAATTTAATAATGAACAGGAGTTATGGGAACCAAAAATGTGAGCGTAAAAGTCAAGGGTGAAACATTTGCAACCATTTTCAGCCTAAAGTGCCAAGTGGATGAGCCTTCTCAGCCTCCTTCTTCGGTCTCAGATGCCAATTCTCAGTCAATTTGATTCACTCTACTTGATGTGAAGAAATAACTTAAGACCCCAAATGCAACAACAGTCCTATCCCCATTTCGGCTGTAGTCCTGAAGACTTATACTAGAACAACTGGTTCCTGATCTAAGGTTTTCCAGTAAATCTGCAATACCTGTATCTGCCCGACAATGAGGAAAATTGCCCTTCATAGAAACCCCACAGTGTGGAAACACGGCATTCAGCCCAAAAGTACACACAGACCTTCTGAAGAGCTATCTACACAGACCCATCCCTACATTTCCCATAGCTAATGTATCTAACCTACACATCCCTGAACACTATGGACAATTTAGCATGGCCAATCCACCTAACTTACATATCTTTGCCCTGTTATGTCTCTTCCACATAAAGCAGGAAGAATTCAGCGCAATCTATTATTGCCCAAGCAGTCCAGCCACATGTTTAAGATGTTTGAGTTCCAACTGTAAAATCAAATTTTCTTTGCCCAATGCAAGGAAGGCACTCAAATGAGAAGAGGACAAAGGAAGTATTTCAAAGACTCGCTGAAGGCTTCCTTCAAGAATTGCAACAGTGGAATTCAAGCAAGATAAATGTAAGGTGGTGCACTTGGGAAAGACAAACAATATAAGGGGATACACAATGAATGGTAGAACCCTGGGAAGCACTGAGGATCAGAGGATATTAGTGTGCAATGCATCCTTAAGGTATCAGGACAGGTGATTAAGAAGGCATGTGGGATACTTGCTTTTTTAGTCAAGAGCAGGGTGTTATGCTGGAACTGTACAAACATTGGTTAGAGCACAGCTTGAGTATAAGTATTGTGTACAGTTCTGGAATCCACATAGGAGGGATGTGATAGCACTGGAAATGGTGCAGAGGAGATTTACCAGATGTTGCCTGGGCTGGAGAGTTTCAGTTATGAAGAGAAATTGGACAGACTGGGGTTGCTTTCCTTCGAGCAGAGGAGGTTGAGAGGGAACATGATTGAGATGTATAAAATTGTGAGGGGTGTAAATAGGACAGACAGGAAGAAACTTCTCCCCTTGATGGAGGAATTAATGACCAGGGGCCACTGATGTGCATTAAGGGGTAGAAGATCTAGAGGAGATGTAGGGAAAACATTTTCACCCAGAGGATGATGAGGATCTGGAACTCACTGCCTGTAAGGGTGTGGAGGCAGAAACACTCAACATTTAGGAAGTATTTAGACATGCATTTGTGATGCCAAGCATACAAGACTATGAGCCAAGTGTTGGAAAATATGTTTAGAATAGTTAGGTGCTTGTTTTTGACTAGTATGAGTGTGATGGGCCTAAGGGCCTTCTTCTGTGCTGCAGATCTCTATGACTCTACAACATAGATAATGTTGAGTCATAGAGTAATACAGCATGGAAACGGGCCCTTCGACCCCAACTGATCCATGCTGACCATGGTGCCCACTCAGCTAGTTCCAATTGCCTACATTTGGTCCATATCCCTCTAAACCCTTCCCATCCATGTACCTATCCAAATTTTTTAAAATGTTGCTATTGTACCTGCCTCAACCACTTTCTCTGGCAGCCTATTCCATATGTGCACCATTCTCTGCATGAAGAAGTTGCCCCTCTGGTCCTTCTTAAATCTATCTCCTCCCTCTAGTTTTCAATTCCACATCCCTGGGAAAAAGACTAAATGCATTCATCCTATTAATGCCCCTCATGATTTTATACACCTGAATATGGTCATCCCTCATTCTCCTACATTTCAAGGAGAAAAGTCTTATCCTGGCCAACTTCTCCTTATACTTCAGGCCTACTAGTCCTGGCAACATCCTCATAAATCTTCTTTGCACACTTTCCAATTTAACTATGTCTTTCCTATAACAGGGTGGAAAAAACTGTACACAATACTCCAAGTCCACCCTTACAAATGACTTATACAACTGTAACATAACATCCCAACTCCTATACCCAGTGCCTCGACCAATGAAGGCTAGCATGCTAAATGCCTTCTTCACTGCCCTGTCCACCAGTGATGCCACTTTCAACGAATAATGTACTTATATCCTAGGTCCCTCTGTTCCACAACACTCTTCAAGACCTTGCTATTTACTTTGGTTTGACTTTCCAAAATGCAAACCTCACACTTATCTGTATTGAATTGTATTTGCCAATCCTCAGCCCACTTCCCCATCTGATCAAGTTCCCTTTGTAATTTTTAACAAACTTCTTCCCTATCAACGATACCTCCTAATTTTGTATCATCTGAAAACTTACTAATCATGCCTGGTACATTCACATCCAGATCATAGAGCTGTACAGCATGGAAACAGACCCTTCGGTCCAATTTATCCATGCCAACCAGATATCCTAAATTAATCTAGTCCCATTTGCCAGTATTTGGCCCATATCCCTCTAAACCCTTCCCATTCATATACTCATCCAGATGCCTTTTAAATGTTGTAATTGTATCAGCCTCCACCACTTCCTTTGGCAGCTCATTCCATATACGCACCACCCTCTGCATTAAAAAGTTGCTCCTTAGGTCCCTTTTAAATCTTTCCCTTCTTACCTTAAATGTATCCCTCTACTTTCGGACTCCTGCATCCCGTGGAAAAGTCCTTGTCTATTTACCCCATCCATGCCCATTATGATTTTATAAACTTCTACAAGGTCACCCCTGAGCCTCCAGTGCTCTAGGGAAAATAGCCCCAGCCTAATTAGCCTCTCCCTATAGCTCAAACACTTCAACCCTGGCAATATCCTTGCAAATCTTCTCTGAACCCTTTCAAGTTTTACAACATCTTTCCTATAGCAGGGAGACCAGAATTGCACACAGTATTCCAAAAGTGGCCTACCAATGTCCTGTACAGGCACAATATGATCTCCCAACTCCTATACTCAATACACTGAACTTGCAGGCAGAAGAGGAAGGTCTAATGGTAATGGTCCACATCAATACCAATGATACAGGCAGAACTAGGAGGGTCCCAGCACTGACCCCTAGCACAATACTTGTCACAGGCCTCCAGTCTGAGAAACAAACTTTAAGCATCACCCTCTTTAAGCATCATCCTACCATTGAGCCAATTTTGAATCCAATTAGCTAGCTTTTCATGGATCCCATGCGACCTAACTTGCATGACTAGCCCGCTGTGCAGGACTTTGTCAAAGGCCTTACTAAAGTCTATATCAACAACATTCACTGCCCTGCCCTCATCCATCCTCTTGGTTACCTCTTTGAAAAACTCTAAAAGATTTTTCAGACATCAAACGTTTCCTTTGTCCTCTTCTAATTCGAATGCCTTCCTTGAACTGGGCAAGGAAAATTTGTTTTCTCAGTTGGAATTCAGACATCTTAAGCATGTGGCTGGACTGCTTGGGCAATAATAAGTTGCCCTGGATTTTTCCTGCTTTATGTGGAAGGGACATAACAGAGTAATTCTCCATATTGTTGAAGGGGTATTGGTATTGTAGATTTACTGGAATACCTTAGATAAAGGAACCGCTAGTTCTGGCACAAGTCTCCAGGATGGCTGGAATGAGGATAGGTCTGTTATCGCGTTTGGGGTCTTAAATTATTTCTTCACTTCAAGTGGAGTGGATCAAAGTGGCTGAGACTTGGCATCTGTGATGCTGGAGACCGAAGGAAGAGGTCGAGATGCCTCACCCACAGTGGGAGACTCTCGTTTCAAAGACACTGACTTGGAAGAAGCTCCTATATGAAGGGACACAATTCTTTGAGAACACCCATTGCAAAAAGAAGTACGCAAGAGAAAGGAATGCCAGCAATCTCTGGGCCAAGAACCAATTCCACCTTCCAGAAACACCTGCCAAATGTGTGATTGGAGAGGTAGCCATAGGATTCGGCTCATCTGCCACACAAAGACCCATGGAACCCATGACCAGTGTCACAGAATTTTCTAAGTTGCAAGACAATCTCAATAGTAAGTGATGCCGATGATGCCTCTCAAACATCAGCAAAGCATTGAAAACTATTATCAATAATGATATCCAAGACTACCAATACGGAATGGCATTGTACTGTGCGTGGCTGACATCACCTGGAGATTGTTACAACCAGTCCCTAAGTGAGGTTCCCCAATTTGTTACATTTCGAAATGGGATACTCCAAATCGTCAAGGTCCTGAATAGGGAATGATGAACTGATTCTCTTTTCTTATTCGTTACTCACCCCTGCTTTAGTTGGTCATAACAAGGTTAATTCAGAAAGAATCCCTTCTCTTAAGGATACCTTTATCCCAGACCAAATCAATTCATGTTTTAAAAAAGTTTAAACAGGATATCTTGAGTTAATAAATAAATGTTTATAAGTTACTCAACTCAAGACAAAATAAACTTGCAACACATAAACACACAGATTAAGATTAAGAAGCGAGTCCAAAAGAATTTAAAAAGATATGTGAAGTGTAGATAGTAGAACATTACAGCTGTTACAGTGTATCCTACCAATAGAGCTGATGTTGGTAGTAGGACAGTTGATATCAAGATTCATGGCTTTGCAGATTGTTAGAAATTCTGTCCTGTTTCCTTTTGACAATGGCTGACTGGCAGCACCTAGAGTGAGAGAGTTTTTTTTTCTTTTATTGACAATAGACAGGTGTTTAATGGCTATCCTGAAACTGTAACCTTAATTGCATATTAGCCTGTCATGTCACTAACACACACAGATCAGCAGTTGCAGTTATTTTTAACTGTATTTTTGTATGTCCTTCACAGCGTAAAACTTAAATGTCTGCAAAAGATAGTTTCCTGCTGAGGGGAGGTGGGACAGTCAGCCTCTCATTATCTTTTCCCTGTTAGCCTTTCTGTTTGAAATTCCCTGACTTTGTAGAGGTGTGACATTCCATGAATTCACACAGGATTCTCACATGCAGTCATTGAATTTACATCCTCAAAATTATTTATTATGACTCCTATACTCGTATTATTTGCAAATTTGGATAATGCACCCTTTAGCTGAACCTGTATCCAAATAGTTGAGACACATTTTGAATGACAGTGGTCACAGAATAGTACCCTGGAGGGTATAATTTTCCATTACTGTTCTTAACTTCTACTTTCTGATTCCTGTCTTCCAACTAGTTTTTAATCTAATCTCTCCCTAATACCATAGTTGCCATACACTTCACTGCAATTGGTGGGGTATTTTTCCAGGGATTTTCTTGTTTTCTTTGTTTTGTCTCTCCTAGGAGATAGTATTTCTGGCGAGGTAGGTAGTTAGTAGAAGAGGCAGGTGCTGGCCTGCTGCATTTATTTATAAGGAACAGAGTTCCAAGTAGCAACATGTTCTAGGAGCAAATTATACAGGCAGTAGGAATAGTTAAAATTTTGGTGCTTATGTCCAACTGCTCATATGTTCCACATGTAGACATGGGCACCTACTTAAAGCCCATCTAACTACTGTAGTAGAGATCATTTAGTCGACTGAGAGTCTGGCCATATGTCTGAAATGTTGTAAAGGGTACCCTAAAAGAATATTAAGGGCCAGAGCTCACCACTGTGTGGTTTTAAAGCTTCATGGTCATTACTAGCGTTTTCCTTGAAATCAATAGGACTCACCAAAATGAGTAATTCCAGCAAACAAATTCCTAATTTTAAATCCATTTTATTTTGAGATATTGCAAAAGGAGGTTTAATGTATTAAATTGTAATTGATCACTTTTTATTTTCAATATCTTGTCATTATTGGTCTGCATGTTGGCAGATCAGAACCAACATTCATTTTCTTAATACTAGCTATAAATTGTCATGGGTTTCGTGGGATTTCTGTTAGAAGGAAACTTCACATTGAGAAAGAAATCACTTCTATCCAAACTGTGTTTTTAGCTTATCTGGGTAATGCACTCAAGTGCAGACAATTTCAGTGAAACACTGGAACTGCGAACCACAGCAGTTACACCAGTGGGGAGACAGGTTCATGTTTTTGGTTGGAGCTGCTTTGCTGGAAATATTCAGACGAAAGGTCAATTATGTGAAGAAATGAAAAGTCTTGCAATTGTGAAACTTCACACTAAGGAAACCCATCATGATGACTAAGCAATTTCACTGTTTTGCATGTTGCTGGACATGAACTTAGCACTTTTTCTTTTACTGATTTCAGATTTCCGGTTGTCTTAGTTTCCCTCTGTTTACAGGTTAATCCATAGCTCAACCGAGAATTTAAGTGAGCTAATTCCTCCCTGTTTAAGCCTACATAAAAGCACGATGCTTTTGTATGTTAAGTTCCAAAGGATAAATTCCCTTCCAATCATATTTTACATAGCAATTCAAACAACAGCTCTCTCCTACTATTCCTTAGCGTTAAAACATACACAGGATTCTTTTATAGATAACAAGGTGTAGAGCTGGATGAACACAGCAGGCCAAGCAGCATCAGAGGAGCAGGAAGGCTGAC
>NC_063343.1:13350322-13387695 GCF_021869965.1 Rhincodon typus | reverse complement strand
TGTGGAGATTTTGTTAAAAAAAAAACATTTTTGGGTTTTGATGAGACATTCTCCTTTTTTTCATTTTTGACAAACATGGGCTCACTACTATATTAATGACACCATCTTAATATGCACCATCTAGGTACTTTACATGAGTTTCATGCTGAAATAAGGAGATATTAAGACAGAACTTATGAATAAGCTGCAGTGATTGTAATGAGGTCAGCCAGGTGGACCTCATTGAATATGAGTACCCTGAATGGGGCTATTAATCTGATCTAACCAGGGAGCTCTACATGACAGACAAGAACAGGACTTTCAGAGGTTCTATTCACTGTGAGAGCTGACAGGGGCAGCCGGATCAATGTCAAGAACTCTCCACAGGTAAATAAAGGGTGACTTGGTGACGGCGTCTGTGGAGTTATTTCAGTGGTGACAAGAGAAAAGCACACTCTTGGACAAATTTGCTCGCAACAGTCGTCTTTGAGATGAGGGTAAGCATTTCTGACATCATGCTATTATTTGACTCATTTGATCCTGCCGTTGAAGACTGGACCCAGTATGTGGAAAGTATGAGTTATATTTTCCAGGCAAATGTCATTGGGGCAGATTAAAAGCAATGTATAATTCTCCTGACAGCTTGTGAACCTACAGTTTTTTTTTTCGGTTATTAGGAGACTAACATTCCCTGAGGCACCAGATACTAAAACCTTTCAAGAGTTGATGATTTAGTTAAGGAATATTATGATCCCAAGTTCTGAGACACTACCGGTTTTATTTGGCAATTCGAGAACCAGGGGAAAGCATATTGGGGGTTTTGACTAGGTTAAGATGACTGGCAGAGGCATGTGACTTTGGTTTAACCCTTAATCATTGAAATCATAGGAACCCTACAGTGTGGAAGCAGGCCATTTGGCCCCTCGGCTACACACAAACCCTCTGAAGAACATCCCACCCAAACTGCCCTGACCCTGTAACCCTGCATTTCCATGGCTAATCCACCTAGCCCACATATCCCTGGACACTACAGGCAATTTAGCATTGCCAATCCATCTAACCTGCACACCTTTGGACTGTGGGAGGAAACCGGAGCACCCAGAGGAAACCTTTACAGACACGGGGAGAATGAGCAAACTCCATATAGACAGTTAGCCAAAGCTAGAATCAAACCCAGGTCCCTAGTGCTGTGAGGCAGCAGTGCTAATCACTGAGCCAGTGTGCTGCCTCCGTGGGATGCTGAGACAGTGTTTGGTATATGGGATTAATGATGTAACCATGCAAAAACGCCTACTAGCTGAAACCCAACTGGACTTCAAACAGGCACTACAACTGGATTTATCATTGGAAAATGTGCCAAGTGGAGTATATGAGTTGCAGGCTATTCCGATGGAAATAGAAACCCTCGCCAGTCTGACTAAGCTTGGAGAACACCATTTGAGTGAAGGCAATTGCATAGCCTCGCTCAGGACATATGCAGAAGAGAAGAATTTGAGGTCAGCTCACAGCAAAATCCCAAAACAAAGCCAAGCCTCAGCCAAACAGTTAAAATTTTCTTCATGATATTGGCTGGCAAGCCATTGTAGTTGCGGCCAGTATGCAGACTCAAGACAGCGAAAGGGCCCCACTAGACTTGAATTGAGTCATAGGCCAGGATCCAGCAGAGTCCAAACCCTGGAAAGACCACCTATATCTGGTTTGGAACAGTGGAATTACTCAGCAACATCCAAATCAGGACCAATCAAAATAAATGTCTGCTTAAATGGTCACCTGGTTCTAATAGAGGTCAATACCAGTGCAACCGTTTCAGTGATTACAGAACCAGTCCTTAATAAAATTCACTGTGGACTCCAACCCTTAAGTTTGCACGAGACCTTGGCTAGATTGAGAAACTATACCTGGGAACATTTACAGATTAAGGTACAACTTCGGTTCCAGTCTGTATGAGAAGCAGCTGATTCAGTTACCATTGATTACAGTAAAAAACTCGGGCCCAAGCTTGATGGGGCGAAATTGGTTGAGAAAGATTCAGCTATATTGGCTCAACATTTTTCAATTAGAAAATGGCTGCCTGAGTGAAGTCTGAATTAAATATTTGGAAGTTTTTCAGGAAGGTCTACAGATTATCAAAGGAGCTAAATTCACCTTGCCTATTGACCAGGAAGCAATTCCACTGTTCTGCAAGGCCCACTCAGTGCCATTTAATTTATGAATAAAAGTAGAGGCAGAAATCAGAAGGCTGGAAAGCAAAGGAATCTTCAAACCAATCGAGTTTGCAGAATGGGTAGCACTGGTCGTACCGATTGTGAAGCTCGACCGGTCAGTTAGGCTTTGTGGGAATTTTAAGCAAATGGTAAACCGCTTTTCAAAGTTGAATAAATACCTAATCCCTTGCACAGTGGTTTTATATGCAAAGCTGGCAGGGTGGCTTTCCTTCACGAAGCTGGACATCATCCGTGCATACTTGCAATTGAGGTTAGAGGGGAATTCCCAGATTTATGCTAAAACTAATACACGTAAGGGTTTGTATCAACATATGAGACTAGGTGGATTAGCCATGGGAAATGCAAGGAACAGGGATAGGGGCAGGGGGTGGGTCTGGGTGGGATGCAGTTCAGAAGGTCGCTATGGACTCGATGGGTCGAATGACCTGCTTCCACGCTGTAGGGATTCTGTGGTTCTATTCCATGGTTCTAATTCCAATAAATTTGTTAAGCATAATTTCCTTTGACAAAACCATGTTGGCTCTGCCTGATTACATTAAACTTATCCAAGTACCCCTGTTATAACAACTTTAATAATAACATGTTACATTTTTCCCTGAGACAGATATTAAGATAAGTGGCCTGTAGTTTCCTGCTGTCTGCCTCCCTCCCTTTTTGAATAAAGAAGTTACATTAGCTTTCTCCAATCTAAAAGAACCTTCCATGAAGCTAATGAGTTTTTGAAAAATAAAACCAAGGCATCAATTCTCTCACTAGCTACTTCTTTTAAGATCCTAGGATGAAATCCATCAGGGCCTGGGAACTTGTCAATTTACAGTTCCAACAATTTACTCAGCATTTGAAATAACTCCACAGAGTTGTTCTGGTCACCATCCTCTACAGTGATCTGGTCTCACCAGCCCACAAAGTTTTGGTTACCCCCATCAACACCAGCTGTTTTAGTTTTGCCAGGAGCAAATCTTTTTACGTCCACAGTCTGATATTGTCAGCGTGAAGAAAGTCCAGAAAGTTTAAAACCATATGGACTCTTCCAGTGGCAGCACCACTGGTGGTGTTTTTGCCAGCAGGAGGTGGCTCAAGGATCCGCATTTGCTACTTGGCCTCCTGAACGGTGTTCTAACTTGTAATTCTACACACTTAGAATGAGACCCCTTGACTGAAATTGACCTGAAGTATAGGCAGCACGGTCTTGTCCTCTTTGAGTAGCCCAAGCAGGAGTTGTGGTCTGTTAAGATTACAAGTTTACATCCCTAAAGATACTAGTGTAACTTTTTCACACCAAAGATGAACGTCAAACCTTCCTTCTTTACCTGGTTGTATTTGCGCTCCACATCAGGCAAAGTCTGGGAAGCATACGTTATTAGGCATTTATCTCTACTGGGCCATCTGTGAGCCAAGACTACCCCAATACTATATGGGAAGACGTCACATGTCAGCGCCAGACCTCATTTGGGATCATGGTGGGCCAAGACCTTAGACAATGATAGCTGCTTCTTCACTTCCCTGAAGGCTACTTCTTGGCTACGAGACCATTTCCAAGAGTGACCCTCTTTCAATAGCAGATGCAAGGGTGCCTGGATGGAGGCCAGGTTACGTTTGAACTTTCCATAATCATTCACCGATCCAAGAAAAGACCTAAGGTACAGTACAAAAAGGAGCTGCGCCACCTTTGATCGCCCTCACTTTATCTTCCAACAGGTGTAACCCAGTCTTGTCAACTGTAACCAACTAGGTCACTTTGGGTGCCTGGAACACACGTTTTTCCCTGCTTAGGCATATGCCTGCCTTGGAGAAATGTCTAAGGACTATGTCCAAGTTCTCTAAGTACTCATTATTGGTCTTCATTGTTATTAGCATGTCATCCTGATAAATGGCAACCTGGGGTAGACCTTATAAAATGTTCTCCATTGTCCGCTGAAAAATAGGACAGGCTGATGATACTCCAAATGGCAGTCTCGTATATTGGTACAAACTTTGTGGGTACTATTTGTAACATACTTCTGGCAATCCTCATCTAACCACAATTACAGGTACACATGGCCATTGTCCAGCTTTGTGAAGGACAGCTTCCCCCTGCCAGCTTTGTGTATAAGTCCTCTATGTGAGGGACTGGATATTTAACCAGCTGCGAAAAGTGGTTTGCTGTCTGTTTAAAATTCCCACAAAGGTGAACCAACCCATTGGGCTTCACAATCAGTACAACCGCTGTTGCCTATTTTGCAGACTCAACTAATTTCACCCCATCAGGCTTGGGTTCAAGCCTTTTACTTACATCAGTGGTATCTGATGCAGTTGCTTTTCATAGGAGACCGGATCCGAAGTTCTACGCTTAATCTGTAAATGTACCCCGGTATAACTTCTCAGTCTAGCTGAGGTCTTACACAAACTTAAAGGTAGAAGTCCAGAGCAAATTTTGTTAAAGACTGGTTCTGCAATCATTGATACTACCATACCGGTATCAGCCTCCTTTAGAATTGGGTGACCATTTAGAGTCATAGATTCATACAGTACGGTACAGGCCCTTGAGCCCAACAAGTCCATGCTGACCATAATCCCAAGATAAACTAGTCCCACCTGTCTGCTCCTGGCCAATATCCCTCCAAATATTTCTTATTCATGTACTTAGCTAAATGTCTTTTAAACATTGTAACTGTACACGCATCCATCACTTCTTCTGGAAGTTCATTCCACACACAAACCACTCTGTGCCAAAAAAATTGTCCCTCATGCCTATCTCCTCTCACCTTAAGAATATTCCCCCTAATCTTGAAATCCCCTACTCTAGGGAAAAGACACCTGCCATTTGCTTTATCTATACCCCTCATGATTTTATAAACCTCTATATGGTCACCCCTCAACCTCCCATTCTCCAGTGAAAAATGTCCCAGCCTATTCAGCCTCTCCTTATAACTCAAATCCTCCATTCCCAGCAACATCTGGTAAATCTCTCTGAACCCTCACCAGCTTAATATCTTTCTTATAACAGGGTGATGAGAACTGGACACAGTACTCCAGAAGAAGCCTCAACAACATCTTGTACAACCTCAACATAAAATTCTAACTCCTATACTCAAAGGTATTAACAATGAAGGCTAAATGCCTTCTTAACCTCCCTATGCATATGTGACGCGAACTTCAAAGAATTATGTACCTGAACCCCTAGGTCTCTTGTTTCTACAACACTACCCAAGGCCCTACTTTTATTTGTATAAGTCCTGCCCTTGTTTGTTTTACCAAAATGCGATACCTTGCATTTATCCAAATTAAACTCCATTTACCATTGTCTAGCCCATTGGCCCAATTGATCAAGATATCTTTGTAATCTTAGGTAACTTTCTTCTCTATACTGTCAATTTTGGTATCATCTGCAAACTTACGAACCATGCCTTCTGTATTGTCGTCTAAATCATTTGTATAAATGACAAACAAAAGTGGACCCAGAACCAATCCCTGTGGAAGACCAGAAGTTTATTTTGATTGGTTCTGATTTGGATGTTGCGAAGCAATTTAACTGTTCCAAGCCAGATGGAGGTGGGCTTTCCAGAGTGTGCACTGTCCTGGACACTGGCCTATGAGTTGTCTTACTCAATTCAGGCTTAATGGTACTCCAACTCTTGAAAGGTTTTAATCTCTGGTGCCTCAGGAAACGTTACACTCCTAATAGCCGAGAAAGCTGTAAGTCCACAAGCCATCAGGAGAACTACTCATTACTTTTCATCTGCCCCAATGTCATTCACCTGGAAAAAATAATGCCTTCTTTCCACAAACTAGGTTCTGTCTTCAATGGCAGGATTGAATGGGTCGAATTTTCCAAATAACAGTGTAATGCCAGAAAATGCTTACCCCCCAACTCAAAGATGATTGTTATGAGTGCATTTCTTCAGGGTGTATTTTTTCTATCATCACCACTGAAATGACTTCACAGAAGCTGGTATCCTGTCACCAAGTCACCCTTTATCTACACGTGCATAGTACTTGACACTGGACCAACCTCCTCAGAGCCAGATCTCAGAGTGAACAAAACTTCTGACACTCCTGTTCTTATCTGTCAGCCAGGGCTCCTTGATTGGACTATTAATCTGGCTCAATAAGGGAACTGAAATTTTATTCCACCTGGTTGGCCTTATTACACTCACTACAGTACTACTTCCTTAGTAATTGTCATTTTCTTGAATTCCTCCCTTCCTTTCAATTCCAGAATTGCAGCTATTTCTCTGATGGTACTTGTATCCTCTCTAGTGAAAACTGACGCAAAATATCTGTTCAATTCGTCTTCCATCTCCTTATCTTCCATTATTAGTTCCCCAGATTCATTTTACACAGGACCACCATTTATTTTGTTAATGCTTCTGAAGAAACATTTCCTATCTTTTTTCACGTTTTTTGGCTAACTTTCTGTCATGCTGTAATTGTTCCCTCCTTATTACTCTTTCAGTGATTATTCTTTTTTTTAAATATTCTGTCCAATATTCTGACCTGCCACCTATCTTTGCACAATTATATGTTTTTCTTCAAGTTTTATACTATCCTTGACCTTTCTAGTTAACCACAGATGGCGAGTTCATCCCTTAGTTTTCTTTTTTGTTGGAATGTCTCTATTTTGCACTTTCTTGAATATCCCCTTAAATGTTTGTTGTTACATCTCTATTGACCTATCCACTAACCTAAATTACTACCTCTTTATTCAGGTCCTCATAATTTCCTTTGTTTAAATTGAGAATTGTAGTCTTGGATCCATACTTCTCTCCTGTAAACTATGTGGAAAATTCAATCATATTACAGTTGCTAGAACCCAGCGCTTTTTCACTCCCGGGTCAGTAATTAATTCAACCTCATTGCTCAAAACCAGGCCCTGTATAGTATATGCTCTACAGGTGGCAAGAGGTATCTTTTATAGGAAGGTTTACAAAATACATAGGAACATAGGAACAGGAGTAAGCTATTCAGGCCCTCAAGCCTACTCCACCATTCAATGAGATCATGGCTGATCTGAGGCTTAACTCCATATACCTGCGTTTGGCTCACAAACCTTAATAATGTAAACAATTCAAATGCAGAAATTTAATCTATACTTAATCGAATTCAAATTCAACCATCTGCCATGGTGGAATTTGAACCCAGGTCCCCAGAACATTACCTGGGTTTCTGGATTAGCAATCCAACAATAACACCACTAGGCCATCGCCTTCCCCTAATACAAAGAGGTTTAGGGCTTTAGCAAATTAATTTCAGACCTAAGGAACTTGATAGTTAAGGGAACATCCATCAGTGGTGGACAATAAAGTTTGAAGATACACAAGGTAACATAATTTAACAGCACAGGTAAATGTATTAAACAGTAAACAGATGAGTAGTTTTTATAATTGCTGCAGATTTTCCTGTTCTTCATGTGATATTGAAAGAGCAAAAGTGTTCACCACGAAACTGCATTGAAATACAATCTCTTTCTGCCATCATGGTAACTTTAGTATGGCTGTCAACTTCAAAAAGCCATGGTCAGGCCTGCAGGCTCCATGCAAATGCTCTGGGATGTTATGGTTTGTCAGTCAGAGCTGCACATAGACTAATAAGGGGGTCTGATTAGTCATCAGTTGGGGTTGTCTGTCCAAGTCTGTTGGGGATGGGCCAAAGTCAGTCCTGGGGTGTCAACTCATTGAAAGTCAAAGGGGGGTTATCAGGGGTCACTGTTGCGGTAGTGAAGTTGAGGAAGTCAATTATGGGGATTGATGTCAGCATGCTGGGATGCAAAGGAGGCGATATTTGTGATGGGCACAACTCAACATACAAGTGAGGGGCAGGGAGATGATAGTGCATTTGAGAACATGGGTTATTTGGGAGTGTAAGGTCATCAATGGTCACAACCACTCCGGATTTGACGGGGTAAGAGTGTAGCTCAGCAGTTGACATGACTAGGCTGTGTGCTACATTGGGCACTGGGAAAGAATGGCACTCTCTTAGCATTCTAAGATGCAATGAAACTAAGGATAGTTGTGTTATTTAGCTTGGTTTTTAAATAGCAATAGATTTACAAATGCGTTCTTGTATTTGCAAGGAATTGTCAACCATGCCATCTGTGCACACTCAGAAGCATTTTTGTTATTCTTCTTCCACTATATGCTCTGTGAAGGGCAATTTCTGGCTGGCAGTGTTGACTGTTGCACGGCTAGACCTTAAAAGTGATGCTGGCACTGGGAATCCCAGGAATCCGAGTAGTACTGACTACTTCCATCCCTGGTGAGTTGGAAGGTAGAATGAGCGGACTGCCATTGGGACGTGGTGCATAGCTCATGAGGCAAGTTTTAGGGGAAACCCACAAGGGTTCACAGAATGAAACCTTCCATGTAACTTGCCAAAATTAACTCTTAGCTGATATTTGGTAAAATTTAACCCCTAGAAACTCAAAGTCCTGAACATAGACCTAATCATTTCCATTACTTTGCATTCCAAGGGGCATTCCTGTGCCATTCCCACTGACTCCCATTAGATGGAATTTCTGTGGGCCAGGTAACCTAATGATTATTATTATAGACTATTCCCAAACTGAACTCCATGTAATTCATTAAAACTGAAAGACTTGCGGATGCTGGGAATCAGAAACAATAGCAGAAATTTCAGGAAAAGCTCAACAGTTCTGAGGAAGGGACACTTAACCTGAAATGTTAACTCTGATTTCTCTCCACAGATGCTGCCAGACCTGCTGAGCTTTTCCAGAAATTTCTGTTTTTGTGACCTTATAATCCATGTTCGTTATGTAGAATTCCATTCCATTTTCTCTCACTCTTATTGTACAGATTTTCTAATCAACGTGAATGTGATTTCAACTATCTTCTTTAATTAACAAAATATTAAAAGCAATATGTACACTGCACTGTGAAGATTTACCTCAAAGGATATCAATAAATTCAAAATTCTAATAGTTTTGTGTCAAATATGTTTTCACTGTTAAATGCTTTCCTGTTGTGAGACTGAATTACTCAATGAATTATTAACTGGTTTTGGAAGAGACATTTACAAATTGACCATTGTTATCTGCAGTTTTAAAGAAACAATGGCCTGAGACTAGCTATGCATTTATAAAGATATGGCAATTTGCTTTGTAAAGTTTTTTATCATTAGAAATATCTTTATTGTACTTTTATATTTTACGTTTAAATGACAGCAACATAACACCAGTTCTGCATTGGAGAGAACAGCTGAAGCTGGATTGATCTTCATGTAGTTGGATGACTTCTGTAAAGATTAGGAACAAAGAAAATAGTGCTTAATTTGTCCATTTTTGGTGTAGTGATGTCACTGCAGGCTGGCTGAAATGTTGACCCTTGTAACAGACCAGATGTTAGCTGTTCTGGCACAGTGAAAGCATCAGAACTGATAAACCACCTTATTATATGAATGATGAATCATGGACATCAGTTTGTTGCATGACTTGCCAATGTCTGTTCATGAGTGGCTTTCATCCGTATAATAATAGTATTTAAAAATGATGGAACCATGCCATTGAAATTTCAGGATTGTGACCAGGACAAGTAAATTATTTTTGTTTTAACGTCCTAACAGTAAACACTCCTGGGGTTGGTAGAGAAAATCCCTCATGTTGAGTGCTCCCTTTTAGAATATTCAATTATTAATAACGTTGGTCTCTCATACTCAGCATAAATATGATTAGAATTAGCACTAATCATGTCATATTGAGCGCCTCTTATGTCAGCTATTCAGCCATAGCAATACCTGACATCATCTCCCGAGGTCACAGACAACTTTGACCTTTCTCCTCATGTGTAGTTTTTCTGCCGTCTCAGAAGCTCTCCTGAATTGATTTAAAACTTTGACTCTTCCCTTTATGAGGCAGTAAAATTGATAATTATTCAGATGGGAACTGAATGTTGAGTGAAAAATCAATGCCACCAGCTCTCTGTTGTGTATAAAATTACTTCTGAGATGCTGGACGGAATGGATGTCCAAGATAAAAGCAGCAGGCAGGGGATCATGGAAAGGATTAGACGGACAGCATTGAAAGCCTTGGGGGCAGCTTTTCAGTGGGTGGGAGCAGGCCGGCAGGGGGTCATTACCAGTAATGATATGACTCATTGATCATCTGTTTATATTACATTGCCATCAGGTTATAAATCTCGGAAGAATGGAGATGGAACTCAGACTGCACACTGCACCAACAGGGTGGGATATTAGTTTATTCTCATTTTCACAGAGATTAAAAAAAATTGATTATTCATTGGTTAGTCATCAAATATGTTTTTAAAGACAATTAGATCTAATGAACACAATGGCTGCTAATAGCCACCGGTTCATCTTTCAGTGTGTTGATAAGTAATATTTCTGAGTATTATAAAGAATGGCTCGTGAATTGTTTAATAGCTTTGAGTAATGAGACTCTAATGACTAATATGATGCAGTTTAATGAGGATGTGTCCATGTCCTAAAAGCCCCTGTGTACTACTGAACCACACGGTTATGGATAGTCCCAGACACTGCTGATCTTAGCTGGGGCCATAAGAGGGGAGGCTTAGTTGGCCTCAATGCCCTGGGCTAGAAAAAAGAGAAATACAGGAAACAAGCATGAACAGCTTATAAGGAGAGGCTCAGGCTCAGCTGTGATGTAATGAACAGTCTCAAACTAAAGTATCAGATAGGACTCGTGATATCACCCAAATTGGAATATTTTCCTCGTATCAAAAACCAAGGAGCTGTAAAATAGCAAAGCGATTTAGTTGCCCTAATATGCAAGTATCTAAAATCTAGTTTATTCGTAAAAATATAATCAAAAAAGCTATTAGGATGTTGATCATTATCTCAAGGGAGCTGGTATGCAAACATGAGTACTGATGCAGTATACAATGCCTTAGTCAGACCTAACTGGAGTAGGCATTCAGTTCTAAGCACCATAAGCACCAGTAATAATATATTGGCTCTGGAGGGGATACATGCTGATTCACCAGAATGATACGACGGCTAGAAGGTTAAGTTATGATTGCAGGTTGTTTAAGCATTATTTGTATTCCATTTTGTTTAGGAGATTCAGAGTAATCCAATTCAGGTGTTTAAATTGATGAAGAAATTTAAAAGGATATATGCAGAGAAAGGTCAGGAAATCCAGGAAAGTAGACACAACTTTAAAATTAGAGATCAGTAGAGTAGGTGTGAAATCAGGAAACATTTTTTCATACGCAAGGAAGTGAAAATCTGGAATACTCTCTCTGTAAACTGTAGTATAGAATGGAGTTTAGAAGTCTCTTTCAGCTAAACAGAATATTGGGTTAGATCACATCAGGAGTACTTTGAAAAGTTTTGGACACCACATCTTTAGAAGGATGTTTTGGTCTTGGAAGCAGTGCAAGGTAGATTTAGACAGATACTTTGATTCCACATGTTTAATTATGAGGAAAAATTATCAAACTCGGGTTGCAGTTCCTGGAATTGAGAAGATTGTGGGATTCTGTTTTTCAAGATATCATGGGATAGAGGTAGAATAGATATTCCTGTTTTGTTGATTGGGAGTTGAGGACTCAGGACCACAGTCTAAAAATTAGAGCTAGACCTTTCAGAACTGAAATTGGGAAATATTTCTACACATTAAGGGTGGTCGAAGTTGAAAGTCTCCTCCTCAAACAGCAATCAATACCAAATCAATTGCTATTTTTTAAATGGAGCCCAGCATTGATTTTTATTCACTAAAAAAGATATTAAGGGATATTGGGCAAAGGCAGCTATATGGAATGAGATCACAAATCAGCAAAGGATCTCACTGAAGGATGAAATAGGCCAAAGTGGGTAAAGGATTTTCTCATGTTTCTAAATGTCAGTAAATGGAATTGATGTACAAATCTAAACGAGAGACAGAACAGTCTCAAAGAACTGAATAGCCTCCTCCCATTCCTATGGCAGAGAGCAAAAAAAGGGTTTGAGAAAAGAGGAAAAGAGCAAAGATAGAACCAAATAGCATATTGGCAAGAGAAAGATGGTAGCCATCAGTACATCTTTCTAAGATCTTGGAATAATTTACTAATTTGTCTTCTATGCATTGCTGTTTCCTTTTTATCAGCTGTATAAAGAGGTTTATAATCATAAAACTGAATGTTACACTATTTTGGCTAGGTGCCAATTACATGACTTTTTTGGAGGGACTCCTACTGTGAGGCCCAGCAAAATTTCTCGCTGTATCTTACCAAACACACCTCATTAGCTACCTTCCCTGCCCCATTAGCACCCCATTCATTTGATTCCATCCCCATCTTATCACGCGCCATTCCTGGTACAGCCTACTGCTTATCAAATTTCCTTGAAAAGACTGGCATCCTTGTGCACATACTATTTTTCAAAGATTGCTGTGTGCCAGGACAATCTGCCATGCCCCTCAGCAAACGTAATGGCACGGCAGTTGCACAGTCATATGGCCCACGTCGCTGACACTTCCCCACTCATACAATGCCATTCTTTCAAACCAACCCCTGTTTAATCACTACATCACACAGTTTACCTATCCTTCTATCCTAAGACACTGCTATTGTCTCCACAATAGCCAGTCATCTCCTACATCTTATCATTGTCCAGTAGGGGAACATCACAAACAGGTAAGCAAATAGACAAGTCCAAATATTTTATCAACAGCCAGTGAAACGGAACACAAACTAAACAGGCAGAGGTTGCAGTTCACCCACAACACAAACCAAATGCTGGCATGATGATGACAACTGGTCTGCAGTCCATGGTGGTCTGCTGCATCCAGCTGACATTGATTGGAACTGTGTGTCAATCAGGTCCTGTCTGCATGTACCTCCTAATGCTGCTGAACTCTTTCATCCTAAAGGAGAGCTTACCTCACCTCAATGTCCTCACCCTTTTCCTTGAACTATTGCTTCCATTTCCCTCAACTCCTCAGCATTTGTTGCACCACCTCTTTGCTGCTCCAATTTTGCACAGCACAGCATGACAGGATGATGCAGCACACACTGTCAGGAATGTACTGGAGGGGCCCCTCAGACAACTCTGAACTGTGAACCACATCTTCTGGAGCCCTATGTACACCAGCTTGGTGAAGATACCACACTGACTGAATCATCAACATATTGCATCAAAAAGGGAATCCCTCCTGCGCCTGACCCTCTTCCCATTTCACCGCATATCGCCCAAGAAACTTGTCATTGAATTCATTAAAGTCCATTGTCTTACTTACATGATTATGATGCAGCGATGTTCTCCTCATCCCACAACACCCTTGGAAGTTCCAGAAGTATGGGTATTTTTGACCAGCATTCATCTCCCTTTAAGCTACTTGCCATTAACTTCTGTATCACTGAGAGCACCAGTGGCATGCTGCAATCTGCCTTTGACCAGCATTTAAACCCCAAGCACATTAATTCTGCATGCATTGTATATAAGCTAAAAAATGATTGCAAATGCATACTTCATGTTTTTTGCGCCTATGATGTCCTAGCATCCAGTAGATGTGGATCTTGTGCTTTTCCGCATCAAACTGACACTGACTTTGGCTATTGTCCCAGCCATTTTCCAGTAGCATTTCACATTTAAGAAATGGCAAGTGATGTCAGCTCATGGTGGACATGATCAGCACTGAGCTCTGTCAGGTACTCAACCCCCAGGGTCTCCATGTCCCTTTTACCTCATTCCACCCAGACACCCCATTTCCATCCTACCCCATGTGGAGACCAATAACATTGAACTTAACGTCCAGCAGTGCACCCTGTCCCCTGAACTGCAACATAACATTCTGATCCTCTATGCTCCCACTCTGGAGGCCACAATGGTGGTCACTGCTGGTAATCATCCCTCCCTATAGCCTACTCTGTTCTCTGATGCTATTCCACATACCCTTTGCACGCTTTGAATTTCTACCTCGTTGCCACCTCCACAAATGCCTTTGCTTTCTCCTACCAGTCTTGTCTTTCCCACTCCTTTTCCTCTACTGACCCTAGAGGCTGCCCCTTAACAATCAATGGATGGGCCCCAGGCCTGTATTCAACCTAGAATTCTGACCGACTTCAATGATACATAACAACCTATACTCCTGATGCTGCCTTTGAAGCTCCCTGACTGATGGTATATGATTCTCCTGACTGCTGATGCTGGCCCTACACAACTACCCACTCCCCTGATGACTGACTGTGGTCATATCTCTGGACTGTGCGCAGGTTATGCTCCTGACTGATAGTACCAGGACGCACTGTCTGACAGCTGACACCCCTTGACTGCTCTGAGGACTAGCTCCCATCAAATTTCCAACAGGGCCTTTTATTTGAATAGACAAGGCAGTGTGTTTGTCAGGCAGGCAGCTGGCACATATTGTAGGTGTTAGACTGACATCTCGGTGTGTGCTGTACATAAACACATGTCTATTCGACCACCCACCCTTCCATCCCCTGGAGATTCCTACTGATGAGATGACAAGCAGCCTGGCTTGTGCATAAAAAGTGCATTAATTCAACGGTACTGATAGCCTTTAGTTCTGTCTGAAGCGCCAACATTTGGCAAGGCAAGGCATGGATGGTGTGAGCGTGCAGATAAGTTAACGAGCACTAAGAGTCCAACTGTGCAGCCCTGAGATACAGCCTGGTCCAATCCATGAGTTGGGTGCCTGTCTCTGAACACAAACTGTTTCTACAGCAGCTTCTCAGTGCTGGTGCCAGTGTGCTGTATAGTGCAGGTCTGTCCTTCTTAAGCCACCTGCAAATGGTTCAGAGCTCAAGTTACCAGGTACCCACCCTGACTTCCATGCTGAGAATTCCTGACTTCTAGCTTGTATGGCACATTCAGTAAGATAGGAAGCTGAATATCAATGAGGCTTGTTGCAGCATTAATAAGATGTTTAACAAGCTATAATCCCCTTGCAACTTGCTGCTCCCAAGTGAGAAACTCCCCTCGCCACTCAATAAATATATAAAAAATGCAGCATGTTAGTCCCAGTGTCTAGATAGGGCTCACCAGACTCCTTGCCTGATTCTGCCAGAAATCACACCATAGCCTACTTCACTCAGACCTCTATAAAATTCCGCCCCTTCAGAATTTTGCAGAGATTTCTCAAAACACTTCACAGCCAGTGAATTATTTTGAAGTGCCTCAGTTGTTGTTATGGAAATAAACATGACAGCTAGTCAACAGTACAAATCTACAGTTTACGGTAAGATTAATGCCTGACTAATGTTTTTAGCAATCACCGTTATGGAGGCAATCTTACCAAGAACACTAAATAAACTGCCTGCTCTTCAAGTACTCCAGTTGCTTCCACTGATCCAACGGAAAATATTTTGTGGTGAATCTTATCATATTTTGGCAAAATATAAGTTTTGCAAGTTTCATGGAGGGTTTCTGTTCACATAATTGAGCAAGTTTACTCACAGTATCATCCTTAACTCACCTCATTAACTAGGTATCAAATTTCTGTGCGCCCTCCTCTTCCTCAATGCTTGCCTCGTTCTCCCATTGCCAGAAATCCTGGAATAGACTGTCATCCCTGGTGCAAGGTCCTTTGAGCCCTGGCTGTGCACCCAGTCAAGCATTGACAGTACAGAATTGCACTTCATCATCAACATAGAGCATGACAACCAGAAACCAGAACTTCTGATGGCACATAGGTAGCACCCCTTGATACTTCCTTGATTAAGCAACGTAACATTCCTGTTTAAGCGCCTGTCAGCACAACTCATCAGTCCATAGCTATGTTCCATATCACAGCCCTCTCTAAGTCTATGCTACTCTTTCCCCAATGTCCACTGTAGCACAGCATCCTATTGTTATTCAATATACATACAGCGCAGCCTTCAGATGATTTAAAGCATCAACTTTTATTTACAAACACTAAAAACCAACAGAAATCAAACAAACAGAATCTGCTTTTCTCTCCCAGAATGCATGTAGACTACTTGCACGTTCAGCAACAACTATTTGACAATGAGTGATCACTGCACCCAGCTGTCATCCACTGGAACTGGTGTCAGTCAAATCCTGTCTGGTTTATAGTGCTCTAAACAGCAGCACTCTGTCATGCAGAAGGTGATATTCCTTCTACACAATGCCCTGACTTTCCTCCTTGGAAGGCTGCTTTCCCAGTGGCACAGCATTCATCATATCCCCTTGTTTGCCTGCTCCAGTTGTGCAGAGCATAGCATACTGGGATCACAGAGCACAATATGTCTGCAGACTATTTAAAGGACCTGTGAGACTGATTCCTGCAGCAGAACCTCATCCTCAGAAGGTCTATCATCTGTTCTATTGTGTCCCTACTGAAGAATGCGCTGCATTGTATTATGCTTTGTCTCAGTCAGGGAGTTGTGTAACGGAATCATCAGCCACGGTCACACTGGGTAGCCTTTGTTCCCAGTAACTAGCTTCGTAAGGCACCTGAATCCTCAAACACAGCAGGAACATGAGTTCTCAAGGTTGTAAGAGTCATGGCAGCTCCCAGGGTATGGGCGCACACATCTAAGAAGTACGGATGACAGCTCACTTGCATGTTGATGAAATGGAATCATTTTCTACCGATGAACTCTACTTGGTTGTGATATAACCTTCTCAGTGTGATGGGAACACAGTAGGTGGTGCTCCGCAACTGGGGGAAACCAGGTAAATGCCTGAGTACTATTGCACAGGCTACAGCATGACCTCATCATACGGAAACAAAATGAACTCAGACAAGCCAGCCACATAAAAGTTCAGCGCAATTATCACCTTGACAGCCACCTGGATTGAATGGGCTCCCACACCTTCAGTTTTACAGGTCCTGCTCAAGCAGCTGGAATAGTTCAATCACACTATCCCAGGACACCTTCAGTCTGAGACAGCACTGCATCTTACTCATCCAGAGCAAATACCATCACAATCAAAATGCTTCAGCCCTCCTCATTGTCCTGTAGCTGTGACCTCACCAAGTGGTGGAGGCAGTTTGGCTTCTGTGGCAGCATTCCTCCAGTGCTTGCTGGCATATCATTTCCTCTTCCATCTCCCTACACATTAAATAAAAATAACCTCTGCCATGGTTGAATTCATCAAACATACTTGCAATGCAACTGAGTTGGGCAAATAAGGAACAGAACAGGTTCTTAACAATGAGAACAGTCAACAGTCATATCTCTTTCAAATGGCAACTTAACTTGCTTCTCCATAGACTGAGACATAGAGCATTCTGACGAGGGAAGCCATGTACTGACTCATCTTGGTGCTTTGACATAGAACATTATTTCAACAATTGCCCCACCAGTCCTGTCGCAAATGGTTAGCAGCAAAGCCTAAATGCTGCAGGCATACTGACCCCTTCTCCTTCCTGTCCAGCGTCACCCATTACAGCTGTCATTACATACATGAGAGTCTTGCATTATACTTACAGTTCAAGTGGAGAGGAAATCAGTTCCATTCCTTTTTGCACCATAGACTGTTTTGCATTAGCTGTGTGATTTGTGGCACACAGCTGCCTCTTAAAGGTTCTCTGTGATTACTTCTACTTCACAGAGATATCTGCCTGCAATTTGCAAGGTCCATTGTCAGGGTGGAATTGCTGTGACCAGCATGTACACCCAGCATACTTCTATACTTCATGCATTTCACAAACACAGCTGAAGTGGACCAGCCCTCTGTAGGTGCATGATTGATGGAATTACCCCTTGAAGGGCCTTCCATTTGTCAGAGATGCAACTGATATCTTTGGCCATCAATTTAACACAGATTGTGTCCACTCCAGGCGTAGTCCAAGGCATTTTCCATTCACAGGTCACTTTTAGCAATTGGTAGATCATGGAAGGGAGCTCAGGTCGAGTTGGACAATGTGAGTACCAAGCTTGGCCTTATCATCATTCCCCACCACCCGCCCCAGCCTCCATGTCCCTTCATACCTAGCACTGAATAGCTCATTTCAACCAAACCTCCACATGTTCCCACCCAGCAACTCATGGTGGCCAATGCATGGCCCTTATGATAGTTGGCAGTGATCATAACTCCATTAGACTCAAGATTGTTCTGAAAAGCACAAGGAGGGGCCTGAAGTCAAAGTTCTCAATGGAAGAAAGGATATTTTTAATAAGATCAGATATGATTTGGCCAGAATGGGAGCAGATACTTTCAGGTAAATCTGGGATGCATTCAAGAAGGAAATATAGAGAATGCAGGGCCAACATGTTCCAATAAAGAAACAGGGTGGGACCATCAACTCCTGTGAACCCTGGATATTAAGGGATGTGCAGCATTGCATTAAGAGAAAGAGGGAGACATATGGTCGATACCAAGGGTGTAAAAGAGTAGAAGCCTAGAGGATTTTCGAATGTGCAAGAGGAAACTTAAAAGGGAGATTTAGAAAAGCTAAAGAGGGCTATGAAAGGATACTGGCAGGTAAAATAATGGAAAATCCTAAGCTGTTTTACAGGTACATTAAGGGCAAAAGGATAACAAGGGAAAGAGTACAGCCCATCTTCATGGGCCACAGTGTAATTCATGTGAAGAGTGAGAAAATGTCGGCACGGATCTAATTGAATACTTTGGGTTGATATTGACGAGTGAGACAATAAGCATGTAGAAATGGGGGGTCAGTCTACGATACAATTAAGGAAATTAGCATAGACAGAAGATTCTGAATGGTTTGACAGGATTAAAAGTAGATAAGCCTCCAGGTTGTTGGGTGAGGCAAGGAGGAAATAGTGAGGGCACTTGCAAATATTTTTCAGTTCATGTCTGTCATATGAGAGTTGCCGGAGGACAGCCAATATAGAACCAGTATTCAAGAAGGGAGCTTGAGACAAACCAGGAAACTACATGTCGGTCAGTCTAACATCAATGGTGGGGAAACTATTGAAAGCAATTCTAAGGGACAGAATTAATCTGCAATTGGAAAGGCCAGGATTGATAAAGGGCAGTCAGCATGGTTTTGTTAAAGGGAGGTCATGCCTGACAAACTTGATTGAATTTTTTGAAGAGGTGACCAGATGTGTAGATGACAGCTACGCTTTTGATGTAGTCTACTTGGACTTCAGCAAGGCTTTTGTTAAGGTCGTACATGGGACATTGATAACAAAGGTACGAGCCCATGAGATCTAAGGAAATTTAGCAAATTGAATCCACAATTACCTGACTGGTTGGAAGCAGAGTGTGATTAAGGGGTGTTTTTCTGACTGACATCTTTGTTCACTGGGGTCTTACAGGGGTCATTGTTGGGGCCCTTGCTGTTTGTGGTTTATAAAAAAGGATTTAGACTTGGATGTAGGAGGGTTAATCAGTAGGTCCACAGACGATACAAATTAGTGGGATAGTAAACAGTCAGGAGGGTAGCGTCAGACTACAAGAGGACATAGGGCTGGTCAGATGGGCTAATCAGTGCCAAATAAAATTCAATCCGGATAAGTGTGAGATGATGCACTTGAGCAGGACAAGTGGGGCAAGGGAATACATGATGAATGATCGGACCTTGGAAAGTACGGCGGATCAAAGGGATCTCCAGGTCCCTTAAGACCGAATGGAATATATCCCAGGATGCTAAAAGAGATGTCAAGGGAAGTAGCAAATGCGCTTATACTAATTTTCCAAAATTTTCTGGACTCTGGGGTGGTTCTGGCAGATTGGAAACAGCAAATGTGACACCACTGTTCAAAAAAGGAAGTAGACAAAAGGCAGGTAACTATAGGCCAGTTAGCTTAACTTCTGCTGTGGGGTAAGTGCTTGTATCTTTAATCAAGGAAGATATAGCATGATATCTGGATAGAAATTGTCCCTTGGGGCAGATGCAACATGCATTCATGAAAGGCAGATCACGTTGAACTAATTTACTGGAATTCTTTGAGAACGTTACAAGCGTGGTGGACAATGGGGAACTGGTGGAAATGGTGTATCTGGATTTCCAACAGGCATTCGACAAGGTGCCGTGCAAAAAACTGCTGCATAATATAAAGGTGCATGGTGTTACGGGTAATTATTAGCATGGGTGAAAGATTGGATAACTAACAGAAAGCAAAGATTTGGGATAAATATGTGCTCTTCTGGTTGGTGATCAATGGCTATTGGTGTGCCTTAGGGATCAGTATTGGGACCGCAATTATTTACAATTTGCATAGATGACTTAGAGTTGGGATCTAAGAGTAGTATGTCAAAGTTTGCAGATGGCACCAACATGAGTGGTAGAACAAAGTATGCAGAGGACACTGAAGGCCTGCAGAGGGATATAGATAGGTTAAGTGAGTGGACAAGGGTCTGGCTGGTGGAGTAAAATGTTGATAAATGTCAGGTCATCCATTTTGGTAGGAAAAACAGCAAAATGAACTATTATTTAAATAGTGAAAAATTGCAGCATTCTGCTGAGCAGAGGGAGCTGAATGTCCTTGTGCACGAATCACAAAATATTGGTTTGCAGGTGCAGCAGGTAATTAAGAAGGCAAATGGAATATTATCCTTTGTTGCTGGAGGGACGGGGTTTAAAAACAGAGAGGTTATGCTGCAGCTGTATGGAGTACTGGTGAGGCCACACCTGGTGTAATGTGTATAGCTTTGATCTCCTTAACTTGAGAAAGGATGCACTGACACTGGAGGGGGTGCAGCGGAGGTTCACTAGGTTGATTGTGGAATTGAGAGGGTAGGTTTATGACGAGAGATTGAGTCAACTGGGACTATAATCATTGGAATTCAGAAGAATAAGAGGGGATCTTATAGAAATATATAAAATTATGAAGGGAATAGATAAGAAAGAAGCAAGCAGGTTGTTTCCACTGGCGGGTGAAACTAGATCTAGGGGCATAGCCTCAATATAAGGAGGAGCAGATTTAGGGCTGAGTTGAGGAGGAACTTCTTCACCCAAAAGCTTGTGAATCTGTGGAATTCCCAGTTCTGAAGAAGGGTCACCGGACCTGAAACATTAACTCTGTTTTTTCCTTCTCGGATGCTGCCAGGCCTGCTGAGCTTTTCCAGCAACTTTGTTTTTGTTCCTGATTTACAGCATCCACAGTTCTTTGGGTTTTTATGAAGCAGTTGAGGCTACCTGGTTGAATGATTTTAAGGCAAAGATAGATTTTTGAATAGTAAAGGAATTAAGGGTTATAGTGAATGGGCAGGTAAGTGGAGCTGAGTCCACAAGGAGATCATCCATGACCTTATTCAATGATGGAGCTGGCTTGAGGGACCAGATGGCCTACTCCTGCTCCTATTTCTTTTGTTCCTATGTTCTCCTGGACCAACTATCATCGATCAGGCTGAGCAATATTTCCACCCTCCTCCTCCCCACCTGTTGAGGTCATGATAGCGACTGTTAGCCCACCCCCAACAGGTTCCCCTTCCGCCAAAGCACAGCATCCCATTTCCTCCCATGCACTTCCTGCTCCCCATCTATGGAGTTCACCCCTTCCCCTCTGCATCTCAGACTGCTGTCTACAATCTCCAGCATTGATTTCCCCCCCTTACCCCTCCCTGCCTCCAATATTCCAGCCAATGCTCATTCCACTGATGGTCCACTTCCTAGACTGTAGTCAGATGGATCTCCTGAACCTGTCCACCCTAAACAGGTGACTGATCATACTTAAACCCCGAGACTGAGTGGATGTTATCTCTTTCTTCTTTGACTTTCATCTCTATATTTAACTGATGGTTCTGCATTAGTCAAAATGGAAATACAGACAGCAAGGTCTGAACTAAGCTGTTAGAGCCTCAATCTTATCACCTAATGCAATTAAAATTTCAAATAGAGACATAAGCAATAAACAGTAGCCAACAAGTTACTCTACACAGATGTTCCTCTGTTTTTGAATGCCAGTATGAGAGCCTTAGAGAGCTAACTGGTTCTAGAAATGTCAGTGCGAATTTTCACAAATGCACAACTGTTCTTAGTATTTGTTGTAAATGCAGTCCAGAAACCTAAATATAGAAATGTATTCTGTCACAATACGTAGTTAGTCACTGTAATGTACACGAATGAGAAAAATTATACGTACTAGCTCAATAGTAGGTCAATACCTATGAAGATGCCTTTATCACACTTCATGATTGCACCATTGTTTATGGGATATCTATTTACGACGGCTTTTTATTCGTTCCAGTCCTTCCTTCAGATCATCAAAGGTTAGCTACTGACGTGGTATTATTGTCGGTCTGCATCAGTGGATGATGAGATTCCTGTTCTTGGTTAAATTCCCATGAATATGATGGGCGAGTTTATTGTGTAGCAGCTCCGAGGATGATGTAACTACAGGGACTGTTGGTTTGGAGATAAGTGAGGTTGTCTTTCTCCATGCTTTGAATTGTTTTCTCAGCCACATCACTGCCACAGAAATTTTAATCTTCACAAGCATACAGCCAATTTCTCCTCCATTAGTACTGACTGCAGAAAGGATGTAGGTGGAACTTGCAGATATGATGACTCATTGACTGACTGTATCAGGACTGCCTAACCAACAATAGCCCCCATTTGACTCAACTGAAGACTACTCCACTTTTACTTTGAGACAGGGCCGTTTGGTTGAAGCACATATAGTGTGTTTGCTGTGCAGGCAGTTGACAAATACTGTAGCTTTGAAATTGACATTGTGCTGTGCCATATGGCACGCTGTGTCTTGACTGATCACTGCTGACAAGCATGACAAGTTGCCTGGCTTTGTGGCTTCACTATGTAGCATAGCAAGACAGAGACTATAGCCGTTAAGCTCTGGCTGATGGGCCAAGGCACAAGAAGACAAAGCAATGCAAAGCAAAATGTTCAGGAATGCTGTGAGCATCCAGGTTAATGCTAGGTGAGTGACTGATAAGAGAGCAGGCAAGAAGCTTGAGATGTGGCTTGGCCCAGTCTGTGAGCTAGGAGGCTGTACCGGCACTTCCAGCAGTATTAAATGAGAGGTGCTGTGTGCTCCAAAGTGCAGTATTGAATTGTAGAAGTCAACTATAAGTGATAGTCAACTATAAGGTGCATAGATCCCGGCACATGTGGCATATGCTGGATGCCAACATCCATGGATATCGGGTGCATGTGGCTGCAACCAATAAGTGTGCCCTGAGATACTGATGCTGGGTGATTGAGATAGAGGTCTGGAGAAGCAAGTAGAGAGCTTGAATGGACTTTCAAGTTAGAAACCTTTTGACATCTAACTTCTGTCTGGCACATGGTAAAATAGGAACTGGCATATTAATGAGATGAGATTAGGCAGTAACAAGAGTGATAAAGAGCAATAACCTCTATTAATAGACCTGTCGTTGTTCATGAGCAAGAATCCCCTCTCAAAGTCTAGAGTTCTGTTGGAAAATGTGACTTGTTGCTCCTGACTTTGAGAATGGCCTTGCTCAACTTCTCATATGATTCTGCCAAATTGCTCGCCATAGAATGCATCATTCAGGTCCTGAGAAGATTCTGACCTATGCATTGTTATCTTACCAAAAGGTACCAATACTCCTTAAATACAGGGTGGCTCAATAATGTAATCGGGTGCAGTGGTGGAAGTTGAATGTTCAACTTTCTGACTCAGATATAAAAGTACGCTACTAAATCTTTAGTTCCATTATTGCTGTAGTTATAAAGCTTCTGTAGTACTTTATATTGTATAAATATATGTGTGTGTATGGTTTCCAAATTCCTGCGAAGTGAAACTGAGTTATCAGGGACCAGGAATGCTATGATCAGATGTGTGAACAGACTCCGTTAGGGTCAGAAATTAGGACACAGAAGTTTGTGTTGACCTGCACTCTGTTGTCCTCAGACGTACACTCTGGGCTGCAAAATATCAGGATGAAACTAAGTGTTAGAGATGTTTAAGATGCAGAAAGTGTTTGAGGCCATAAATAAAGTTGTTGAAATCTCAGGAGGGTAGCCAATGGTTAAGTTCATGAAACAAAAACAGAAATTGCTGGAGAAACTCAGAATGTCTAGCAGCATCTGTGGAGAGAAAGCAGAACTGTTCTGAAGAAGGGTTAATATTATCTCTACTTTTTCTCCATAGATGCTGCCAGACCTGCTGAGTTTCTCCATCAATTTCTGTTCTTGTTTCAGTTTTCCATCATCCGCAGCTCTTTCTTTTACTTAAGTGGTTAAGTTTATGATATGCTGTGATTTATTCACTGTATGTGTGTTGCTGCATTATTAATTACTTATGAGCAGGAACCCCAGCTAACTGTTGCATCCTCATTGGCCCAAGGATAATGAGCCCATTTTAGCCATGTCCATCATTGCCAACCTTAAAGTATTACTATTACTTCTGTTGATTACGTTATGTCTTTACTAAGTGAGTATTTGGTGTGAAGTATTTTTCTTGTCTTCCCTTTTATGAAACTGCAAAAGGAGCAAAGGTCTTAAGAACCTATATGGATGATTCAGTATTTAATGCTAGCTCTACCATTTAATAAGATCATGGTTTGGTTGTGGTCTCAACTCCAGTTTCCTGTCTGCCCACCCTTTACTGCGCAACTCCATTGTATGTCTATCTGAACCTTGAATAAATTCAACCACTCAGCATCTGCTACATTCTTGGTGACAGAATTCCAGAGGCTAATGACCCTCTGAGAAAAGTAATTTCTCTTCAAGACTGTTATTCTTAAACTATGTCCCCTAGTTGTTGACTCTCCTAAAAGAAAACATCCTCCTCATATCAACAGGGTGCAGGTACATAGTTCCTTGAAAGTGGAGTCACAGGTAGACAGGATGGGGAAGAAGGCGTTTGACACACTTGCCTTCATTGGTCAGAACTTTGGGTATAGGAGTTGGGATGTCATGTTGCAGCTGTATAGGACTCTGGTGAGGCCACTTTCAGAATACTGCATACAATTTTGTTCGCTCTTCTATAGGAAGGATGTTGTTAAACTTGAGAGGATGCAAAAAATATTTATAAGGATGTTGCCAAGACTGGAGGGATTGAGTTATGGGGAGAGGCTGAATAGGCTGGGGCATTTTTCCCCCGGAGTGTTGGAGGCCGAGGGGTGACATTATAAAGGTTTATAAAATCATGAGGGGAATGGAGATGGTGAATAGCCAAAGTCTTTTTCTTCGGGTGGGGCAGTCCAAAACTAGAAGACGTAGGTGTAAGGTGAGAGTGGAAAGATTTTAAAAGGACCTGAGAGGTAAATTCTTCGCACAGAGGATGGAGCATGTATTGAACAAGCAGCCAGGGAAAGTGGTGGAGGTGGGTACGATTACAACATTTAAAAGGCATCTGGATAGGTACATGAATAGGAAGGGTTCAGAGAGATATGGGCCAAATGTTGGCAAATGGGACTAGGTCAGATTGTGATGTCTGGTCGGCGCAGACAAGTTGGACCAGTGCGTCTCTTTCCGTGCTGTATGACTCTAAGACTTTATGATCTTACATATTTCAATAAGGTCACTTCTCTGTTCTTCTAACATCTAATGACTAAAGGCCAAACCTTTTCACCCTTTCTTCATAAGAAAAGCCCTTCATCCTAGGAATGAATCTAGTGAACCTTGTCTGACTGCTTTGAATGCATTGGACAACTGTCTGTGTGGAGTTTGCAATTTCTCCCTGTGTCTGCGTGGGTTTCTTGTGGGTGCTCCAGTTTCCTCCCACAGCTCAAAGATGTTCAAGTTAGGTGGATTGGCCATGCTAAATTGTCCATAATGTCCAGGGGTGTGAAGGCAAGGTGGATTAGCCATGGGAAAAATGCAGGGTTACAGGGATAGAGTAGAAGTGTGGGTCTGGGTGGAATGTTCTTCGGAGGGTCAGTGTGGACCTGTTGGGCCAAATGGCCTGTTTCCGCACTGTAGGGATTCTGTAGAGCACCGAAACATGGAAATGTGTAAGTTCAGAGTACGAGCAGGCCATTCGATTTTTCAAGCCTGCTCTGCCATTCAATATAATCATGGCTGATCATCTATAACCTAATTCCCCTCTTGATCCCTTTGTTCACAAGAGCTATATCCACCTCCTTCTTGAAAACACAATGTTTTGGCCTCAACCACTTTTGGTGGTGGCAAATTCCATATGTCTTTTTCAAGTAAGAGTAAAAAAATACTGTCCACAATTCTCCGGCTGTACAATTGCAATAAAACTTCCTTGCTTTTAAATTCCGATTCCTTGCAATAAATCCCAACATTTCATTTGCTTTCCTAATCACTGCTGTACCCGCATATTAACATCCCAACCCTCTGTATCTTCAAGTTCTGCAGGCTATCTCTTTTCAAATAATATACTATTTTTCTATTCTTCCTGCCAAAATTGACAAGTTCACATTTTCACACTTTATACTCCATCTGTCAATTTTTTGCCCAATTTGTTCCGCTATGTTTCTTATCCAATTTTAGCTCTGAAAAATTAACATGCACATCCTTGGTTTTACACAACTATGGGATTAAGACATTGCAATCTGTATTTTTAGTTTAGGAACTGCCAAGCTATTCTTCCACTGATTCACTGTTACTGCACCGCTGCAATGGGTATTTCTCCTGACAGCTTCTGGACCTGCAGCTTCTTGGGTTCTTAGGACCCTAACATTTCCTGAGGCACCAGATGTGACTTTGGTTTAGCCTTTGATAAGATGCTGATAGACCATTTGGTATGTAGGATCATTGATGTGACCATGCAAAAATGCCTATTAGCTGAAGCCCAACTAGACTTCAAACAGGCACTACAACTGGCTTTGTGATTGGAAAATGCAGCAAGTGGAGCACATGAGTTGCAAGGTATTCTGCCAGTTTCACTGAGCTGGGGAACACCACCTGAGTGACAGTAATTGTATAGCCTTACTCAGGACATATCCTGAACACAGGGTCTTTAGGTCAGCCCACAGCAAAACCCCAAAACAAAGCCAAGCCAAGCCTCGGCCAAATGGTTGAACTTTTCTCCAGGTCTAGGCAGGCAAGCCAGTATGCGGACTCGAGACCACCCAACCTAAACTGAGTAAGAGAACTCATAGGCTGGTATCCAGGAGAGGACACACACTGGAACCATGAAATTGCTTAGCCACATCAATATCAGAACTGTAAAAACAGCAAATGCTGGAGATCAGAAAAAAAAACAGAAATTACTGGAAAAGCTCAGCAGGTCTGGTAGCATCTGTGGAGAGAAATCAGAGTTAACATTTTGGTTTACATTCTGACCTTCCCTGAGAACCAGAGGAAACATTAACTCTGATTCCTCTCCACAGATGCTGCCAGATATGCTGAGCTTTTCCAGTAATTTCTGTTTTTTTTTCCCAAATCAGAACCAATCAAAATAAATCTCTGGTTAAATGGTCGCCAGGTTCTAATGGAGGTCAATACTGGTGCAGCTGTTCCATTGATCGCTGAACCAGTCTCTAACAAAATTCACTCTAGACTCTAACCCTTAAGTTTGCACAAGACCTCGGCTAGACAGAGCCAACACTGGGGAACCAGACTGAGGATGCAACCTCGGTTCTGGTCTCTTATGAGAAGTAGCTGGTTTAGTTACCACAGGTTGTAGTAAAAGGCTCAGGCCCAAGCTTGTTGGGGCAAAATTGGTTGAGAAGGATTCATCTTAATTGGATCAGCATGTTTCAACTAGAAAATGGCTACCTGCATTAAGTCCTAATTAAATATCTGGGAGATTTTCGAGAAGGTCTAGGGACTATCAACGGAGCCAAGGCCACCTTACAGTTGACCAGGAAGCAGTTCCACGATTCTGTGAGATCTGCCCAGTGCCATTTGCCTTACGGGCAAAAATAGGGGCAAAAACCAGAAGGTGCAAAGCAAAAGAATCAGCAAACCACTCCAGCTTGTGGAATGGTTAACCCCAGTTGTACTAATTGTGAAGCCTGACAGGCCAGTTCTTCTTCATGTGGATTTCAAACAAATGGTAAACTGCTTTTCACAGCTGGTTAAATATTCAATCCCTCACATGATTACTACCTGAATGGCTGTATATTGGGAGAGGGGAGTGTGCAATGGGACCTGGGTGTCCTTATGCACCAGTCACTGAAGTTAAACATGCAGGGGTAGCAGACGGTAAAGAAGGCAAATGGTATGTTGGACTTCATTGCGAGAGGTTTCGAGTGCAGGAGCAGGGATGTATTGTTGGAGTTGTACAGGGCCTTGGTGAGACCACACCTGGAATTTTGGTATCCTTTTCTGAGGAAGGATGCTCTTGCTCTCGAGGAAGTGCAACGAAAGTTTACCAGGCTGATTCTGGGGATGGCGGGTCTGATATATGAGGAGAGATTGATTAGGTTGGGGTTGTTTTCGCTAGAGTTCAGACAAATGAGGGAGGATTTCATAGAGACTTAAAAAATTCCAACAGGACTGGACAGAGTAGATGCAGGGAGAATGTTCCTGATGGTGGGTGTGTCCAGAACCAGACGTCACAGTGTGAGAATTCGGGGTAGACGATTTAGGAGATGAGGAGCCATTTCTTCACCCAAAGAGTGGTGAGCCTGTGGAATTCATTACCACAGGAAGTAGCTGATGCCAAAACCCTGACTGTATTCGAGAGGTGCTTAGATATAGCACTTGGGGCATATGGGATCAAAGGTTATAGGGAGAAAGCAGGATTAGGCTATTCAGTTGGATGATCAGCCATGATCGTGAAGAATGGCGGAGCAGGATCAAAAGGCTGAATGGCCTCCTCCTGCTCCTATCTTCGATGTTTCTATGCTTATATACAGGATTTATATACAAAGCTGGCAGAGGTGTTGTCCTTCATGAAGCTGAGCATGTGCCAAGTGTTCTTGCAGTTGCAATTAGGTACGGATTCCCAATAGTAGCCAGAATGAATACCCATAAGGGTTTGTACCAGCGTACAAGACTGCCATTTGTGATGTCATCGGCCTGTGCAGTTTTTCAATGGATGATGGAGAAAAAATTTTCCATGGTCTGCCTCAGGTCGCCATTTGTCTAGATGATGTGCAATGACAGGGAAGTCCAACAAGGAGCACTTAGAGAACCTAGACATTTCTCCCAGGTGGGTGTATGCCTTAGAAAGGTAAAAATGTGTGCTCCAACACCCGAAGTGACCTACTTGGGCTACAGAGTTGACAAGACCATGTTACACCTGTTGGAAGATAAAGTGAGGGCAATCGAAGCCACACTGGCTCCCACATCTGTACTGCAGCTTAAATTTTTCCTTGGACTAGTGAATTGTTACGGAATGTTCATACATTACCTGGCCTCCATCCTGGCACAATGGCATTGACTCCTAAAAAAGGGGTCAGCCTTGGAAATGGTCACATAACCAAGCCATAGTTTTCAACGAAATGAGGAAACAGTTATCATCCTCAAAGGTATTGGCATACTTTGATCTCAAGTGAGATTTGGTATTGAGATGCGATGCCTCCCTGTACGGCATCGGGGTAATATTAACTCATAAGGGCCCAACATAACGGAAAGCCCAATAGTGTATGCATCCAGTACTTTGGCTAATGCTGAGCGTAAATAAGCCCAGATAGAGAAGGAAGCTTTGGTGGTCAGATTTGGAGTCAGGAGGTTCCGCCAATACTTTTAGGGATGTAAATTTGTTATTATAACGGACCACAAACCCCTGCTAAGACCACTATAAAGAGGACAAGACAGTGCCGCCCATAGCTTCAGGCTGAATTCAGTGGTGGGCTCGAAGACTAATTGCCTATAATTACATTTGGAACACTGTCCAGGAGACCAAGTAACAAACACGGATATATTAAGCTACCTCCCACAGGCAGATACACCATCAGTGGTATCACCACTGGAAGAGTTTGTTCTGGTTTTCAACATTTAAACTGGCAAAACTGAAACAGATGGTGGTGATGGGGGAAACCTAAGGTCCCTCACAACCAGAAGTGAAACCTTTTTGGACCTGGAGAGACCATATCATAGTAGAGGATAGCATATTATTATGGGGAGCACAAGAGTGTTGTCCCAAGCAAATGTCGCTGCCAGATAGTGACTGAACTTCTCCAGGGTCATCCCAAGGATTCACCGAAATGAAGATATTGGCGAGAGGTTATGTCTGGTGGTCAGGATTGGATGCAGACGTAGCTGTATTGATAGGCCTGTGCCCAGAATGCCAACAAGGATAAAAATTATGGCCAACAGTTCCCCCACATTCTTGGGAATAGCTGGGTAAATTCTGGATTTGATTACACGTCAGCTATGCGGGTCCTTTCATGAGTTCAATGTTCTTTGTCATTGTGGATGCCCACTCAGAGTGGTTGGACATGCACAGGGCTTATTTGTCAAGCGTGGGACAATAATAGAAAAACTGCACGCATCTTTTGCAATACACGGACTCCTAGAAGTGTTGGTCACAGATAACGGGCTATCTTTTTCCAGCAGGGAATTCAAGTATTTCCTAAATTCAAATGACATTCGACATATAAGTACAGCTCCATACCATTTATCGTCCAATGATCTGGCAGAAAGAGCAGTCCAAACTTTGAAGACATGCTTAAATAAACAGCCTACTGCTTCATGAGATACCAAACTGTCCCAGTACCTGCCTGATTATAGGACCACCCCACAAGCACCTACAGTGATAGCTCCAGCAGAGTGGCTAATGGGGATAAGAGTCCAGTCCAGGTTAAATCTGATCTTCCCGGAACTGGGAGTGAGGTGAAACAGCATCAGGAACGCCAGTGCCGGACACAAGACTCCGCTAAGCAAGAGAGACAGTGTACTTCAGGCAACGAAGTTTGGAGTAGGAACCACGAGTAATGGCCCTGCATGGGTAAGAGGCACGGTCGACACAAGAACAGGTCCAGTGACATATAAAGTTCAGGTAGGTCTGACAGTCCTGACAAGCCCATGAGCCATTAGAAAGCTGAAAATTCGCAAACGGGGCAGGAGGAAAATGTGCCCAGCTCCTCGAAACAACTGGAAAGGCTGGCAGAACCCGTGGGTTCTCCCTCTTCATCAAACATTGGAGACACCTCAGAAACTGAGATGGACAGTGGATGTCAACGCCTTGACACCTTTGCCGCCTGAAGTAGAGAATGAATTTCTTCTGAGATGCTCCAGACGCAAGAGCCAAGCTACTGTGCGTTATACACCACCCATATCTGAGCCAAGGTCAGGCAACCTGAACCAGTGCCAAAACAGCCCAAGAGGAGCTACAATAAAAAGAACCAGCTTATGACGTCAGACTCAGAGGGGGAGAGATGTAGTGAATGTAACAAGGTCAGCCAGGTCGACATCATAGATTATGAGTTCCTTGATTGAGTCTGTTAATCTGGTCCAATCAGGGAGCCCTGGCTGACAGATAAAAGCAAGAGCGGCAGACATCCTGTCACTCTGACAGCTGGCTCTGAGGGAGTTGGATCAGTGTGTAGAACTTTCCACATGTAAATAAAAGATGGCTTGGTCACCGGCCTTTGTGGAGTTATTTCAGTTTGCGTGCAGCAAAACCCTACAAACAGCAATAAGCTGATGACAACTTAATTTGTTTTAGTGGAGTTAGTTGAGAAATAAATATTGGCCATATTACCCAAATAAATCTTCTGTGCAGTGGGATTTGGGTACCCACTTGAGAGGCCAGTTACCTTTTTTTATTCACTCATGAGACGTTTTCTTTGCTGACTGGGCCGGCAATTATTAACTATCCCTAGTTTCCCTTGGGAAACTGGTGGTGAGCTGCCTTCTTCAACCACCACCCTTCTTCAGAAAAAGGGTCCCGACCCGAAATGTCAGCTTTCCTGCTCCTCTGATACTGCCTGACCTGCTGTGTTCCTCCAGCTCCACACTGTGTTATCCCTAAAAATAAGGTGTCAAGCTGGTGAAGCTACCAAACAAAACTAGAATATAGAACAGTACAGCACAGAAACAGGTTGTTCAATGTTGTGCTGAACATGACACCAAATGAAACTAAGCCCTATTGCCTGCCCTTGGTCCATATTCCTCCATTTCTTTCATATTCATGTGCTTATCTAATAGTCCCTTCAATGCCTCAACCACCACACCTGGCAGCGCATTCCGGACTCCTACCCCACTCTGTAAAAAAACTTGCCTCTCACATCTCCTTTGAATTTTCCCCCCTCACCCTAAATGCATGCCCCCTAGTATTAGACAGTTCAACTCTGGGAAATAGATTCTGACCATCAACCCTATCTATGCATCTCATAATTTTATAGACTTCTATTAAGTCTCCCTTCAGCCTCCGCTGCTCAAGAGAAAAGAACCCGAGTTTTTCTAGCTTCTCCTTATTGCTCATACCCTCTAATCGAGGCAGCATCCTGGTCAACCTCTTCAGCACCCTCTCTAAAGCCTCCACATCCTTGTCAGAATTGAATGCAATTCTCTAAGTATGGCTGAACCAAAGTCTTATAAAGCTGCAACGTGATGTTCTGACTCTTGTACGCAATCCCCTGACCAATAAAGGCAGGCATGCCATATGCCTTCTTTACCACCCTCTCTACTTGCCTGGCCACTTTCAGAAAGCTATTGACTTGAACCCCAAGATCCTTCTGGACATCAATGCTGTTCAGAGTCCTGCCATTAACTGTAAACTTTTCTTTAGCATTTGATCTCCCAAAGTGCAGTACCTCACACTTTCCTAGATTAAACTCCATCTGCCTTTTCTCCACCCATATCTGCAACTGATCTATATCCTGCTGTATCCTTTGACAACCGTCTATTCTATCCACAACTCCACCAATCTTTGTATCATCTGCAATCTTGCTAACCCACCTATCTATATTTTCATCCGACTCATTTATACATATCACAAACCGCAGAGGTCCCAGTATGGATCCCTGGGGAACACCACTATATCATAGAATCATAGAATCCCTACAGTGTGGAAACAGGTCCTTTGGCCCAACAAGTCCACACCAACTCTCAGAGCATCCCATCCAGACCCATCCCACTATAACCCACCTAATCTATACATCCCTGAACACTACGGGAATTTAGCATGGCCAATCCAGCTAGCCAGCACATCTTTGGACTGTGGGAGGAAACCGGAGCACCCGAAGGAAACCTATGCAGATCAGGGGAGAATATGCAAACTCTGCACAGACAGTCACCCAAGGGTGGAATCCAACCCGGGTCCTAGGCACTGTGAGGCAACAGTGCTAACCACTGAGCCACCGTGCTGGACCTCCAACCTGAAAAACACCCTTCCATCACTACCCTCTGCCTTCTATGGACAAGCCAATTCTGAATCCACGCAACCAAGTCACAATGGATCTAATTAATCTTAATCTTCTGGATGAGCCTACCATGAGGGACCTTGTTGAAAGCCTTACTAAAATCCATGTAAACAACTTCCACTGCTCTACCCTCATCATTGACCTTTGTCACCACCTTGAAAAATTCATTCAAGTTAGTAAGACATGACCTTCCCTGCACAAAGCTATGCTGACTGGCTCTAATTAGACCATGATTTTCCAAATGTGTGTAAATTCAATCCCTACGAATTCTCTTCAATAGCTTCCCAAACATGAATGTGAGACTCACCAGTCGGTGGTTTCCTGGATTATCCCTATTTCCCTTCTTGAACAGAGGAGCAACATTAAATACTCACCAGTCCTCCAGGACCTCTCCAGTGGCTAATGAGGATACAAACATCTTGTTCAAGACCCCAACAATCTCTTCACTTGTCTCTCTCATCAACCTGGGGTAGATACCATTGGGCCCTGGGGTCTTATCTACCTTAATGCCCTTCAAGACACCCAACACCACTTCTTTCTTGAACTCAAAATGCCCTAGCATATTACCATGCTCCAAACAAATCTCACTATCTTCCATATCCTTCTCCTGGGTGAACACCAATGGAAAGTGCTCATTTAGGATCTCATCCACATCCTCTGCTTCCAAGCACAAGTTCCCTATTTTATCCTTGATTAGTCTTACCTTTTCTCTAGTTATCCACTTGTTTTTGATGTATCTATAGAATGCCTTGGGATTCTCTTTAACCCTACTTGCCAAGGTCATTATAGGGAAAGATTATAGGCAGAAGGTGGGAGCAGGGTACTGAGTTGGATGAACAGTCATGATCATACCAAACAGGATATGTACACCTACTTGAAGGGTACCACATCCACAACCATCCACTCCCTCCACCACCCATGCTCAATAGCAGTTGTTGTGCCATCTACAAGATGCCTGACACAAGTTCACCAAGCGCCCTTCAACAGCACCTTCCAAACCCATGACTTCTTCCATTTAAAGGACAGCAGATACATGGCAACACCACCACCTGCAAGTTTCCTACTTCTTGGCAAGCCACTCACCATACTGGCTTGGAAATGTATTGCCGTTTCTTCAGTGTTGCTCAGTCAACGTACTGAAACTGCCATTGTGGGTCGCCTTAACAACAAATGGACAATAGTAGTTCAAGAAGGCAGCTTCACACCATCATTTCGAGGGTAGCCATAGACGGCAATAAGTGCTGGCCTGGCAAGAGATGCCTACATCATGTAAATTAATAAAAACAGCCAAAACATCCAGATGATGATGAGTTTGAGGATGCAATAGACATTGGAAGCATAATACTGCATGAAATTGCTGGATACAACAGTTACCAAAGGGAGATTTTTGCAACCATTCAGACCATAAATCTGAAGCTGAAACTTAGCACTTGAACACAGAGTAACATAATCCCACTCAAACCATAACAGAAAAGCTGACCTTAACTTCTGAAAGTAAATCGGCTATTCAAGGTGCTCTAAAATGGCATACTGATGGACTGCAACAGTTCAAGAAGGCAACTCACTATCATTTTCTCAAGGACAAATGTGGATGGGTAATAAATCCTGGCCCAGCCAATGATGCCCTCACCCTATCAACGGATTTTAAAAATCGCTTCCCAAAGCTCTTAGACCCTTTCTTTTAGAGGTTCCTTGAAACGTGCATCTCTAACCAAGCTTTAAATCGTCATCAATTATATCTCCCTAAAAAAAGCAGAAAATGCTGGAAGTTCTCAGTGCATTAGGCAGCACAAGGGAATGACTTTTCATCAGAACTGGAAGAGTTTTGGTTGAAAGGTCATCGAACAGAAACAGAAACTTGTTTCTATCCCTACAGATGCTGCCTGGTTTGCTCACTATCTCGAGCATGTTATCTCCCCTGTTTTAGATTTTCAGCATCTGCAAAATTTTGCTTTTGTACTGATACCATCTTTTATGGCTCAGATCAAATATTGTCTGATTAGGCTCCTATAAAGTGCTGAAAGTATAAATATTTTATGATATTATAGTGCCAAATGAATATACATTGTTATTAAAAGGTAAAATCTTTCTCAGATTTATACATTTTAGAACAGAAGGGGAACTGAATCACAAAGCAGCTTGCCCACAGTGGGGCAATCACAAAGCAGGAAAATAAAGAGACAACTAAAAGTTCCCAGAAGGAAATGAACATTTAGAAAAATAAAAACCCAAATTAATTTTGATGTGCTTTGGTCATTGTTCCTTCCAATTTCCTTCTATAGTCCGTTTGTTGCACTGCACAGTCCTTTTAAGACTGGCTTACCTGCACATATTGTAAAAGAAACGTTCTAGCACAACCTGTTTGTCCTCTCTGCAGTAAGTGCTGGACCGCTGCACAGCTGCACATTTGTGCAACTTAGAGGGAAAATTGGTTTCAGTTAAATTATAAAATGTGAGTCCTTTGGATAAAATGTCACTGGCCTAGAATTACATTGCATTTAGATTAATTAAAAAAAAACATTTTATTGACTCTCTATAAAATCCTGTGAGCTTCAGTACAAAATATTTTTGCTCTAAAAGAAAAGAAACAGCTGCTGTGTCACAACATTTAAATTTTTATAAATGATATCCAGCTTAATTAATTAAAACTATTGGTAAAATAATTGGCTGTAATTCTTCAGCCTATTTATATGCTTTACATGTAGTTGCACTACTCTTAATTTCAGAAGGATGAAAACATAATGGAGTGAATAGAAGGGACTATTTGTGTTACTGGTGCAATAGTCATGCCTGGAGGCTAGACAGCTGGTGTGTGTCAGACTAGCTGTATCCTGCCAGCTTAATGGAGTTTGGGTGGCGAACGGGAAGCTCTCAGTTAGGGTCAGATTATGGTCAGATGGGTGGATATGTAGCGAGAAAAGGGTAAGGAAGAAGACATTGTAGTCGTATCTTCAACGCAGCTGGCACCTGCCGCTGGTGCACAGTAGGGAAGGAGCAAGGGTCAAAAAGCCATTTGTTCAGCACTCCAGTGAAAATGCGACGTGGTTTGAGAATTAATCATCATTAACTATTTTCTGCATTTTGTTAAAGCAAATTGATTTGTGTCACTAACTCCATCAGTCAGTCTCTATAATGTATAAATGCAAATGTTCCTTTGTTGCTTGAGTTTTATTATGCCTTCAACAGACTTTGGCAAAAGTTCATGAAAAATAATGTAATTTAGATACTCCCACTGGAAGCTGATATGATATTATTTGGACTATTATCTTAAAAGCATTTCAAAGACAGTTGCAAAAATGAGACGGCTGCCTGATGGTATCAGTTGGTAGAGGCAATGCCAGTGCTTACAGAACAAGTTATTTGATCTCTGTGAGGTGATGGTAAGGCATGATAATAGCCCTTATTCTACCTGGGCTGCAGGAGTGGAATCAGGTCTAGTAGGTTACCAGTGAATGCTGCTCTAAAGTGCTTGAAGTGACTTAGTCAGGATTAAGCTTGGTTTTGATTTTCCCTCTCCCTCTCCAGGTCAGGCTTGGGGTGAGAAGTGATCTTGTCGATGGATTGCAGTTAACACTTGTGAAAATGTACGTTAGCAAAAGTTAAACTTTCAAGAAAGGCAGAATACTGGGTAGTGTTAATCCAGAACAGATACTTTTGCTTCATACTTTGCTGTTCAAAGCGATGCTGTAAACTTTGCTTTGTCTGAAAACATTTATTTATCTGGCTTCTAGTATTGTCTTAAAAGAAAAGATCGCAAGTCATTGAAGTCTTTTGCATACTTCACTCAAACTGATGGGTGACATGCTGTTTCCCTGCTCCTGGGACCTATGCATTGTACATCAGAACATGTTCCCATGTGCCACACATGAGGTTTCAATGGGATTATCTGTAGTTTGGAGTGGGTGGGGAAGTGAATACAACTAAAAGTAAAGTTGTCAGTGGGCTACAATGTCCTTGCAAGATGATTTCGCTTTCTACTGATACTGCTTGGATCTGGAGTCTAAATATGACCTGAAGTCATTGTAAAGCAGAGATGGTCACATTGCAGATAACAAGGTGTAGAGCTGGATGAACACAGCAGGCCAAGCAGCATCAGAGGAGCAAGAAGGCTGACGTTTCGGGCCTGGACCCTTCTTTTGAAGAAGGGTCTAGGTCCGACACGTCAGCCTTCCT
>NC_063343.1:13325451-13349922 GCF_021869965.1 Rhincodon typus | reverse complement strand
TGAAGAAGGGTCTAGGTCCGACACGTCAGCCTTCCTGCTCCTCTGATGCTGCTTGGCCTGCTGTGTTTATCCAGCTCTACACCTTGTTATCTCATAGTCACGTTGCATTTCACTTTGGCCCTGATGTAGAGTGTACAGGGTGCTCGTTTGATGTCCATATGAAGCTGAAACCATCGAGCATCCTATAGTGTAAACTTATAAATATTGTATTCACTGGCCATTCAAGAGACATATAGCCCTGCAACAAGCTTCAACCAAGAAAAACAATGCAAAACTATAAGAAATGTAGATTTGTCTGGTTAAATTTATAGTCAGTAATGGCTGCTTGGATGTTGATTGCTTGGAGGAGGGTTTCAGTGGGATTTTATGTTTATGCCATTAAGTATCAAGGAAAAATGATTAGACTGTCTCTTGTTGCAGATGGTCCTTAGCCGTCATTTGTGTGGTGCAATTGTCATTTGTCATGTGACCATGTCAGTATGCAGGCTACTGAATTATTATCTGCAGATAGTCTGTGAATGAAACTGGACTGTATGCAATCTTCTGACCTTATGGAAGGAAAGCCAGTGATGAAGCAATGAGATTGTAAGTCCTAGAGTATGGTCATGAGAAACATGTACAGTGCTATCCCGGGGCTGAGATGGTTGGCTTCCAATCACAGCCAATGTCCTATGCATTAGCTACCATTGCAACCAGCTGTCCCCAGATTGTCACCAACCTCCATTTTGCGAGGGCTGCTTGACACAATACTCAGTCAAGTCCTGCCTTGTTGTCAAGGGCAGTTACTCTCACGTTATCTCTGGAATTAAGCTTTTATAGAGTCATGCAGCATGAAAAGAGACCCGTCGGTCCAAAACGTCCTTGACAACCAGACATCCCAACATCACCTAGTCCCATTTTCCAGCATTTGGCCCATATCGCTCTAAACCCTTCCTATTCATATACCCATCCAGATGCCTTTCAAATGTTGTAATTTCACGCGCCTCCACCACTTCCTCTGGCAGCTCGTTCCATACACGCACCACCCTTTACATGAAAAGGTTACTCCTCAGGTCCTTTTTGAATCTTTCCCCTCTCATCTTAAACCTATTTCCTTTAGTTTTGAACCCCACCCAGTCTAGGAAAAAGACTTTGATGATTCATCCTATCCATGCCCCTCATGATTTTATAAACCTCTGTTAGGCCACCCCTCAGTCTCAAAGCTCCAGGGGAAAAAAACCCAGCCTGGCTCAGCTTCTCCCTATAACTTGAATCCTCCAATCCCGGCAACATAAGACCATAAGACATAGAAGCAGAAATTATGCCATTCGGCCCATCGAGTCTGCTCCGCCATTCAATCATGGCTGATATGTTCCTCAACCCCATTCTCCTGCTTTCTCCCTGTAACCCTCGATCCCCTTGATAATCAAGAACCTATCTATCTCAGTCTTAAATGTACTCAGTGACCCGGCCTTCACAGCCTTCTGTGGCAGTGAATTCCGTAGATTCACCATTCTCTGGCTGAAGAAGTTTCTCCTTATCTCCGTTCTAAAAGGTCTTCCCTTTACTCTAAGGCTGTGCCCTCGGGTCCTAGACTGTCCTACCAATGGAAGCATCTTCCCAACATCCACTCTGTCCAGGCCATTCAGTATTCTGAAAGTTTCAATTAGACCCCCCTTCATCGTTCTAAATTCCAATGAGTATAATCCCAGAGTCCTCAAACGTTCCTCATATGTTAAACTTTCCATTCCTGGGACCATTCTCATGAACCTACTCTGAACCCGCTCCAGGGCCATTGCATCCTTCCTGAGATATGGGGCCCAAAATTGCACACAGTACTCCAAATGTGGCCTGATCAGAGCCTTCTAAAGCCTCAGTAGTGCATCCCTGCTTTTATATTCAAGTCATCTCAAAATAAATGCCAACATTGCATTTGCCTCCCTGACTACTGACTCAACCTACAAGTTTACCTTGAGAGAACCCTGGACTAGAACTCCCAAGTCTCTTTGCACTTCAGACTTCTGAATTTTCTCCCCATTTAGAAAATAGTCCGTGCTTTTATTCTTCTTACCAAAGTGCATGATGTCACACTTTCCCACGTTGTACTCCATCTGCCACTTCTTTACCACTCTCCTAACCTGTTCAAATCCTTCTGCAGCCTCCCCACCTCCTCAACACTATCCTTGTATCGTCTGCAAACGTAGCCAGAATGCCCACAGTTCCTTCATCTAGATCATTAATGTATAAAGTGAAAACTTGTGGTCCCAACACTGACCCTGGCAGAACACCACTTGTCATCATGAGAAAGACCCCTTTATCCCCACTGTCTGTTTTCTGCCAGACAGCCTTGGATCTTCTTCCCATGTTAGCACCTTGCCTCTAACATCATGGGCCCTTTTCTTACTCAGCAGTCTCCTGTGTGGCACCTTATTAAAGGCCTTTTTGAAGTCCAGGTAGATAACATCTATTGGCTCTCCTTGGTCTACCCTGCTCGTTACTTTCTCAAAGACTTCTAGCAGATTTGTCAGGCATGACCTCCCCTTGATGAAACCATGCTGACTTTGCCCTATTTTACTATACAGTTCCAAATATTCAGAAATCTAATCCTTTACAATGGACTCCAAAATCTTACCCACGACCGAGGTTAGGCTAATCAGCCTGTAATTTTCCGACTTTTGCGTTACTCCCTTTTTAAACAGGGGTGTCACGTTTGCGATTTTCCAGTCGTCTGGGACCTTCCCTGACTCTATCGATTCCTGAAAGATCACCACTAACACTTCCACTATCTCTTCAGCTAGCTCCTTTAGAACTCTGGGGTGTAGTCCATCTGGTCCAGGTTATTTGTCCACCTTCAGGCCAATCAGTTTTACTAGCACCTTTTCATTGGTGATGGCCACCACACTCAGCTCTGCCCCCTGACTCTCTTGAATTTTTGGGAGATTACTCGTGCCTTCCGCCGTGAAGACTGACACGAAGTAATTATTCAATTCCTCAGCCATTTCCTTGTTCCCCACTATGATCTCTCCACCATCATTTTCCAGTGGTCCGATGTCCACTTTTGCCTCTCTTTTGCCCTTTATATATCTAAAGAAACTCTTACTGTCTTCATTTATATTACTGGCTAGCTTACCCTCATATTTAATCTTCTCTGTCCTTATTTCTTTTTTTGTTGCCCTCTGTTGGTCTTTGTAAGCTTCCCAGTCCTCTGGTTTCCCACTGCTCTTTGCACATTATATGCTTTCTCTTTTGCTTTTATGCTATCCCTGACTTCCAAAGGCAGCCATGGTTGCCTCATCCTCCCTGTACCATGCTTCTTTTCCCTAGGGATGAATTTTTGCTGCATCTCCTGAATTACTCCCAGAAACTCCCATCCTTGTCAACCTCTTCTGCACCCACTCAAGTTTAACAATATCCTTCCTAAATTGTATGCAGTATTTCAAAAGTGGCCTTACCAATGTCCCATACAACTGCAAAATGACATCCCAACTCCAATACTCAATGTTCAATGAAGGTAAGCGTGCAAACATCTTCTTCACCACCCTGTCTACCTGCAACTCCACTTTCAAGAAACCATGCACCTGCACCCCAGATATCTTTGTTCAGCGGCACTCCCCAGGGCCCTACTGTTAGCCATTTAAGTCCTGCTTTGGTTTGCTTTACCAAAATGCAACACCTCATATTTATCTACATTAAACTCCATCTGCCATTCCTCAGCCCACTATACTCTAGATGATCTTCTTCACTGTCCACTATAGCACCTAATTTGGTATCATCTGCAAACTTAGTAAACATACCTCCTATATTCACATTCAAATCACTTATTTAAATGATAAAAAGCAATGGATCCAGCAGTCATCCTTGTGGCACACCGGTGGTCACAGGCCTCCACTCTGAAAAACAGCCCTCTACCGCCACCTTCTTTCTACCGTCTTCAAACCAATTTTGTTTCCAGTTGGCTAGTTTCCACTGAATCCCATGTGATCTAACGTATTTAACTAGTCTACCATTGGGAACCTTGTCGAACACTTTGCTGAAGTCCATATAGATAACGTCTACTGCTCTGCCATCACCAATCTTCGTTGACACCATTTCAATAAACCCAGACAAGGTAGTGAGACATGATTTCCCTTTGTAGATGTTTGAACCAAATCTGAATAAGACCTGAAAATGAGTAGTTCTGTTAGAATCCAAACTGAGCATCAGTGAGCAGCTTATTGTTAAGTACTGCTTAACAGCACTGTAACAATGCCATCTATCATTTTGCTACTGATTGAGAGTAGATTGATAGGACTGTAATTGGCCAAATAGGATTCATCTTGCTTTCCTGGATAGGACATATCAATGCAATTTTCCACGTTGGTGGGTAAATGCAACAGTTATAGCTGTTCTGGAACAGCTTTCCTCAAAATGAGGGGCAACCTGTTAGAGTTCTACAAGATTATGAAAGGCGTGGACAGTCAGAAGCTTTTTCCCAGGGTCGAAGATTCAGTTACTAGGGGGCATAGGTTTAAGGTGCGAGGTGCAAGGTTTAACGGTGATGTACGAAGCAAGTTTTTACACAAAGGATGGTGGGTGCCTAGAACTCACTGTGGGGGAGGTAGTGGAAGCAGATACGATAGTGACTTTTAAAGGGTGTCTTACAAATACATGAATAGGATGGGAATAGAGGGATACGGTCCCCGGAAGGGTAGGGAGTTTTAGTTGTGATGGGCAACATGTCAGTGCAGGCTTGGAGGGCCGAAGGACCTGTTCCTGTGCTGTAATTTTCTTTGTTCTTTGTTCTTTGAAATGCAGCTAGTTAAGGAGTATGGGTTTTCAATACTGCGGCTAGATTATTGTCAGAGCTCATATTCTTTGCTGTACCAAGTACTTTCAGCTGTTTCTTGATATCATGTAGAATGAAATGAATTGGCTGGAGGCTAGTATCTGGGATGTTGAGGACCTTAGGAGGAGGCTGAGAAAGATCATCCACTTGGCACTTCTGACTGGAGATTATTGCAAAAGCTCTGCCTTATTTTTTGGACTAAACTGTTGGATTCCTCCACCACTGACTCTGAAGATGTTTATGGAGCATTCTCCTCCTGTTAGTTGGTTATTTGTTGTTACTCAGTGGAGTAGTGCACTGAAAGTCAGGTCCCACTATTCCTGGAGTCATCACAGAATTAAAAGATTTTTGAAAATACACCAAACTCCCCATTTTACCTTTTTTTTAGACCCAGATTGACAGAACCAATGGACCAGGTTTCTGTACTTAATAAAGATAACTGTTTATTACAAGTAATTAGACTCTAAGTACAGGTAATCAATTATGAACTGTTAAACCAGAGTTCCTCTCCAGACAGCCACTGAATTTGCACCACAATCATTTTGGCTATATCAGTCCTTGTTTAAAAATCACATTGTGGACGTATTGTTCAATGTTTCCTTAGCTGATCCAGGGTTATGATCCATGGTCATGACAACTGGACTACTAATCTAGAGGCCCAGGCTAAATCTCTGGGAGCAGAAATTCAAATCCCACTGTGGCAATGAATAATACCTGGAATTGAAATCTGGTGTCATAATGATGTCTATGAAGCTATCATCAATTGTTGTAAAAGTTCATTTAGTTCACAAACATTCGTTAGGGAAGAAGACCTGTCACCCTTACTTGGTTTGGCCTGTATGTGACTCCAGGTCCAAAAAAATGTGATTGACTCTTAACTGCCCTCTGAAATAGCCTAGGAAGCCACTCATTTCAAGGGCAATTAAAAATTGGCAACAAATGTTGGCTTTACCAGTGACACCCACATCCCATGAAAAGTTGCCCACACTCAGTACTGTTTTTCAAAAGCTTAAGCCACATTGTACCAGGTGACATTCTTCTATTTCACCCGCCAATCCACTTGTGGCTCTCAAAATTATATTGCCAGATGTGAATATTAGAAGCAGTTTTATGAACGTATGACCATACACAAATGACAACAAAATAAAGATTTCTGAAGAAGGGTCTAGGCCCGAAACGTCAGCTTTCCTGCTCCTCTGATGCTGCTTGGCCTGCTGTGTTCATCCAGCTCTACACCTTGTTATCACAAAATAAAGACAACTTGGTCCATCGAACTGAAGGGGCATAGAGTACAAGACTAAAGAAGTGATCTTCAACTTGTACAAGGTACTTGTTAGACCTCAGCTGGAGTATTGTCTACAGTTGTGGGTGTCACATTTTTGGAAAGATGTGAATGCATTGAAGAGAGTGCAGAAGTGATTTTTAAGAATGGTTCCAGGAATGTGAAACTTCAGTTATGAGGATAGATTGAAGAAGATGGCGCTGTTGTCCCTAAAGACAAGAAGACTGAGAGGAGATTTGACAGAGGTTTTGAAAATTATGAGTGGTCTGGAGAGGGTAGATAGGGAAAAGCTGTTCCCATTCATGAAAGAAAAAGAATGAGAAGCGTAGGTTTAAAGTGATACACAAACAAAGCAAGGGTGATGTGAGAAAAAGCCTTTTCACACAGTGAGGAGTTAGGTTATGGAATGCACTACCTGGAAATGTCATGGAGGCAAGTTCAGCTGAAGTAATCAAAAGGATGTTGGATGATTATATGGATAGAAATGGGGTGCAGGGATATGGCAGACAGGAGATTGGCACCAGGTAACAGAACTGGTGACACAATGGGCTGAATGGTTTTCTACTGCACTGTGACAAGAATGTGATTCTGTGATAAGCAACCAAGTATCACGACTTCAGAGGCTTCCCATTCCTTCGGAGCCATAAAATCTCCTGAGTGAGGCCAATACACAACAAACAAAAATACCCTAAACTAAAATAGATTTTTAAAAAAGTTCTGCAAAGCTTCCGTCTGTCAAGGTGATCAACACCAGCTGTAGGAGCTATCGCTAGCATGTGGCACTGAACATTCCACTTGCCTCCTTAAGGAGCAAATTTAGCTTCCACCATTTGCAAAATAACCAAATAAGTCAATAACTTAGAATCGCAACATTGCGGAAGCAGGTCATTTGGCCCATTCAGTCCACATTTACAATCTAAAGAGCATCCCTCCCAGTCCCACACCCCCTACCTTAAACCTGTAAGTCTATATTTCCCATGGCCAATCCACCTAACCTGCACATATTAGGATCGTGGGAGGAAACTGGAGCATCTGGCAGAAATCCACAAAGAAGCAGGAAAAACATGCAAACTCTGCGTAGGCAGTCACCCAAGGCTGGAATCAAACCCGATTCCCTAGCACTGTGAGGCAGCAGTGTTAACCACTGTGCCACTGTGCTGTCTACTTATTCTTGTGGTCTGTGGCCTTCTTTGGAAAGAAGAGCCTAACGCGCTACTTTTGTGGTCAATTTTTCACACACTCATTAGTTATCTAATTCAAATGATCTATAACTTGGATACAATCTTGTCCTCTCATTGTTTTAAATGTTTGAATCAAAGCTTCCCATTTCTTTAGTAAAAGGCTCAGCTTTCTGAGTCCTTCATGAGAGCTAGAAGTTATGAAACTAGGCATTAATCCAGTGTCACTTTTCTGACATTTTTCTAAAGTTTCTATATTTTCCATTCAAGATAATCCCTAAGCAACGTCCTGTGCAAGGAAACTGTGGTGTCCTTTCTTTTGTATTAGAACTGACTTGCAATAAATCCTAATAGACAATTTGCTTTTACTGTGGTCTCGTGACATGGTTCTTTAGAAACTCATGCATTATCGCACTTGGGTCTACTCCCCTATAAGTGAACTTTAATTTCAAGTCATGTTCAGTGTACATAGGCTTAGCAATAGTCTTACCATATCCACTGTACCCCATTTATATGTTGTGAATGTCATAGCCACGTGCAGCCCCATTGTTCCATCACATCTGGATCCAATTGTGATTCCTTTTTTTTAAATATATTGGCATGAGCACAAATATTCACATCATCCACAAACTTGGTCCCCAATCATCTTCATCCATATTATTAATGTAGACCATGAAGAGCATTAGTCCTAAATAGATCCTGTTGGAATTCCACTAATATCCTGTCTCCATGTGGAACCACACCATTAATAATAAGCATCTCTCACCAACGTGCAACCGAAGACACAGGACTCTACTTCAAAAATAATATATAACATAGTACTTTGACCTTATAAAATAATCTATTGTATCATAGCTTGCCAAAAATTTTGTGAAATTCCAAGCACACAATATCTATTATGTCTATCAGTCTGGTAAGATCTTCAGAGAATTCAACCAGGTTTGGACTCAGTTAAAAGTGGCTGAGGTGTGCAATCTTTTGTTTTAAGATTGCATTGATTTTTACCCAAATATTCACAATTTTTCCAATCTCTGCATATTGCAGAATCATGCAGTTTTCTCAATCTGTTTCCGTGCTGCCTATCTCTATGACTGTATGGCTGGATAAAGAGGAAAAGAGAGATGTATAACAGGTACAAAGGGAGCAAAACAACAAAGGCCCTAGAAGAGTACAGAAAGTGCAGGGGGAGCACAAGAAAACAATTAGTAGAGCAAAGAGGGGGCATGAAAAATCACTGGCAGACAAGATTAGGAAAATCTCAAGATATATCAAGGGTAAGAGAAAACTAGGGAAAGAGTAAGGCCTGTTAAGGACCAGGGGTCAATTTGTGTGTCAAGTCACAGGACATTTGCTTCATATCCATCTTGGGAGAAGGAGGATGCAAGTACAGAATTCAAGAAGATGGACTGTGAAGTTCTTGAGCAGATTGATGTAGGAAGTGAGGAGTTATTGGAGGTTTTGACAGGCTCAAAAGTGGACAAACCGCCCTCCCCTCCCTGTGTCTAGATGAGTTTTATCCTAAGCTGCTGTGAGAGACAAGGAAATTTGTAAATCATATCTGGCCACAGGAGAGGTGCCAGAAGACATGGCAGCCGATGTGGTTCAACTTTACAAGACCAGGGCAGTATAGACCAGTGATTCTAACATCAGTGCTAGGGAAACTTGAAGAAAATAGTGAAAAAGAAAATTAATCTCCATTTAGCGAGGCAAGGTTTGATCAGGGTTAGCCAGTATAACTTTATCAGAGGCAGATCATGTCTAGTGGAACTTTTTTGAGGAGGTGACCAAGTGTTGGGATGAGAGGCAGTTGATGTAGTTTATATAGATTTCAGCAAGGCCTTTGACAAGTTCCCACATGGGAGACTGATAAAGAAGGTAAAAGGTTATGAGATCCAGGGTAATTTGGTAAGTTGGATCCAAAATTGGCTTAGTTAAAAGAGACAGAGAGTGGTGATATATGTTTGTTTGTGTGAGTGGAGCACAGAGTGTAGTTGCATACCACAAGGATCAGTGCTGGGTCCATTATTGTTTGGGCTATTCATAAATGATGGAGGTGAGAATGTGAGGGGAATGATAAGTAAGTTTGTGAATGGTACAAACATTGGTCAGGTGAATGACAGTGAGGATGAAGTTACTAGGTTATAGGAGGATATAAACTGATTGGTCAGATGAGCTGATGGAATTTAACCTTGATAAGTGAAAGGTGATGCACTTTGGAAGAAATAACAAGACAAGAGAGTATTCAATGAATGGCAGGGCACTAGGAAGCTCAGAGGAACCAGGTGATTTTGGGGTGCTTGTCCACATATCCCTGAAAGTGACGGGATAATTGACAGCTTACTGGGGTAGTTAAGATGGTATATGGAATGTTTGCTTTTGTCAGTCATGACATAGATTAGAAGAACAGGGAGGTCATTTTGAAGCTGTACTGTGTGCAGTCCTGGTCACCACACTGTAGGAAGGATGTGATTGCACTGGGGGGATTACAATGGAGACACCAGGGTGTTGCCTGGGATGGAGCATTTCAGCTATGATAAGAGACTGGATAAGCTTGGTTTGTTTTCTTTAGAATAAAGAAGATTGAGGGGAGACCAGATAGAAGCCAAAAGATTATGAGAGACATGGACAGGGTGAATACAAAGTAGCTGTTCCCCTTAATCGACAGGTCGATAACAAGGGTCATAATTTTAGGGTTAAAGGCAGGAGTTTGAGAGGGGATTTGAGGAAAAACCTTTTTACCTTGAGGGTAGTGGGAATTTGAAATGTGCTACCTGGAAGGGTAGTTGAGGCAGGAAACCTCACAACTTTTAAAAGCACTTGGATGAGCACTTGAAGTGTCATAATATGCAAGGCTATGGGCATTGTGCAAGATAGTAGGACCAGTGTAAGCATTAGTGTACTTTTCATGGTCTGGACCCATAGGCCTGAAGAGCCTCTTCTGTACTGTATGATCCTACGGTTCTAAGGCCAGGGACAGACTTGAAAACAACAGTGGCAATTTTAAAATGAAGTTGTTGCTTGACCAAAAGCCAATGTAGGTCATCAAGAATTTGCACAGTCACATCCCCAGTTGGAAGAAGAGACTAGCTGCAAGTTAAAACTTGGCAGCAGAGTTTTGGATGATCTCAATGTTACAGAAGATACAATGTGGGAGAGCAGCCAGAATTATGTTGGAATATTCAAATCTAGCAGAAGCATGCATTAGGGTTTTAGCAACAGTCAAGCTGAGACAGGGCAAAGTCAAGATTTAATATGGGGATAGAACTAGGTGGTCTTGGTGAGTGCATGAATATGAGATTAGGGATAAATGTAATACTAAGGTTATAAACAGTCGCTTAATCAAAGACAGTTAGCAGGAAGAGGGATGGAATAGGGACTTCAGAAATGGAGCTTGGAGTAGTGACTGTAAATAATGCTTCAATCTTCCCTATATTTAATTGGAAGAAGTTTCTGCTCATCCAGTATTGGATATCAGAAAAGCAGTCTTGACAGTTTGACAATAGTGAAGGAATTAAGAGAGGTGGTGGTGCAATAGAACTGGATGTTATCAGTATACATGTATGCTTAATACCAGTGATGATATTATTTTAAATTGAATAACAGTTACATTAAAATACATTCTGCTGCCCCTGAGCCAACTATCCTTGCTCTGCTAGTTTCCCAGTGCTAAACTGTGACACCAATCCTTTTGCTTTTAGGGTGCAACTTGCTTGAGGCTGACTGGAAAGAAAGGTTTTGAGGCCAGGTCAACAAAACATTTTTAATCTAGTGCAGTGAGGTTATGTAGAGAAAGACGCTGAGGTTAAGAGTAATGGATAACAAAGCAAGATGAAAATTTAATGGTTGGCAAATGGCTTGAAGAGCACTGGAGAAGAGATTGGAGGGAAAACAGTCAGAGGAAGAGGGAGAAGGAAGAAGTGAGGAAATGTGATGAGAAAGTAGCAGCAATGAAGTACTGAGGATAACTTGACTACTTACTCAACATGACAAAAGTTAATTGATTTTGCCTTCCTCTGTCCTCACCTGTCCTGTGTTCTAACATTACCAATATCATGCTCAAATAGTAAATGAAGAATGGATAATGGAAGCACACTAATTTCGTTCACTTGATAGCTATTAATGAAGAAGAGAAAAGATTTTAATCAATTGCCTCGGTTTAGATCACGTTTGTTTCAGCTTATTTTTTAATGAAACTTTTGCACTGCCATTGGCCATCTAATTATAGCCACAGCTCCCAACACTTACTCAAAATTAGGTAAACCTTGTGCTAAAAACTGTTGCAAACAATCGACACAAAATTGATAAACTGAAGATGGTGCTAAGGAAACCAACACACGCCTATTTTTACACACCACTTTCCAGCAACTTTCCTTTGGCATTCCTTACTGAAAATAATGCTCCTGTAAGTGTCCCATGTGAAGCAGGAACAACTGAAGTGATTCTGTCACAAAGTTAGTCAGCCATACTAGCTGATGTGATGGTCATCTTCCAAATTTCAACCATTAGAGGAATCTGTTTGTCATTAGCTAAAAAGAAGCATTCAGCCATCCCTAATGTTTCATACAGTGCCAGATATCCAACCTGCAGGAGAGGTCATTATCAAGAATCTCTGCTATTGCAAAACCTCTTTTAAAAAATCTCTGGAGTATCACTGGATGTATTGAAGTGAGTTCCTGGATTTGGCAAAGAGTTGTTACATCCACACTAGGAGGGCAGAGGATTTGCTGACCCGACCCAGTTTGAAACAGTTATGGAGCTTCATTGCCAGTTACTCTGCAATAGCAAATGACAGGACAATGATGTAGGGGCTGTGGAAAGGACAAGTTCCACATGATGCCTTCTGTAAATTGTAACTGAGCTCCTTGACAATGACAGGAAATGGTATATTAGACTGACCAATGTCTGTGTCCATTGTTGTTCTCTGATATGCTATTCCATAGAGGTCCTCACCTGAGTTCTTTACTGCAGGGTTTACCTGTGACTTTGCCGGAATGTGAGTTGGTACACGAACCATTCTTTCCAATTTGTTTGCCTGCAGTGTCTCTCATGTGCTGATCCCAAAGCGACACAAACCTCTAAGTGACATGTGGTTAGTTCTTGTCTAAGAATGCCCAGGTCAAATATTAGGGCATTGACATTAGTGGTGTGTTGTTGGCCTTTGTCCTCTTCCTGAGGCTGGGAAAGATGGCAGTTCTTGGGCTTTTGAAAGCTGGAGATCAGAATGGGAATGTAAATTTGAAGGAAGCGAGCTGAGGTGAAGCAAGAGTTCCACAGACATAGCAGAAAGCAGCATGAGTGTGAACTCAGAGAAGTTGAGAAGTGGTAGAAGACAAGATCATCCTCAACAATCTCAGTCATTGGATGCTACAGGTCTGTCACAGTTGACCACATGATTTAAAGCATTGTCTCTTTCATAATGTGCCGGTGCCCTTGTCTCCACCAGTTCAGCTCTCCTCCCTTGTCTTCTGCCACCAGTACATAATTGCCAGACTCCAGAAACCATCCCCCACACTGCACCCAAGAACCTATTCCTCCACCTGCTCCTCTGAGGTTTTCTTGAGGTCTTCCTGCAGCCACCACCACCCTACCCTGCTGGAGAACCATATCATTTTCCCTCCCATCCACCTGCACACTCTTCCCTCCAGTGTTATATCCTTGAACTTCAAGCCATCTTTCTGCCCTGCTGTTCCATTTTCCTTCTTGCAATTGCAGCAACAGTATTCAGTGAAACTTTTCTTTAGAAGAGATAGGCTAAATTTAAGAACAAAAGACTAGCTGCATTGTGCTATTTTCATCTGCTGCTGAGCTCTGTCAAATGGTCTGACAGCGAGCTGTACAGGAGATGCTCAGTCACACATCACTGTCAGATTAGCCCTGCACCCAGAAAACAGATCAGAAGTTTCTAGCTGAACATAATGCAATTAAGACCAACTACAACTCATAACTTAGAACTTAAGTTATAGAATGACTTTCTACTAGCCCTTAAAAAGGATCATTTGATACACTACATTTGGCCTCATTATCCTTGCCCAAGATAAAGAAAATCTACTCAGGATTTCTTATTAGTAGCCGGCGACCACTTCTGCTGATGTATGTATGTGTGTAATTATGATCAATATATGTATTTATGTTATGGACAGGATTACATTCTTTGGGATTTCCTGTATGGTCAGATAAACTACAAATAATCATTGTTGAGTCTTACTAATAAAAATAAGCCAGTGGACCATATACAATAGCACCTCAATTTTTGCTCCTACACTTTACAGCCTCAGGATCCCACCATGAGTTCAGCAACTTCAGAGCATACCTTGTATGCCATTTTGATCACATCACCCTCACCTGAGGAGTCTTGTTGGTGTCTTACATAGAAACATAGAAGATAGGAGCAGGAGGAGGCTATTCAGCCCTTCAAGCCTGCTCTGCCATTCTTCACAATCATCGCTGATCGTCCAGCTCAGTAGCCTAATTCTGCTTTCTCCCCATAACCTTTGATCCCGTTCACCCCAAGTGCTATATCTAGTCGCCTCTTGACTACATTCAATGTTTTGGCATCAACTACTTCCTGTGGTAATGAATTCCACAGGCTCACCATTGTTTGTGTGAAGAAATGTCTCCTCATCTCTGTCCTAGGTCGTCTACACTGAATCCTCATACTGTGACCCCTGGTTCTGGATACACTCATCATCAGGAACATCCTCCCTGCATCTACCCTGTGCAGTCCGGTTAGAATTTTATAAGTTTCTATGAGATCCCCCCTCATTCATCTGAACTCCAGCAAAAATAATCCCAACCTAGTCAATCTCTCTTCATACATCAGAACTGCCAACCCCAGAATCAGCCTGGTAAACCTTCACTGCACTCCCTCGAGAGCAAGAGCATCCTTCCTCAGAAAAGGAGACCAAAATTGCACACAGTGTCCCAGGTGTGGTCTCACTAAGGCCCCGTACAACTACAGCAACACATCCCTGTTCCTGTACTCGAAACCTCTCGCAATGAAGGCCAACATACCATTTGTCTTCTTTACTGCCAACTGCACCTGCATGCTTACCTTCAGCGACTGATGCACAAGGATGCCCAAGTCCCACTGCACACTCCCCTCTCCCAATTTACAGCCTTTCAAGTAGTAATCTTCCTTCTTGCTTTTGCTTCCGAAGTGAATAACTTCTTACTAGTCTTACTCTGAGTGAACCCATTTTCTCCTTTTCATATGTCTAATTTACACCTATTTTACATATACATCCTTGACTGCAATCGGTACTCCCTTTGTCTTTTGCTCTGGAGACTATCATCATCTTTTCCATTTCTTCTGCCAACAGCATAAAAACCCACAATTTTCCAGCCCCTTCAGTTCTGAAGAAGTGTCATTTTGGACTTGAAACATTAACTCTGTTTCTCTCTTCATTGATACTGCCAGACATGCAGAGTTTCTGCAGCATTCCGTGTTTTTATAACAGGATTTTTAAACTTGGTTCATGCTTCTTCAAGAACTAATGAAGATGTTTAAAATGATCAAGGGACTTAATAGAGTGGATGCAGAGAATCACTTTCCCGAACACAAAGGATAAAAGGAATCTGGAAGTCCGCTGCAACCCCAAAATGTGGTGATGGATGCTGGGGTTTATGTTTCAGAATTTGCGATCAATTAATTTTTTAAGTAATATGGAGAAAAGGCTGGTGAGTGGTCCACATCAGCCATGAACTAGTTAAAGGATGGAACAGGCTCAAGGGGTTGAGTGACTTCCTGTTCATATATTCCACTCCACCACTTATCAGTTCATGTTCATTGCCGCAGAATTGACAGAATTATTTCCAGATTGTTTGACAAAGCATTCCTTTTTTTTAACATAAAGAACTAATTTTATTCTGATTGGCAGTATGCACATGTAAACAGTGGATGATAATGGGACAATGCAATAGATAAATTTGCATCCTCTCGAGTGCCTTTTTAAAAATGACATTATCGATGACCCAGCCTATATTTCTGTGAGTAAAAGCCCTTCTGGGTAGGGTTTTGTTACACATATTAAGTACTAAGTTACTTGCTCTTTATCTTCAAACAGGTTTCACAGTGCAAAACAATAACCTATAATTACTCCTGAAGGTATTGGGCTATGGAATGCTATATATTCTTAACCCTGTCCAGACCCATCCAGACCAAATATCACTCCTTGAGAATATGACCTGCACTTGTTACCTCATAATTCCTTGATCATCTTTCTTCCCTCTCCTCCTGAAGCTGTCAACTCTCCATGGCCTGAAATTCAATGGATGATAGCTCCTATCCTGTACCTCATGAACCCAAGCTGTCAAAGAGACCAGAAGGCCTCACCTTCCATATCCACATGAACATGACCTTAATTTAACTGATTGCAACTATAGTGAAAGTTTCAGAGGGGATTCAACTGACAATATGCTTGTTAAATTTATGGAGATAAGACTTAGACTTTGAGATCTGGACATTTTCCTTGCCTTTTTTTTATTTTTACTATTTTTTTTGAGAGATTCTGGTTTTATAACCAAGATGGTGCCAGAGAAAAGCGACTATGTACAGTTTTCACTGTACTCCTGTATTCCGATACTTGAGTACTTGTGACAATAAAATCTAATTCTAAAATACATAAAATCTAATTATGACCTTGTTTTCACCTCATACACGTAGTAGGTCCTTTGCATCATGAATAGGTATTCTGGCTGTTTTCTTCTGGAACTATCCTCATGGCATTGACATCAATTCAGCACTTTACTGCCTCTTCACATGAGGTCAGGTCAGCTACAACTGGATAGATGAAACAGCTCTCCGACACCTCCTCCTACCGCCCCCTTGATCATGACCCCACCCCCGACCACCAAACCATTCACAACCTCATCACCTCAGGTGACCTCCCACCCACAGCCTCCAACCTCATCATTCCCCAACCCTGCACCGCCCGCTTCTATCTCCTTCCCAAAATCCATAAACCTGACTGCCCTGGTCGACCCATTGTCTCCACTTGCTCCTGCCACACCGAGCTTATCTCTACCTATCTCCCCCTTGGTCCAGGAACTCCCTACCCACGTCCGTGACACCACCCACGCCCTCGACCTCCTCCAAAACTGCCAATTCCCCGGTCCCCAACACCTCAACTTTACCATGAACGTCCAGTTCCCTATACACCTGCATTCCCCATGCAGATGGCCTAAAGGGCCTCCGCTTCTTCTTGTCCCGCAAGCCCAACCAGTCCCCCTCCACTGACACCCTCATCCGCTTAGCTGAACTCGTCCTCACCCTCAACAACTTCTCTTTCAATTCCTCCCACTTCCTACAGACAAAGGGGGTGGCCATGGGTACCCGCATGGGCCCAAGCTATGCCTGCCTCTTTGTAGGTTACGTGGAACAATCCCTCTTCCGTAGCTACACTGGCCCTAAACCCCATCTCTTCCACCGTTACATTGATGACTGTATCGGCGCCGCCTCGTGCTCCCACGAGGAGCTCGAACAGTTCATCCACTTCACCAACACCTTCCACCCCACCTTAAGTTCACCTGGACCATCTCTGATACCTCGCTCTCCTTCCTGGACCTCTCTGTTTCCATCTCTGGCAACCACCTAGAAACCGATATCCATTTCAAGCCCACCGACTCCCACAGCTACCTAGAATACCTCCTCCCACCCACATTTCTGCAAAAATGCCATCCCCTATTCCCAATTCCTTCGCCTCCGCCGCATCTGCTCCCAGGATGAGGCATTCCACTCCCGTACATCTCAAAAGTTTCTATAAATATGTAAATCGTAAAAGAGTGGCGAAGGTAAACATTGGTCCTTTAGAGGATGAGAAGGCCAATTTAATAACTGGGAATGAGGAAATAGCTGAGACATTAAACAGTTATTTCGTGTTGGTCTTCACAGTGGAAGACACAAATAACATGCCGAAAACTAATGGCAAAAAGGTTATTGCAGGTGAGGACCTAGAAACTATCACCATCACTAAGGAGGCAGTGCTGGGCAAGCTAATGGGGCTAAAGGTAGACAAGTCTCCTGGCCCTGATGAAATGCATCCCAGGGTACTAAAAGAGGTGATGGGGGAAATAGCAAATGCACTAGTAATTATTTACCAAAATTCACTGGACTCTGGAGTGGTTCCTGCAGATTGGAAAACAGCCAATGTGACACCACTGTTTAAAAAGGAAGTAGACAAAAAGCAGGTAACTATAGGCCAGTTAGCTTAACTTCGGTAGTGGGGAAAATGCTTGAATCTATCATTAAGGAAGAAATAGCAAGACATCTGGATATAAATTGTCCCATTGGGAACACCCAGCATGGGTTCATGAAGGGTAGGTCATGTTTAACTAATTTGGTGGAATTCTTTGAGGACATTACTTGCATGGTGGACAATGGGAAACCTGTGGATGTGGTGTATCTGGATTTCCAGAAGGCATTTGACAAGGTGCCACACCAAAGGCTGCTATATAAGATAAAGTTGCACGGTATTACAGGTAATGTATTGGCATGGAAAGAGGATTGGTTGACCAGTAGAAAGCGAAGAGTAGGTGTAAATGGGTGTTTTTCTGGTTGGCGGTCAGTGGCTAGTGGTGTGCCTCAGGGATCAGTGTTGGGACCTCAGTTGTTTACAATTTACATAGATGATTTGGAGTTGGGGACTGAGTGTGGTGTGTCAAAATTTGCAGATGACACTAAGGTGAGTGGTAGAGCAAAGTGTGCAGAAGACACTGAAAGTCTGCAGAGGGATATAGATAGTCTAAGTGAGTGGGCAAAGGTCTGGTAGATGGAGTACAATGTTGATAAGTGTGAGGTCATCCATTTTGGTAGGAATAACAGCAAAATGGACTATATTTTAAATGGTAAAAAATTGCAGCACGCTGCTGTGCAGAGGGATTTGGGTGTTCTTGTGCATGAATCGCTGAAGGTGGGATTGCACGTGCAGCAGGTGATTAAAAAGGCAAATGGAATTTTGTCTGCCATTGCTAGAGGGATGGAGTTTAAAAACAGGGAGGCTATGCTGCAGCTGTATAGGGTCCTGGTGAGGCCACACCTGGAGTACTGTATGCAGTTTTGGTCTCCTTACTTGAGAAGAGATATACTAGCACTGGAGGGGATGCAGAGGAAATTCACTCCGTTGATTCCAGAGTTGAGAGGGTTGGATTATGAAGAGAGACTGAGTAGACTGGGATTATACTCATTGGAATTCAGAAGAATGAGGGGAGATCTTATAGAAACATATAAGATTATGAAGGGAATAGATAAAGTGGAGGCAGGGAGGTTGTTTCTGCTAGCAGGTGAAACTGGGACTAAGGGGCATTGCCTCAAAATAAAGGGAAGCAGATGTAGGACTGAGGTCAGGAGGAACTTCTTCACCCAAAGGGTTGTGAATCTGTGGAATTCCCTGCCCAGTGAAGCGGTTGAAGCTACCTCACTGAATGTTTTTAAGGCAAGGCTAGATAATTTTTTGAACAGTAAAAGAATTAAGAGTTATGGTGAGTGGGCGGGTAAGTGGAGCTGAGTCTCAAAAAGATCAGCCATGATCTTATTAAATGGCGGGGCAGGCTTGAGGGGCCAGATGGCCTACTCCTGCTCCTAGTTCTTATGTTCTTATGTCCTCGTTTCTCAAGGGCCACAACATCCCCCCCTCAGTGGTCTAGAACGCCCTCAACCGTGTCTCCCGCATTTCCCGCAATTCATCCCTCACACCCCCTCCCCGCAATAACAACCTAAACAGAATCCCCATTGTCCTCACATACCACCCCACCAACTTCCAGATCCAATGTATCATCCTCCGACACTTCCACCATCTGCAATCCGACCCCACCACCAAAGACATTTTTCCCTCCCCACCCTATCTGCTTTCCGGAGGGACCACTCTCTCCAGGACTCCCTTGTCCGCTCCACACTCCCCTCCAGCCCCACCACACCCGGCACTTTTCCCTGCAACTGCAGGAAGTGCTACACCTGCCCCTACACCTCCCCCCTCACCCCCATCCCAGGCCCCAAGAAGACTTTCCACATCAAGCAGATGTTCACCTGCACATCTGCTAATGTGGTATACTGCATCCGCTGTTCCCGTTGTGGCCTCCTCTACATTGGGGAAACCAAGCAGAGGCTTGCGGACCGCTTTGCGGAACACCTACACTCGGTTCGCACTGAACAACTGCACCTCCCAGTCGCAAACCATTTCAACTCCCCCTCCCATTCCTCAGATGACATGTCCATCCTGGGCCTCCTGCAGTGCCACAACGATGCCACCTGAAGGTTGCAGGAACAGCACTTCATATTCCGCTTGGGAACCCTGCAGCCCAATGGTATCAATGTGGACTTCACAAGCTTCAAAATCTCCCCACCACCTGCCGCATCCCACAACCAGCCCAGCTTGTCCCCACCTCCCTAACCTGTCCTTCCTCCCACCTATCTCCTCCTCTCACCTCAAGCCCCACCCCCATCTCCTATCTACCAACCTCATCCTGCCCCCTTGACCTGTCCGTCCTCCCTGGACTGACCTATCTCCTCCCTAACTCCCCACCTACACTCACCTTTACTGGCTCCATCCCCGCCTCTTGGACCTGTCTGTCTCCTCTCCACCTATCTTCTCCTCTATCCATCTTCTATCCGCCTCCCCCTCTCTCCCTATTTATTTCAGAATCCCCTTCCCCTCCCCCATTTCTGAAAAAGGGTCTAGGCCCGAAACATCAGCCTTCCTGCTCTTCTGATGCTGCTTAGCCTGCTGTGCTCATCCAGCTCTACACCTTGTTATCTCAGATGAAACAGACAGGACTGTTTCAAGCAAAATGCAGAAAGCACAGAGGAAACTTCATAAGGAAATTAAGAAGAATTAACAAGACAAAATTAGAAAGTAACGAAAGAGAACACTGAAGAATTTTTAAAAATATTAAGAGTAGAAAGATTCTCAAGGAAGGGTGGGAACAGTTAGAGATCTTATTGCACAGGAAGAGATTCTAAGTAAGTGATTTCGTACCTTGCATTTATATAACCATCTTTCACAACTTCATTACATCTGAAACACTGAACAACAATGAAGTACTTGTAATGTATGTGTTACTGTTTTAATGAAGGAAATGCAACAGCCAGTTTGGACGCTGCAGGTTCCTCCAGATAACAAAGAGAAACATGACCAATTAATCTTGGATAACAAGGTGTAGAGCTGGATGAACACAGCAGGCCAAGCAGCATCAGAGGAGCAGGAAGGCTGACTTTTCAGGCCTAGGCCCTTCTTCAGAAATGGCATAACTTCTTCAGGGTAGGCATCTTTAGAAGAGGCTTCGCAGTGGGGTTAAAATTGTTTCAGAAATAGTAGGAATTGCAGATGCTGAAGAATCTGAGATCACAAGGTGTAGAGCTGGATGAACACAGCAGGCCAAGCAGCAATTAATCATGTTTGTGATTTTGGCTTAGTAACATCTCATTTAAAAAACAAAGGGCTTCTCATACTCATTGTAGAACTGAACAATGGTCACTCTTTTGAGACATCAGAACATTTCTCCCCTCTATGGAATGATTAAGAGATAACACTTGCAGAAGAAGAGGACAAAGCAAGACCAGGCAGCTTCTGGATTTTGGATTCCTTGCCACACAAGCAAGTTTCAAGCTGATGTGGGGTGATTCAATGGCTTGGAGCAGTGAGAGAAGTATGGGGAAGCAAGTGAGATTTGCTAGTTTCAACAGGTTGTCTTAGGAGAGAGGCAAAATGTTAACATAGATGATGTACAAGGCTCCCTTTTCCTTAATTTCTCTCCTGGATCTGACCAAAAGTGTTTGATACCAACAGGAAGTTGAAATGATGGAACAAAAAGACATTGAACCCACAGCATCTGTGTAGAATCAATACTAATGCAATTAAAAAATTAGTCCCCATAAGCCATTCTGATCCCATATTCCTATACCATCCTCTGCTTCAGATATTGACCCACTTTTCCCTTGAAAGACATACTATTCAATCCCTGTGGTTAGAAACAGTTGAGTGTAAAGCTGTTTCTTTTGTTCTTTCTCCTAATTCTCTGTGAAAAAATTAAGATGAGGGTTGCACATCACTGACTCATTCAGTTGAAATAGTTATTCTCTACTCATTCTAGCAAGAATTTCATAATATTAAGAACTTTGATTGAATCTCAGAATCATAGAATTCCTGTAGTGTAGAAGCAGGTCATTGGGTCCATCAAGTCCATACTGCCATTCTGAAGAGCATCCCACCCAGACCCGCCCCCCCTACCCTATCCTGTAACCCTGCATTTCTGATGGCTCATCTAAGCCTGCACAACCCTGGGCATTACGGGGCAATTTAGCATGGCCAGTCCACCTAACCTGCACATCTTTAGGCTGTGGGAGGAAACCGGAGCACCCGGAAGAAACCCATGCAGTCATAGGGAGAATGTGTAAACTTCACACTGACAGACAGACACCCGAGGCTGGAATCAACCCCAAGTCCCTGGCACTGTGCTAACCACTGAACTATTGTGCCACCCCTTTCTGGCACTGTTTTGCTTCCTCTGGCATTTTCTGCTGCAGTTGGAGTAGTATCAATACATAAAATGATCAGAGTTATAGTGCCTTTTCCTTGTTGTACCTTGATGAATCTGCATTCTGACTGTCTATATTTCAAAATACATTTGTGCAGTGAAATGCCCAAAATTACGCTCAGCACTTGAACTGTAACCTAGTTGTTATCTCGTACCAGTGCGCCATTACCTCTTTATTCTTGCACTCAGGAAAATCCATGAACTTTTAAAAATGATAGCTGGGACCTAATTCCAGAATTTTTGTAAATATTAGATAAGTATGCAGGCTTGTGTGGGTTGATAGCACCTTCCACTCCCAAGCTGACTGTCTTTATTGCAGTAACTTGCATTTTCCAGCACCTACGTAGAGTTGCATCAGTTTTTCAAAGAGTCATGGTTCGTGGCCCCTCAGACATAACATGAACTATGGTATGGATGCGAAAAATTTTGAAAGGCAAATTCAGAGGTTTTAACAATGTCCTCCCATGCCAATCTATGCCCCTCTACCCACATGTCATGCCTTTCATACCCTCCAATTCAAGCCATGGAACTTCCGTGTCATTCACCCTGTATACAGAACTCCTTTATCATCAGCCATTTATTCGTAAAAATCTCAATTAGTTTTCTCATGTCCAATTTGTGTTTGACAAATTTGTTCTGGTTGCCTTTGTTAGTCAGTGCATTTCTAAATGATCACGAGTTTTATCACAAATTATGGAAACCAGAAATTTGGCAACAACTGTTGTCACATTGGTGATTCTGCAGTTACCCCTAGAATCAATAGTGATACATGTGGTTTTTGTCACCATCTATATTGCTAAAGGGAGATTAGTGTTGAACGATATAGTTTATTTAAAGAAGATGTAAAGAATTCCAGAAAAATAACAGTGACAATGCATTATTTACTGTATGAAAGCTTTCAAACAGACATGCTCAGATCCAGGAAACTTTTCTCTGAAAGAACTTGTGATATTTGTAGATTTAGATTATTGGGTAGAGTTCAGTCCCTCTGATATTAAAGAAAGTCTTTAGACCCATCACACAAATTTGGCACACTTTTCATAGAGAAAGGTGTATTTTCATCTTATAACACAGGTTTTCATTGTCTGTGAATAAAAATTCATTTAGAACACATGACAATATTATTGAACTGTGGAGATGCATTTAAGTGCTGTAATTCAGTTTCAGACATTTGCTGCTCTTCATTAATCATGACTTCATTAATAATCCTGTAATTTATAACCCTGTTATACTTCCTCCATTAACCATTTTTCTGTACGATACTTGATATGTAGTACATCCCAGAAGGAAAAAAATGTAGTAAAAGTAACAAATGAGACATCCTGGTATGACTTATCCAGTTCATTTCAAAATAGAATTCTTGTATGATGAGTATGTTCATTCCAACATATTGTTGATTTTTTTTATTGATAAATCACACTATCATTGTGATATTTAGTGATACAAAAGGCAAGTTTCTGGATTTGTGAAGAGAAATTTTACTCAATATGTCCTTAGCTTAGTTTTCAGAAATTTCAACTGATGATCTGAAAGATAGATAAATGTGTGAACAAGGACAGTGTTCACATTACAGAGGGTAACATTGTGAATGGGACTGTGTTCGGTTTAAAGAGAATAACATGGTGAATGAAGACAGTCTTCAGGTTACGAAGGATAACATTATAAACAGGTTCTATGTTTATGTTACAGAGAGCAACATTGTGATCAGAGGCAGTGTTCAGGTCACAAATAACATGGACATGTACAGCACAGGACTGGGCCCTTTGGCCCATGATGTTGTGCCGAACATGATGCCAAATTAAACCAATCCCTTCTGCCTTACCTTATCCTTCCATATCCTTCCATTCCTCGTATATTCACGTGCTTATCTAAAAGTCCCTTAAACACCCCTATCATATCCACCTCCACCACCACCCCTGGAAGCACATTCCAGACTCCTACCACTCTGTGTTAAAAACTTGCCTCTCATATCTCCTTTGAACCTTCCCCCTCTCAGCGTAAATGCACGCACCCTATTCTTAGACATTTCAATCTTGGGAAAAAGATTCTGACCGTCAACCCTATCTGTGCATCTCATAATTTTATGGGTCTTTCAAGTCTCCCCTCAGCCTCCACTGCTCCAGAAAAAAAAACCCAAGTTTTTCTAGCCTGTCCTTATAGATCATACCATCTACATCAGGCAGCAGCTTGGTAAACCTCTTCTACACCTTCTCCAAAGCCTCCACGTACTGCCTGTAATGTGCAACCAGAATTGAACACAATACACTTAACTGTGGCCTAACCAAAGTCTTATAAAGCCGCAATATGACATCCTGACTCTTGTACTCAGTTCCCCGAACAATAAAGGCAAGCATGCCATTTACCTTCTTTACCACCCTATCTACTTGTGTGGTCACTTTCAGAGAGGTATGGACTTGAACTCCAAGATCCTTCCAACATCAATGCTGTTCAGAGTCCTGCCATTAACTGTATACTTCTCCTTAACATTTGATCTCCCAAAGTGCAGCACCTTACATTTACCTAGATTAAACTCTATCTGCCATTTCTCTGCTCGTATCTGCGATGGGTCTGTAACCCACTGTATCCTTTGACAACCTTTTACACTATCCCAACTCCACCAATCTTTGTATCATTTGCAAACTTATTAAACCACCCGTCTACATTTTCATCCAGAGATAACA
>NC_063343.1:13295251-13325051 GCF_021869965.1 Rhincodon typus | reverse complement strand
ATTTTCTGAAGAAGGGTCTGGGCCCAAAACGTCAGCTTTCCTGCTCCTCTGATGCTGCTTGGCCTGCTGTGTTCATCCAGCTCTACACCTTGTTATCTCAGATTCTCCAGCATCTGCAGTTCCTACTATCTCTGATTCAATGGACCTCATAGCATATGAGTTCCCTGATTGGGGCTGTTAATCTGGTTCAATCAGGGAACCCTGGTTGACAGATATAACAGGAGTGTCAGAGGTTCTGAGAGCTGGTTCTGAGGAAGCTGGATCAGTGTCAAAGACTTTCTACATGTAAGTAAAGGGTGACATGGTGACAGGATACTAGCCTCTGTGGAGTTTTTTCAATGACAACTAGATAACAGCATGCTGCTATAGAAGTTTGCTCACAACAGTCATCTTTGCATTGGGGTAAGCATTTCTGGCATCATGTCTTTGTTCAGGAAGCTTGACTCATTTGATCCTGCCATTGAAAACTGGACCCAGTATGTGGAAACAATGTGCTTTTTTTTTTCCAGGCAAATGACGTTGGGGCAGAGAAAAAGCAACAAGTAGTTCTCTTGACAGCTTGTGGACCTGCAGCCTGTTCAGTTATTAGGAGCCTTCCTTTCCCTGAGGCACCATACACTAAATCTTTTCAAGAACTGATGGATTTAGATAAGGAATATTACGACCCTAAGCCTCTAATTCTGAGGCACGATCGGTTTTACTCGGCAATTCGAGAACCAGAGAATCTGTACAAGGATTTTTGACTAGGTTAAGACATTTGAAAACTAGGCAGAGGCGTATGACTTTGGTCTAACCCTTAATGAGTTGCTAAAGACCATTTGGTATGTAGGATTAATGATGTAACCATGAAAAAGCACCTACTAGCCAAAGCCCAATTGGAGTTCAAATAGGCACTACAACTGGCTTTATCATTGGAAAATGTGGCAGGTGGAGTATATGAGTTGCAAGGTATTCTGATGGAAGTGGACACCCTCACCAGTCTGACTGAACATGAAGAACACCACTTGAGTGAAGGCAATTGCATAGCCTTACTCAGGACATACCTGAACAAAGAGACTCTAGGTCAACCCATAGCAAAACCCCAAAACAGCACCAAGCTTTGGACAAATGGCTCAAATTTTATTCAAGATCCAGGCCGCAAGCCATTGTAGTTGCTGCCGGTATGCAGACTTGAGATAGCAAAAGCAAGAGAACTCATAGACCGGTATCCAGGAGACTGCAACCTTGGAAAGTCCAACTATATCTGGTTTGGAACAGTTAAATTGCTTAGCAATATCCAAATCAGAATCAATCAAAATAAATATCCAGTTAAGTGGTTACCCAGTTCTAAGGGAGGTCGATACCAGCATAGCCATTTCAGTGATGGACCAGCTTTTAACAAAATTCGTACTTGACTCCAATCCTAAAGTTTGCGCAAGACCTCGGCTAGACTGAAAACCTATACCAGGGATCATTTATAGATTAAGGGTACAACTTCGGTTCCAGTCTGTTATGAGAGGCAACTGGTTCAGTTACCACTGATTGTAGTAAAAGGCTCGGACTCAAGCTAACTGAGGCAAAGTTGATTGAAAAAGGTTCACTGAGATTGGTTCAACATTTTTCAATTAGAAGCTTGCTGCCTGAGTGATGTCCTGATTAAATATCCAGAAGATTTTCAGAATGGTCTCGGAGCTATCAAAGGAGCCAAGACCACCTTGCATGTTGACCATGAAGCAATTCCTAGATTCTGTAGGGCCCACCCAGTGCCATTTGCCTTACAAGCAAAAGTAGAGGCAGAAATCAGATGGATGGAAATCGAAGGAATCATCAATCCAGTCCATTTTGTAGAATGGGCAGCACCAGTTGTACTGATTGTACAGATAGGTTGGTTTGCCTTTGTGGAGATTTTGAACAAACAGTAAACTGCTTTTCCTAACTGGATAAATACCCAATCCCTCGCATAGAGGATTTAAATGTAAAGCTGGCAGGGGAGGCTGTCCTTCATGAAGCTGGACATGCGTACTTGCAATTGCTATAGATGAGGATTCCCAGAGGTATGCTACAATTAATGCCCATAACAGTATGTGCCAATAAACGAGACTGCCATTTGGAGTATTGTAAGCCTGTGCAATTTTTCAGCAGATGATGGAGAACATTTTATAAGGTCTACCCCATGTTGCCATTTATCTAGATGATGTACTAATAATGGGGAAGAGCAATAAGAAGCACTTAGAGAAATTGGACAAAGTCCTTAGACATTTCTCCCAGGTGGGCGAATGCCATAGACGGGAAAAATGTATATTCCAAGGTTGACTCGAAGACAGGTCCAATGACTTGTAAAGTTTGGGGAGGTGCAACGGACCTGAACAAGCACGTGGACCATATGAAAGTTGCAAACTTGCATATGGTGCAGAGCAAAACACACCAGGCACCTGGACATCTTTCGAACTGTTCCAAAGCCTGTGGGTTCTCCCCGTGCATTAAGCATTGAAGGTAACTCAGAATCTGAGATGAACACAGCAGACATCGCTGCTGAATGCCTTTGCTGCCTGAAGAAGAGAATGAATTTCTTCCGAGAGACTCCAGGCACAAAAGGCAAGCTACAATGCATTACACTGCACCGGCATCAAAGACAGAGTAGGCAGAATCTGACGCTGTGCTAAAATGCCCCAGGAGGAGCTACAAAAAATAGAACCCTCCTATATCCTTGGACTCAGAGTGGAAAGGATGTAGTGATTGAGATCAGCCAGATGGACCTTATAGAATATGGGTTCCCTAATTAGGGCTGTTAATCTGGTCCAGATCAGAAGTTCTGTTCACTCTGAGAGTTGGCTGTTAGAATGCTAGATTAGTCAAAGACTTTCCACATATAAATGAAAGATGACTTGGTGATGGAATACCAGTGTGTGTGAAGTTTTTTCACGTCTACTGTGGATGCATACATTCTAGTTATTATGCTTTAATTGTCCCTGCTTGTAAGGCAACCACTTAGAAACAGTCATTGTGTGGTACGTGTAGTTGCCAGGATGATGAATATCAAGCAGGGAAGTGTGTAATGGGATCTCCACTAGCAGATGGCAATAAGAGAACAGGCACAGAGCAAGGCAACTTGAGCAGTTCTACTAAGACCTCCAACAACAGGTGGCAAAAGTGAGGGAGGGAACTGAGCAGAATAGCTGGGGAAGTTAGACAGACCATCTCTGGGTGAAGGATGTCTTTGAGGGGAAGGAGACTTGAGTTGGTCATGAAAGGAATCATAATTGACTTTTATCTATTGATATTTTAGATGAAAGAACACTAGAACTGACAGTTACACATAGAATGAAACATATAAAAAAATGGCCATTTTGCTCAAAGATGCCACCATGTCCCATATTCACCAATCCACCATGCCTTGAAGCGTACAAGCAACCAAGATCTAAGAAAATTACAGACAGAGGATGGAGATATTTTTGAAACAGTGGTAATTCTTACCTGTACAGAAATCACTGGAGGGAATGTTATCTCCAACTTGAATAATCATTTTGTGGATAATGCAGAAAGTGCACTAGAAGACACAAAAACATATCAAAACAGTGGAAACAGGGAGCTAATTACACTTAAAGTAATTAATATAAGTATCAGAAATGTATTGGAGAAACTGATAGTACTGAAAGCCAATAAATCCCGTGGACCTTGTGGCCTGTATTCAACAGTACTAAGAAGGATAGCTGCAGAGATACAGTGTAGTTGTTATGGTTTTCTAAAATTCCTTAGATACTAGAATGGTCCCAGTGAAATGGAAGGTAGTAAACATAATGTTATTCAAGAAAGAACAGACTGAACAGAAACTTCAGGCCAGTTAACCTGGCATCCATCATTGGGAAATTGCTGAAACCTATTATTTAGGAGGCATTATGCACTTGTAAAGTCCTGACATGATAACGCAAAGTCAGCATGGTTTAATGAAGGGAAAATCATTCCTATCAAATGTATTTGAGTTTTTTGGGGGAATATAACTAGCAGAGTAGATAAATTGCATTCAGTGAATTCATTTGAGTTTCCAAAAGACATTGAACAAGGTGCCTTATAAAAGGTTGATACATGAGATAAGTGCCCATGGTGTTAGTATGTTAATATGGTTGGAGGATCGGTTAACAGATGGGAAGCAGGGTGTGAGGTTAAATAGAACATTTTAATGTTGACAGGCTATGGTTAGTGGGGTGCCACAAAGATCAGTGCTAGGAACTCAACTATTTGCCACCTGTATTAATAAAGATAAAGATATTGAAAACAATGCAGAAAACAAGCTTGCTTGCAAAACTAGGTGAGACAGGAAGCTATGAGGGCACAATTGTTGGTTAATTGAGTGGCAGATGAAGTATAAAATGGGAAAATTTGAGCTCATTCACTTTATACAAATTAAAAAGTAGAATACGCTTTATAAGACATTATACTTATGAATGTTTATGTTCTGAGACATGTGAGTATCTTCATTCAAGAAATACAGCAAGTTAACATGCAGGTGGCACGTTGGCCATTATTGCAAGGAGATTGGGGTATAATAATAAAGAAGGCTTGCTATATTTATCAGTCAATTAGTCAGTTACTGCAGTGAGGAAGGTGGATAACGTGGAAGGGTCTTTAAATGAAGCAAAAACAGAAGTTGCTGGCAAAGCTCCGCAGGTCGGGCCGTATCTGTAAAGAAAAAAATCAGAGCGAACGTTTCGGGTCCAATGACCCTTCCTCAGAAATAGGGAAGGGTCACTGGACCCGAAACATTCACTCTGACTTTTTCTTACAGACGTGCCAGACCTGCTGAGTTTTTCCAGCAACTTCCGCTTTTGTTCCTGATTTACAGCATCCACAGTTCTTTCTGTTTTTCTTTAAACGAGCCTTGTAGGTAGAGCTTAGGAATAAAAAGGGACCTTCCACACTGCTGGCAAAGTATTATAAACCTCCCAATGGTAAATAAGCATAGAGGAGCAGATATGTCGAGAGCTAACGACACCCACATCCCACGAATGAATAAAAAAGGAATCTCACCTGAAGTACTTTGTATAGCTTTGGCCTTCTTGTTCAAGGAAAGAATTGCTTCCCTTAGAAGCAAAATTGTGAAGATTGACTAAGAATAAGAAGATCATCCTATGATGGGGAGACAGAGTAAATTGAGTCTATACTCTTGGGAGTTCAGAAGAACAGGAGGGAATTTAATTGAAATATATGATTCCGAGGGGCCTTGACAGGGTAGATCTTGAAAGCTGTCTCTTGGTTAGACAGTAAGAGGTACACATTCTCATGAGTGGGGACCAATAATTGAAGTCTGAGATAAGGAAAAATTTCTCCACACAGAGAATTGTGATTCATTGGAATTCTCTACCTCAGAATGCGATAGATGTTCAGTCATTGAGTATGTCAAGGCTGATTGTGAAACAATCTTGGACTCCAGGGTTATCAAGAGATTAGGGGATGGAGAAGGAAAGTGGAATTCAGGTAAAAGATCAGTCATAATCTTACTGAATGATGGAGAAAGCTTAAGGAATTATGTGGCCTCCTCCTGTTCTTATTTCTTATCTTCTTATGAAACACTAAGCTGGAATTCTCCTCTGTGGAATTCCCAAATGGCAAATGAGTAATTTGACATATGAAGTCTCCTTGTTATATATAGCAATGGAGTAGAAGAAGGAATTGTGGTACAGTTTTCCTTACCCACACATAAAGATATGTTCTACATCATGATGGAGCACTGGAGAAATTTATTATTGAAGCTATATGATCCAATAATTTCATTTATCAAATTTTAGCTCAGTGATAACTTTCTTTTCTTTGACTAAGAGGTTCATGATTTCAAACCCTGTTCAGAAACTTGAGCCCATAATCTAGGCTGGGACCTCATTGCAGTAATTAGGGAGTACTGCACTACTGGGGAGTGTTAAGTATCAAGTGTCAGTTGGGGAACATTTAGAAGACAGTAATTATTGTATCGTAAGGTTCAGGATGATCGTGCAGAATGACATGCAACAATCTGGAGTGAGAAAAATCAATTGACAGAGAACAGACTTCAGTGGGGTAAGAACAGATCTGACCAGAATTGACTGGAACAGAAGATTGTCAGGAAAAATAGTAATTGAACAATGAGCTACCATCAAAGTGGAGATGGTTCGGATACAGCCAAGGTATATTCCCTCAAATGGGAAAGTGGAACAAATATATCCAGATGACAAAAGAAATAGACAATAAGATAAAGAAGAAAAATTGTGTTTACAACAAGTACTAGATCAAAAATAGAATTAAGAAGCAAAGGAAATATCAAAGGTTTAGGGGGGAGTTGAAAAAGCAAATAAGAGAAGCAAAAGGGAATTATAAGAAAAGACAGACAACCAACATAATGAGGTGTCACTGTCTTCTGTGACCATATAAGTAGTAAAACAGTGGTGAAAGGAGTAGGGCCTATGAGGAACCAAAGCGGGATTTACAGCTGAAGGCAAGGGACAGTGTTGACATGCTAAATGAATACTTTGCATTTGTCCTTACTAAAGAGAGAGATGCTACCCTGACCATGGTGACAGAGGATGGAACTCAGTCACTGGAAGAGTTCAAAATTGATAATGCAGAAGTGATGGATAGATTGTTGGTACTTAAAATTGACAAGGAACCAGGACTGGATTTTGAAGGAAGTGAAAGTAGAAATTGCAGAGGCACTGACCATGATCTTTCAGTCTTCCCTTGACCCGGGATTGGAAAATTGCTAACATTACAGCCTTCAGGAAAAGTTGTAAGAGGTAGCCCAGCAATTACAAACAAGTCAGTTTAAAATCATTGGTGGGGAAACTTCCAGAGACAATTATTTGGGATTGAATTAGTAATTACATAGAAACAGGTAGGTTGATTAGGGAGATTTGGCATGGAGTTCTAAATGGGGAAATCATGTTTAACTAATTTGCTGAAGTTTCTTGAAGAAAGGCTTGGTGAGGGTGATATATGAACCTACAGAAGGTGTTTGATAAAGTGCCACACAACAGACTTGAGAGGAAAATAAAACATCATAGAAGTAGTAAGAAAGTGGACACAAAATTGGCTAAGTGATAGGAAATGGAGATGGATGGATTTTTCTATGCTGCAAGTAGGTTTGGACTGGAGTTCCCAAGTGTCAGCATTGAACCCTTGGTTCTTGAAATATATCAATCATATAAATCTTGGTGTGGAGAGGAAATTTCAAAGTTTACAGATGACACAAAACTTGGAAGAACTGTAAACTTTGAGGAGGATACTGTAGAACTCTGGAAGGACATAAACAAGTTGGTGGAGTGGGCAGATAGGTGGCAGATGAAATTCAGTGCAGAGAAGTGTGAAGTGATGCACTTTGGTTTGGAAGAACAATACAAAATACAATTCCAAACGGGGGTGCAGGAGCTGAGGGATCTGGGTCTGTATGTGCACAGATCATTGAAAGTAACAGGGCTTGTGGAGAGAGCATTAAATAAAACATACAGTATCCTCAGCTTTATTCGTAGGGACATAGAGTACTTGAGTAGGGAGGTGATGATGAGCAAGACATTTGAAGGGTCCCAACCCAAAACATCAGCTTTCCTGCTCCTCTGATGCTGTCTGGCCTGCTGTGTTCCTCCAGGTCCACACCCTGTAATTTCAGACTCCAGCATCGGCAGTTCTTACTATCCCCCACTTGTTAGACTTCACCTGGAGTATTGTGTACAGTTCTGGGTGCCACATTTAAGGAAGGATGTGAGCACATTGGAGACAGTGTAGAACCCTCCAACTATGTGGATAATTTGAAGAAGTTGGAACTGTTCTTACAAAAAAGAAGACTGAAAGGAGATCTGATAGAGGTTTTCAAAATTATGTACAAGCCAGGTAGAGTGAAACTAATCCCACGCGTAAAAAGAACAAGAACAAGAGGACGTAGATTTAAAGTGATTTCCAAAAGAAGCAAGGGTGAAGTAAGGAAAAATTTTTTTGATTCAGCGAGTATTTTAGGGTATGGAATGCACTCCATGGAAGTATGGTGGAGGCAGTTTCAATTGAGGCATTCAAGAGGGCGTTGGATGATTATTTGGATATAAATAATGTGCAAGGGTATTGGGTAAAAGCAGGAAATTGGCACCAAGTAATGATGCTCATTTAAGGGACCGGTGGAGGCACAGTTGGCCAAATGACCTGTTTCTGTGCTTAAGACTTTTCTGATTCTGTTGGAGGTGTTTTCTTTTGGTTGAAACATTGAACTGTGGTTTGCCCTCTCAACAATGATTTATCCATGAAACCAAGGTACCAAATCTCAGGAGACTTGTATACTGCCGAGCTTATATCATAGCCATACAAATGATTCTAAGGATCACTCCGAATACTGGTGGATTCAGTGTTCAAATTGTGTGTAACTTCCAAATCAAAACTGCCAGTTCCAATTCTAATGACTTTGGTACCTAAGATGGTGCCTTGTGTGGCAACATTATACACTTTTCATTGTACTCCTATACTTCTGAACTTGAGTACACATGACAATTAAATCTAAATCTTTGTTTGTTCACTACTCACAACTAAGAGAAAGACATTTTGACATGGAACTTAGGTAAAAATTATACAAACAGCCCATGTGGTCCAACCAGCCTATGTTGGTTTGTTTTGTTTCATACAGAGTTATACAGTCATACAGCACAGAAACAGACCCTTTGGTCCAACCAGTCCATACTGAGCATAATCCCAAACTAAACTAGTCCCACCTGCTTGTGCTTGGCCCATATCCTTCCAAACATTTCATATTCATGTACTTACCTAAATGCCTTTTAAATGTTGTCACTGTACCCACATCCACCACTTCCTTTGGAATTCATTCCACACAAGAACTGGTTTATGTGAAAGAAAATTGCCTCTCATGTCATTTTTAAACCTGTCTCCTCTCACCTTAAATATATGGCTCCTGGTCTTGAAATTCCCCAACCTAGGGAAAAGACATCTGCTATTCACCTTATCCAGAGCCTTCATGATTTTATAAACCTCAGTAAGGTCACCTTTCAACCTCCTCTGCTCCAGTTAAAAAGTCCCAGCCTATCCAGTCTCTCCATATAACTCAAACCCTCCAAAACTGACTACATCCTGATTAATCCCTTCTGAACCCTCTTCAGCTTAATAATATCCTTGCTGTAATAGGATGATTAGAACTGGACACAGTATTACAGAAGAGGCCTCACCAACACCCTGCACAACTTCAACATATAAACTGTGTCATAACCTCATCAACCTCATTTGCTACCATATCCTTTTAATCCTCATACTTTAACAACCTATGTGTTGCCTTTGCTTCAGTAATGCTATTTACAGACCTCTCTGTTTAGCAAACAAAAGCATCTGCTGTTCTTCATCCTAAATCTCTCCCTTCTAGTCTTTTATCTGCAACCTTTATTCTAAGCACCTTAACTACTGAAAAACATACAAAAGAATTATGATTTTGAGGCTGTAGAAATTAAGTTCAACACAACATTGCCTCCTCTGGTTGGATAATGGAATTGTACTGGTGATAACAGGAATGAAGTACACAATTCAACCTTTCCTGTGCTGGCAGTTCAAAAATACTGCATTGATGCACCTGCCTGTGAAAGCAAAAGGGATATATTAAAACAAAATTGAGCAGCGTTCAGCAAGGAAAATTTATTAAATGAAGTGCCCAATTGGAAGATTTCACTGACAGCTGAGGCTTTTTAAAAAGTTGTCCCAATAAATGAAATAAATGAAACGTAACAGTCATCTCACATCCATCTGATTGCACACCCGTAATAATTAACTTGACCTCTGTAAGATTGTATCTGCTGTTGCCATGCACTCTGTTAAAAGCTGTGTTGTGTTACACTTAGACAAATGCAAATTCTTATGTAAGTGTAAGTGTCATAGAATGCTGAGAGTGCAGACAAGCAAGATTCCTACTGATGCCACCATGGGTAGCATTTCATCGAACAAGGGCATGACCTCCATTTCCAAGTTTAGCTGTACAGCAATTTAAGGGATATAAACTGCATTTGTTGTGAATATATTCCCCTTGTTATACTAAAAGCAATGTTCCATATTCTATTTAATGAAGGTTAGGGGAGATCAGGTCAGTGATTTGTACATCCTACACTTTGTGGGAAATCCTAGATACTCCTGGTGGTTTGGAAGACCATATGTACAGGATGTGCATCCAACAACTCATGCTTTGGAGCTTGAGCAGAGCTTGGGACACTGCCACACATTCACAAGGTTGAAAAGTTTGTAGATAGCACTTTTCAGGATGTGGCACCATGTAGTTTAAGGATGTGCAGATGTAATATGGCTTCATGAAGGTAAATCATGCCTGACAAATTTATTAGAGTAATTGATGTGGCAACATGCAGAATAGATAAAGGGGCACCAGTAGATAAAATACATATGTATCTGTAATGCATACAATGAGGTACGAAACAGAAGGCTACTTAATAAGATAAGAAACCAGGCTGTTGGGAGAAGCATTTTAGCATGGATACAGCATTGGCTAACTAATAGAAGACATTGAGTTGCAAGGAGCATTTTCAACCTGTAAGTATTGGAGTGCCTCAGGTATCAATGCTGGGGCGAGAATTACGTACAATATACAATATATATTAATGATTTGAAAGACAGAAGTGAACGTACTTTTGCCAAGTTTGCAGATGACACAAATATGAATGAGAAGGCAAATGGTGCAGATGATAACAAGACTGTCTATATAGATGTAGATAGTGAAGTGAGTGAAAACCTACTGGATGGAGTATAATGTGAGAAAATGTGAAGTTTAAATGTGGAAAGACCGCAGAAAGTTGCGGTATAAATCACAAAAAGCTAGCATCCAAGTTCAGCAGCTAATAGAGAAGGCAAATGGACTGTGGGCTTTTATTTTATAAGGAAAGGAGTTTTAAAATAGGGAGAGGTTAAGGAAACTTTATCAAGTACAAGTCAGACCATGTGTAGTATACTGTGAATAGTTTTGGCCCCTATATATGAGGAAAGATATACTTGCATTGGAGGCTGTTCAGAAATGGTTCATCAGGTTGATTCTCAGGATTTTCTTCTCAGGAGAGGTTGAATAGGCTGAGCGTTTACTCATTGAAATTTAGAAAAATTAGAGAAGACCTTGTGGAAATGTAAGATTCTTAGGAGGCTTGACAGTGTAGATGCAATGAGGTTGTTTCTTCTTGTGGGAGAGTCTAGGACCAGAGGGTATAATCTCAGAGCAAGGGTCACCCATTAAAAAGGGAAATGGGGAAGAATTTCTTCTCTTAGATGGATTTGTGGGTGGATCCAGCTACGCATAGAGATGGAGGAAGACGTATGGAGAGTTAATAGTGGAAAGGAATTCATTGGTAAGCAGACCAAACAGACACTCCTGTCCCTGTAGACATGACTCCAGGATGGTATGTTGCCTCCTGCGTGCAAGGGTAGATGATGTCATGGAATGGCTGCAGACCATTTAAAGGAGAAGGGTGAACTGCCAGAAGTAGTGGTCCATGTTGGAACAAATGACATGGGAAGAAAGAAAAATGAGGCACTTCAGGCACAACAGATAAGGGGACAACAGGGAGGGCAACACAGAACTGAGAGTATTGTACTTAAATGCACACAGTGTACAAAACAAAGCGAATGAGCTTGTAACGCAGATTGAGATTGGCAGGTATGACGTTGTAGCTATCTCAGAGATATGGCTGTAAGAGTTTGGGTCTGGGTAGTAAATAGCCAAGGATATGCATCCTAACAAAAGAATAGGCAGATGGCAGAAATGGGTGGGTTTGCTTTGTTAGTATGACATGAAATTAAATCAATAGCAAGAAGCAATATAGGGGCGAAGGCGTAGATCTGTGTGGGTAGAGTTGAGGAATTGCAAAGGAGAAAAGATATGGGTGGCACGATGGCTCGGTGGTTAGCACTGCTGCCTCACAGCTCCAGGAACCCAGGTTCGATTCCAACCTCGGGCGATTGTCTGTGTGGAGTTTGCACGTTCTCCCCCTTGTATGCGTGGGTTTCCTCTGGGTGTTCTGGTTTCCTCCCACAGCCCAAAGATGTGCAGGCTAGGTGGATTGGCCATGCTAAATTGCCCATAGTGTTCAGGGATGTGTAGATTAGGTGTGTTATAGGGGGATGGGTCTGAGTGGGACTCTAAGGGTCGGTGTGGACTTGTTGGGCCAAAGGGCCTGTTTCCACACTGTAGGGATGCTATGATCTATGATTTTGATGGGAGCTATGTACAGCCTCGTAGCAGTAGTCAGGATGTGGGGTAGAAATAAATCAGGAGTTAGAAAAGGCATATAAGAAAGGCACTATTATAACAATCATGGGTGACTTCAATATGCAGGTGGACTGGGAAAGTCCAGGCTGGTAGTGGATCCCAAGAAAAGGAATTTGTGAAGTGTCTACAGGATGGTTTTGTTGAGCATCTTGTGGTAGAGCCCGCTAGGGTATAGGCACTTCTAGATTTGATGACATATAATAAGGCATGCTTGGTTATGGAGCTTATGGTGAAGGAATCTTTTGGGAGCAGTGACCATAATATGACAGAATTCACCCTACAGTTGAGAGGGAGAAGTATGAATCAAATGTAACGGTATTACAATTGAGTAAAGGTAACTACAAAGACATGAGGGAGGAGCTGGCTAGAGTTGATTGGAAGGGGAGCCTAGCAAGGAAGACAATGGAGCAGCAATGGCAAGGGTTTCTGGGGGTAATTCAGAAAGCACAGCAGAAATTCATCCCAAGGAAGAAGAAACATACTAGTGAGAGGAAGAGGCAACCATGACTGACATGGGAAGTCAGGGACTGCATTAAAACAAAAGAAAAAAGCATACAATGTGGTGATCAATGGGAAGCTAGAGGATAGCAAAGGATGTTACAACCAGCAGAGGACAACTAAAAAGTAAAAAGGGGGGAGAAATTGAAAAATGAGAGTAAGCTAGCTAGTAATACAAAAGAAGATTGCAATAGTTTTTTTTAGATGTATAAGATGTAAGACAGAGGCAAGAGTGGACATTGGACCACTGAAAAGTGAGGCTGAAGAAGTAGTAATGGGTACAAAGAAATGGTAGAGGAACTGAACAGGTACTTTGCATCAGTCTTTTGGGTAGAAGACACTAATACTTTACCAGAACTTAAAGATGGTCGGGGACAGAATAAGTGTAGTGGCCATCACAAAAGAGAAGTTACTGGGGAATCTGAAGGGTCTGAAGGTGGATAAATCAGCAAGATTGGATGGACTACACCCAAGGGTTCTGAAGGAAATAGCTGAAGAGATTGTGGAGGCATTGATGTGATCTTTCAGGAATCATTGGAGTCAGGGATGGTCGCAGAGGAGTGGGAAATAACTAATGTAACACCCGTGTTTAAGAAGGGAGGGAGGCAAAAGACAGGAAATTATAGGCTGGTTAACCTAACCTTGGTGATAGCTAAGATTTTCGAGTCCATTATTAAAGATGAAATTGCAAAGTACTTGGAAGTGCATGGTGAAATAGGGCAGACTCTGCGTGGCTTCATCAAAGGGAGATCGTGCCTAATAAATCTGTTCGAATCCCTTGAGGAGATAACGAGCAAGTTAAACAAGGGAGAGCTGGTGAATGTGATCTGTTTGGATTTCCGGATGTCTTTGATTGCGCAGAAGGCTGTTAAATAAGAGCCCATGGTGTTAGGGGCAAGGTACTGGCATGGATAGATATTTGGCTGACTGGCAGAAGGCAGACAGTGGGAATAAAGGGGACCTTTCAGGATGGCAGCCAGTGACTAGTGGAGTTCTGCAGGGATTAGTGTTGGGACCACAACTATTTATGTTTTACATTAATAATCTAGACGAAGGATGTTGTTGCTAAGTTTGCAGGTGACACAAAGATAGATGGAGGGACAGGTAGTGTTGAGGTGGGCAGAAGGACCTGGACAGGTTAGGTGAGTGGGCAACAGAATGGCAAATGGAATGCAATGTGGCAAAATGTGAGGTTATGCACTTTGGTGGGAAGAATAAAGACATAAACTATCTTCTAAATGGGAAAAGGCTTTTGAAACCTGAAACACAAAGGGACTTGGAGTCCTAGTTCAGGATTCTCTTAAGGTTAATATGCAGGTTTAGTTGGCAGTTAGGAAGGCAAATACAATGTTAGCATTCATTTTGAGAGGTCTGGAATACAAGAGCAGGGATGTACTGCTGACGCCGTAAAAGGCTGTTGTCAGAATGCATTTGGAATATTGTGAGCAGTTTTGGGCCCCGTATCTAAAGAAGGATGTGCTAGCCTTAGAGGGGGTCCAGAGGAAGTTTACCAGAATGATCCTGGGGATTAAAGGCTTGTCATATGAGAAACAGTTGAGGACTGTGGATCTGCATTCAATGAAGTTTAGAAGGATATGGGGGGCTCTCATTGAAACTTACAGTATATTGAGAGGCCTGGATAGAGTGGATGTGGAGAAGATATTTCCACTAGAAGAAGAGACTAGGACCTGAGGGCACAGCCTCAGAGTGAAACCACGACCCTTTAAAACTGAGATGAAAAGGAACTCCTTCAGCTAGAAGGTGGTGACTCTGTGAAATTCATTACTGCAGAACGCTGTGGAGGCCAAGCCATTGATTGTATTAAGACAGAGATAGATAGGTTCTTGATGAGTAAGGAGATCAAAGATTATGGGAAGAAAGCAGGAGAATGGGATTGAGAAACATATCAATGATGATCAAATGGCAGAGCAGACTCAATCGGCCGAATAGCCTTTTTCTGCTTCTATTTCTTATGGTCTTACGGTCACTCATTGGCAGTGTGTCTCCTGAATGTTTACGTTTTGGAATTCCCTTCCCCTGTCCTTTAAGATCATCATTTAAACATAACCCTTTGACCAACAACAACAACAAAAACAGAAATTGCTGGAATAGCTTAGCAGGTTTGGCAGCATTTGTGGAGAGAAATCAGAGTTAATGTTTCAGGTTGAGGAACCTATCTTCAGAACTGATGGTGGCTAGGAAAATGTCAGTTTATATGCAGAAGATAGGGTGGGAGGAGGGACTAAGAAGCAAATGATAGGTGGGGATAGAGTCCAAAGAAAGAAAAGAACAGTTGGACAGAAAAATGAGTGGATAACGATCTGGCTAGGAGGGTGAATAGCTATTAATGGGGACTGTTAGTGGCTAACAATGGGTTGTGTGCAATAGTAGACTATGTGATAATAAGGCCTGGTGTGTTGGAGGTGGGGTAGGGAGCAACATGGGAGAGCTCAAGACCTAAACTTATTGAGCTCAATATTGAGTCCAGAAGGCGGATGAGTTCCCAAGCAGAACATGAAGTGCTGTTTTTGCAGCCTGTGCTCAGCTTTACTGGAGCTTTGCAGCAAGCCTGAGACAGACATGTTGTCCAGGGAACAGAGTGGTGTTGAAGGGGCAGGCAACTGGAAGCTCAGGGTCTTTTTTGCAGACAGAACGTAGATGTTCTGTAAAGTGGTCACCCAGTCTAATTTTCGTTTCCCCAATGGAAAGGAGACCACATTGTGACGAGCAAACGCTGTACACTAGATTGTGTGAGGTGCAGGTAAAGCGCTGTTTCAACTAGAAGGTGTGTTTGGGCCTTTGGATACTGAAGAGGGAGAGAGTAAAAGGACAAGTGTTAGACCTTCTGAGGTTGCAGGAAAAGGTGCCGTGGAGCTGTAAGGAGGGTGTTGGGTGTGAAGGAAGAGTGGACCAGGGTGTCCCGGAGGGAACAGTCCCTGTAGAAGGCTAACAAGGGAGGGGAGGAGAATATGTGTTTGATGGTGGCATCTCGCTGGATGTGGCGGAAGTGATTGCTAATGATCCTCTGGATTGGTTGCTGGTAAGATCATAGATAAGGGCAAGAGGGACCCTATCCCTCGTACGGGAGGGAAGAGAGGCGCTGAGGGCCGAAGTGTGAGAGATGGGCCAGACCCAGCTGTCAACAATGATGCTGGGGAATCCTCAGTTAAAGAAGAAGGTGGACGTTTTGGAGGGTCCCTTGTTAAAATTGGGCATCATAGGAACAAATGTAACTGAGACGGACGAACTAGGAGAATGGAATGGAGTCTTTACAGGAGGCAGGGTGCAAGGATGTGTAGTCAAGGTAAACTCTTTGAATAACTGTCCTTATAGGTCCTGCTGAGTATCAGTTTTTGTCTGATTACATGTCCTCAGTAACATATTGGAGTCTCATCTGTGATTTTTGTTCTCGAGTCTTGGAGTGGGACTTAGATCTTGTGACTTAGCGGAGACAGCTACAAATTGAGTGACAGCTGGCACTAAATCTTAGTAGCACAAAGGTCGAATGTGGACTCTATTCCTTCTCATTTGCTTACCAGTTTCATGTATGACTGAACAGTCTGAACTTCATCATCAACATTGTTCTTTCAGCAATGGAAATTAGTTTATTGAAGTGCTGATCTTCATCTACCCATGCATCATTAGTAAGGAATTGCCTTACTTCCACCTGCTCATTTGGAAATACTATCTTGTTTGGCAAAATTCTGTTCATCGTTCTTTCATTCAACAGCTCTGCAGGTGATTATATGTCAGCCTTGGGAAATATAGACCACTGTGTTAATATGAGACAATTTAGATCTTCCTTTTTCTCTCAGCATTCATTGAAGTTTCCATTGACCCTCTGGATGTGTCTTTCTACATCCCAATTTTCCTTTGGATAGTGTGGTGATAATATTGAACTCATACTGTTCAGTAAATCCTTTACATTCTTTGGAAGCGAATTGTGTGCCATTGTCACAATGTATTCTTTGAGGAATCCCTTGCTCAGCAAACACAGCTTGTATTGCAGAGGTGACTATTGTAGCACTAAAATCTTTTCAATAGAAGGGAGCTTTAGATATAGTCTGTTGTTGTGAAATACAACCTTGATTGTGTGAGAATAAATCAAATCCAACAGTATGCCATAATCTGGTTGGTACTTCAGTTTCTATCATCTCAATTCTGCTGTGTATTTCTATACATCAGGTATACAATACATGTAGGTTCCATTCTTTTGATGTCTTTATGGATTCAGTTAGATACCTATCCAAGATACGGCTGATCTGGCTTTGAGCTCACACTTCTTCATCCCATGAGGTTCATGTATCTTCAGGAGAATTTATTCCTGACTTGTATTGGGTTTGATTATTCCAGATCTGGCTGGCAGTACATCATCTTCTAGTGAATTGCCATCTCTGATGGACCAGTACTGCCATACAGCTGACTGTGCTTGCCTTTTATTATCAGCCATCCCTAGATCACTTGCTGAGAAAATATCAGTAACTCATCTTTGCTGATCTCACCTCCATTTTGATTAGGTTTTGTTAGTGTTACATTCACCAAGTGATGGATCTTTATACCCAAATCTTTTACCTCATGGTTTGCTGAAATAAGTTACAACATCTCGCAACTGCTCAGCCACAGAATAACAGAGTGATCTGTTTCAGTGATGTAGGACATAAAGTCCCTAACTGTTGAATCTCAGTTCCCATGTCCCATTAGTATGATGTTGCATTGTTTCAGAGCAACTACCTTGGTACACATTTACATTCAAATTTTCAGGAAATCTTGTCTGACATGGTCTGAGCAGAGTTATGTTACTTTGTCAAGCTGCAGCTTAAGATTCATGGTCTGAATGGTTGTGCTAATTTCTGTTTAGGAACTGTAATTTCATGCAGTAGTTACATTTTCCATGCCTATTGTGTCCTCCATCCCCTCATCATCTACCAGAGTATGAATGTTATAGTTTCTTTTACTTCATATTCCCCCTGTTCTGTTTCTGATAACTTGTTTTTGTCTCCCTTCTTCCTTTTGTAATCTTTTTCCAATGATTGGCCTTTCCAAAAGCTCTCTAATTTGATAGATATGTGGAATTTATCCTTGTGTATGTGAACTAATTTGATTATCCAGAGTTCATCGCCATCTTTCTCGCTACACTGGTGAGTGATTGGTTTGCTGTTGTTTCATTGTATCAACCCTGTTGCCTTTCTCTTGATTTAACTGACACCTCACTGTTTGTGTAGTCAGTATTTTTATCTATCCCGTCATCCCATTGTTATCCTAGATCCCTTGATGTCATTACTATTTAGAAAACTGTTGAATTTTGCCTTGAACCTACTCAATGAATAAGCTTCCACAGACCTCAGGGATGGAGAATTTCAAAGATTCACCACCTCTGTGTGAAGAAATCCCACCTTTCCTCCATACTAAATGGCTCACCTGTTATCCTGAGGTTGTGCCCTGCTTCTAAACCCAACAGCCAGGGAAAAACATCCTGGCACAGGTTTTCCAATAACCAACTATTTCTGAAACGTAGTTGAGAGTTTCACGTGGGGGTCCTGAGGAATCTCTGACATAGCAGACTCCAAATTTCCCTCTGCCTGGAACTCTCCAGAAGTATTCATTTAAATCGGAAAATTCAGAAGATTCCACTGAAGTTAAGTAAGTAGCTGCCCAGAAGAAAATGAGACTAGTAAAAATTTAGTTTACCTCCTGGATAACTGTTAAACTGAAGCTCCAGTTAACCCTTAATTATACCTCCTTGAAACCCTTTACACTCCTCAGATCCTGACCCACCCCTTCCCTTGCTCCAGACCCAATGTCCCCTTCCTCTGCTCTGGTCCTGACAGACCTGATCCCTACCACCATTTTCCCCCCATTCCTAGTTCACATCAACTCCTCCCTTCCCCTGCTCCAGACCTGATGACTCCTTTGCTGACTGCACACCCGATGTCGTCCTTCCCTTTCTGGGCCCAAAGTCCTCTTCCCTGCTCAGGTCCTGACACCTCCCCCTAGTTCAGACCCAAAAAGCTGCCCCTCTGCCAGACCTGATCATCCACAAGGCTTAACATGCTTGTCCTGTTCTGAACTTGACACCACCACCGCCTCCATTCCCCAGAATGCAAACTTCCTCCCCTATATCAGGAATTGAAGACCTTTCCCCTGCCAGTGGATTCAACATCCTCCCACCCCCAAGACCCCATGCTTCCCTGCCTCCCAGGACCCGATACCTCCCTCTTCCTAACCCCCACCAAACCTACCATCTCCCTCCCACCCCCACTGCCCTTAACACTCCATCACTTACCTGGCCCCCTTGCCACTTTACATCCTGGCACTCTATCCACCGGGTATTTGCCCTTCTGATACCACTAACCCTACACTTCCCTTGCATACTTACTCATTAACAGCAGCTGTTAAGGTGTGTGAGTGATTCTAAACCTTTAAACATCAGAATACACTAACTGACTGCTATGAAAAGGTAGTATGTTATTTCTTCCCAAATTCGTTCTGCACTTAGTAAACTTTGTTTACTAAGCTGTACGTGGGACCTGCTTAAATGCCCTCTAAATATCCAAATACTTCCACAGTCTCCTTTATCTTGCTACAAGTAACCATGTCAAAAAAATTGCATTTTCATAAATCCATGTTGACTCTGCCTAATTTTACCATTATTTGCTATGCATCCAGTCAACACATCCTTCAGAATAGATTAAAAGCAGCTTCTCCATTATCAATGCAAACTTACAATTCCATTCTCCCTCATGCACCCTTCTTATACAGTGGGGTTATATTTGCTGCCTTTCAGTCAGCAGGAACCTTTCCAAAATCTGTAAAATTATGAGTAATGACCACCAAGGCATCCATAATCACAAAATCCACCCCTTTCAAAACCCTGGCATGTAGCTCATCTGATCCTGGGGATATGCCCAATTTGAGTTCTGATTTCTTTATGAATAATACAACAATATTTCAAGCTGAATAACAACACCTACCCAGTGTTGGGTAACTGAATGCTATCGCACACGCAGATCCCATGTTAGATAACTGGATAATATCAACCACACTGGTCATGTGTTAGATAATGGGATACTATCACCTACTCTGATCGTGTGTTAGATAACCAGATACTATCACCATACTGCTCCTGTGTTGGATAACTGGGTACCATCACATACATTGATCCTGTGTGAGATAACAGGTGCTATCATACACATTCATCCTGTGTTAGTTAACTGATTACTATCACATATCTAATCTTGTATTAGATAACCAGTTACTATCATGCACCTCATTCTGTGTAAGATAACTGATTACGATCACACACACTCGTTCTGTGTCAGATAATCAGATACTACCACCCACACTGATCCTATGTTAGACATTTGGATACCATCACACACACTGATCCTCTGTGAGATAACCAGATACTACCACAGACTCAGGTCCTGTGTCAGCTAACCAGATACTATCAACCACACTGATCTAGTGTTAGATAACTGGATACTATCGGCCACACTGATTCTGTGTTACATAAATGGATATTATCAGCCACATTGATCTTGTGTAAGTTAATGAGATACTATCGCACATATTGATCTTGTGTGAAGTAACCAGATGCTATCACACACACTGATCCTGTGTTAGATAACCTGATAATGTCAACTAAAGTTCTGATTTTAAATGTCTGTCCATTTATCCTGCTAGAATGTTCATTTCTGTATCCAAAAGTCAAAGTCAGCAACAGGCCATACCTTTGTCGAAGTCAAACAGTCAAATTGTCTGGGCTGTCACACACATTATTTACCTGCTTGTAGCCTGTGATATTTATCTGCTTGTAGCCTGTGATATTTACCTGCTTGTAGCCTGCACAGCCCTCATCTTCCCAACACTAAGGGGAGAAGAAAAGAGATCTGTCAAACCAAAATCTGGTCGATGCTGCAGTCTGTAAAGTGTGAAGTGCTGGCACATTTGGGAGTTTGTTTTGCTGCTGAGCTTTCCTTCTGACTTGTAGCAGCCAGCCCAACCCAGCCCAGCCTAACCACACAACAGGCAGAGCAGATGACATAATTAGACAACACCAAATTGAAAAGTATATTTAATGGAGGAGCTTACAGTGGAAAATTTGATTTATATGGATGCGGGCAAAAAAAATTGAATGTGACACGACATATGTCGCTGTGGATTACTAGGAGGTTGTTAGGCCAACATGTGCCATTACCTTTGTCAGAAGCCAAATTTTCAGTGCTGGTTTAACTGACTGCATTCACATTACACAATCTTCTAAATCTGACCCTTTCTTTGTTTGTACAGAGAATTGATGCAAATTTGTTTTCATTATTCCAATTCTCACATGAACCCGACACATCCTCCATAGCACTGTGTCTTACATAGAACATAGAACATAGAACATAGAACATTACAGCGCAGTACAGGCCCTTAGGCCCTCGATGTTGCGCCGACCTGTGAAACCAATCTGAAGCCCATCTAACCTAAACTATTCCATTATCATCCATATGTTTATCCAATGACCATTTAAATGCCCTTAAAGTGGGCGAGTCTACTATTTTTGCAGGCAGGGCATTCCATGCCCTGACTACTCTCTGAGTAAAGAACCTACCTCTGACATCTGTCCTATATCTATCACCGCTCAATTTAAAGCTATGTCCCCTCGTGCTAGCCATCACCATCCGAGGAAAAAGGCTCCCACTGTCCACCCTATCTAATCCTCTGATCATCTTGTATGTCTCTATCAAGTCACCTCTTAACCTTCTCTCTAACGAAAACAGCTTCAAGACCCTCAGTCTTTCCTCATAAGACCTTCCCTCCATACCAGGCAACATCCTGGTAAATCTCCTCTGCACCCTTTCCAATGCTTCCACATCCTTCCTATAATGCAGTGACCAGAACTGTACGCAATACTCCAAGTGCGGCCGCACCAGAGTTTTGTACAGCTGCAACATGACCTCATGGCTCCGAAACTCAATCCCTCTACCAATAAAACCTAACATACTGTACGCCTTCTTAACAACGCTATCAACCTGGGTGGCAACTTTCAGTGATCTATGCACACGGACACCGAGATCTTTCTGCTCATCCACACTACCAAGAATCTTACCATTAGCCCAGTACTCTGTATTCCTGTTACTCCTTCCAAAGTGAATCACCTCACACTTTTCTGCATTAAACTCCATTTGCCACCTCTCAGCCCAGCTCTGCGGCTTATCTATGTCCCTCTGTAACCTGCAACATCCTTCCGCGCTATCCACAACTCCACCAACTTTGGTGTCATCCGCAAATTTACTAACCCATCCTTCTATGCCCTCATCCAGGTCATTTATAAAAATGACAAACAGCAGTGGCCCCAAAACAGATCCTTGAGGTACACCACTAGTAACTGAACTCCAGGATGAACATTTCCCATCAACCACCACCCTCTGTCTTCTTACAGCTAGCCAATTTCTGATCCAAACCGCTAAATCACCCTCAATCCCATGCCTCCATATTTTCTGCAATAGCCTACCATGGGGAACCTTATCAAACGCTTTACTGAAATCGAAATACACCACATCAATCGCTTTACCCTCATTCACCTGTTTGGTCACCTTCTCGAAGAACTCAATAAGGTTTGTGGGGCATGACCTACCCTTCACAAAACCGTGTTGACTATCCCTAATCAAATTATTCCTTTCTAGATGATTATAAATCCTATCTCTTATAATCCTTTCCAACACTTTACCCACAACCGAAGTAAGGCTCACTGGTCTATAATTACCAGGGTTGTCTCTACTCCCCTTCTTGAACAAGGGGACAACATTTGCTAGTCTCCAGTCTTCTGGCACTATTCCTGAAGACAATGACGACATAAAGATCAAAGCCAAAGGCTCTGCAATCTCCTCTCTAGCTTCCCAGAGAATCTTAGGATAAATCCCATCCGGCCCAGGGAACTTATCTATTTTCACACCTTCCAGAATTGCTAACACCTCCTCCTTATGAACCTCAATCCCCTCTAGTCTAATAGACTGTATCGCAGTATTCTCCTCGACTACATTGTCTTTTTCCTGTGTGAATACTGACGAAAAATATTCATTTAGCACCTCTCCTATCTCTTCGGACTCCACACACAACTTCCCACAATTGTCCTTGACCGGCCCCAATCTTACTCTAGCCATTCTTTTATTCCTGACATACCTATAGAAAGCTTTAGGGTTTTCGTTGATCCTACCTGCTAAAGACTTCTCATGTCCCCTCCTGGCTCTTCTTAGCTCTCTCTTTAGGTCCTTCCTGGCTAACTTGTAACTCTCAAGCGCCCTAACTGAGCCTTCACGCCTCATCTCTACATAAGCCTCCTTCTTCCTCTTGACAAGAGATTCAACTTCTTTAGTAAACCACAGTTCCCTCGCTCGACCACTTCCTCCCTGCCTGACAGGTACATACTTCTCAAGGACACGCAGTAGCTGTTCCTTGAACAAGCTCCACATTTCAATTGTGCCCAGCCCCTGCAGTTTCCTTCTCCATCCTATGCATCCTAAATCTTGCCTCATCGCCTCATAATTGCCTTTCCCCCGGCTATAACTCTTGCCCTGCGGTATATACCAATCCCTTTACTGATGTATGATTGAACAGGACTTCCAGTTTTTCTTTCCCTGTGCGATGGTATCATTCTCCAAATGTGAATTTTGGCAGGTTTGACTGTGGAGTCATGCTAAAGGTATTTATTTTTTCTCAGGCTCCTCTGAGATTTCTTAACAGCTACTGTAAGATTTTTGGTGGTAATTTTCTTTTTCAGGGTTGCCTTTTTCAGTTTCCCCATCTGATTCTATGTACGCAAGTACAATGCTGTCCATTTAGAATGCAAAACAAGGAAGATAAACCATTTCCACAGTAAAATGAAGATATTATCCCAACTATTCTAAAGGAAAAACTGAAAGAATACAGATGCTTGAAATCAGAAACAAACACAAAAACCAGGAGTTGCTAGAAAAACTCAACAAGTCTGGCAACATCTATTGAGAGAAATCAAAGTTAACATTTCGGGTCCAGTGACCCTTCTTCAGGGTTCCAACTATTCTCTTGTTTGAAGACCCACTCTCAAGATTGCTGTACCATATGAAAGCATAGAATTATGGGACAAGTGCTCATGCCTGTAAAGTGCCATATGGGAAGCACTTGATTTCAATTTATTAGTTTGTTCCTTGCTGATGTTGTTGTGCTCTTTTGCAAAAGTCAGTAAGTATGGGGAAGCATGTTCTCCAATACCACTTTATGATGAGCTTGATCAGGCCAAAGGTTACTTGGTTGCAACTTAAAGGAGCTGTGCAAATTGTTAAAAATCAGCAGTTTTGCTCATGAAGTTTTGATTAAGCAGATCACAATCTCTTTTAACACTGATGTGAAATAATCTGTGCAAGTTGTCGGCAGTTCTACATTTATAGGACTGTGACTTGATTTAACTGCTCATAGAGTCATACAGCATGGAAACAGGCCCTTTGATACAATTTGTCATTCCCAACCAGGTTTCCTAAGCTGAATTAGTCCCATTGCCTGCGTTTGGCCCATATCACTGTAAACGTTTCCAATCCATGGTCACGTTAGAGAATAGCACATGACAGGCCGGAAACATGGCTGACAGTAGGGTAGAGTTACACTGTTCTCAGTTTGAATCTGCAGCTTCCATTCCTCATCCTACAAGATGCAACATTCCATAGAACTGAACAAACATATCAGTATGTACCCAGCCATAATGACATGGTCAGCCCGCAGAGACAGTCAGAGAACATCAGGCAACTGTGCCAGGCATCCTTAGTAGGAGGCTGGATGGAACAGTCCATCCATGTTGTTGCAACTGTGTGATTGCTCCACTATGCAAGTACCTGACTGTCTCTGTGGAAGGGTGAGGCTGCCTTGGGTGCCCTGGTACAGCAGATGATCAGTTACTGCTGGATATGTGTTCAGACCCACGTCCCATCACTTTGGCCATCAATAGCAAGAGGAATGGGGACCTTGACCTCCCTTCAGATGTTCCTTCCTCTCAAGAAGGCACCACAGGAAGGAGAAGTGACAGACAGGCACCTGGCAGCTTCATTTCAGGATATTCACAGTGCCTTTACCTACCCCATACCTTGGACCCCTATCCCTGAAGTAGGTCAAGCCAGTGAGGGTGAGCCTGCATTTGAGAGGGAGATACTCAACTACCCAGCGCCCTCTAGGCCTAAATATGCCAAGGGACAACGATTGGAGTCTTCAAAGTCTGCAAGACCATTCACACAGCAGGCCCCCACCATCCCAGCTGTAGAAGTTAGGCCGTTTCTATACATAATGGCAGGGAGAGAAAGAAGTAAAAAGCTTTCTGTGTACAAGTAGAATTTTCAGACATATATATATATATATTTACTTGCCTTGGCAACGTCTGCTGTAGTCTTATAATCACAATAAAACTGAGTAAAGTGATATAATGTGAAAGAAGTGAACTGTCTTCAGACAACACAAGGGTGTACTGTTTTGCAATCACCAAATTTTGGTTCCTGTCTCATAAGCAACAAAGTGAGTGACTGTCATTAATCTTACCTGTCAGAGAACCACACACCTATAAACTGGGGATTGCAGCTAAAGCACTACAGAAACATTTCAAATAACAAACAAAAACAGAAATTGCTGGAGAAACCGAGCAGGTCTTGCAGCATCTGTGGAGGGGAAACAAAGTTAACATTTTGAGTCCAGTGTCCCTTCATCAGAACCTTCTAGGGGTAGGTGATGGCCCAGTGGTATTATCGTTACACTATTAATCCAGAAACCCAGCTGATGTTTTGGGGACCCAGGAACGAATCTCACCATGGCAGATGGTGGAAATTGAATTTTTAAAAAGTCTGGAATTAAGAACCTACTGATCACCATGAAATCTAACGTCCTTCACGGGGGAGGAAATCTGCCACCCTCCCCTGGTCTGGCCTACATGTGACTCCACACCCACAGCAATGTGGTTGACTTTCAGCTGCCCTCTGAAATGATCTAGCAAGACACTCGGTTGTACCAATTGCTACAAAGTCTCAAAGAAATGAAACTGGACGGATCACCTAGGCACCGGAAAAGACAACAGCAGAAACAGCCCTGTCAACCCTGCAAAGTCCTCCTCACTGACATCTGGGGATTAGTGCCAAAACTAGGAGAGCTGTCTCACAGACTAGTTAAGCTATCAAGCAGCACCTGCTCAGAAATAACCTGCTCAGCGACGCCCAGTTTGGGTTCCGCCAGGGCCACGAAGCTCCTGATCTCATTACAGCCTTGGTTCCAACATGGACAAAAGAGCTGAATTCCAGAGGTGAGGTGAGAGTGACAGCCCTTGGTATCAAGGCTGCGTTCGACCAAGTGTGGCATCAAGGAACCCTAGCAAAACTTGAATCAATGGGTATCAGGGGGCAAACTCTCCAGTGGTTGGAGTCATACCTGACGCATAGGAAGATGGTCGTGGTTGTTGGAGGTCAATCATCTCAGCTCCAGGACATCTCTGCAGGAATTCCTCAGGGTAGTGTCCTAGGCCCAACCATCTTCAGCTGCTTCATCAATGACCTTCCCTCCATCATAAGGTCAGAAGTGGGGATGTTCGCCGATGATTGCACAATGTTCAGCATCATTTGTGACTCCTGAGATAGTGAAGCAGTCCATGTTCACACGCAACAAGATCTGGACAATATCCAGGCTTGGGCTGCCAAGTGGCAAGTAACATTCACACCACACAAATGCCAGGCTATGACCATCACCAATAAGAGGCAATCTAACCACTGTCCTTTGACATTCAATGGTGTTACCATCACTGTATCCCCCACTATCAACATCATGGGGGATACCATTGACCAGAACTCAACTGGACTCACCACATTAACACAGTGGCTACAACAGCAAGCCAGAAGCTAGGAATACTGCGGTGAGCAACTCACCTCCTGACTCCTCAAAGCCTGTCCGCCATCTACAAGGCACAAGTCAGGAGCGTGATGGAATGGTCCCCACTTGCCAGGATGAATGCAGCCCCAACAGCACTCAAGAAGCTTGACACCATCTAGGACAAAGCAACCCACTCGATTGGCACTACATCCACAAACATTCATTTCCTCCACCACTGACACTCAGTAGCAGCAGTATGTACTATCTACAAGATTCACTGCAGAAATTCACCAAAGATCCTCAGACAGCACCTTCCAAACCAACAACCACTTCCATCTAGAAGGACAAGGGCATCAGACTCATGGAAACACCACCACCTCCAAGTTCCCCTCCAAGTCACTCACTATCCTGACTTGGAAATATATCACCTTTCCTTCACTGTTGCTGGGTCAAAATCCTGGAATTCCCTTCCTAATAGCATTGTGGGTCAACCCACAACCGGTGGACTGCAGCGGTTCAAGAAGGCAGCTCACCACCACCTTCTCAAGGGCAACTAGGGATGGGCAAGGAATGCTGGCCAGCCAGCGACGCCCACATCCCACAGATGAATAGAGAAAAAAAAATTCTGTACTATGATGATGACATTCACGACATTTGCAGTAACCCAGAAGAGAGCCACACATACTATTGCTATACTCTGGCCCATTGGAAAAATACAGTTACCTACTCCTCCCACTTTGGAGGTGCTGCTTACCACATTGAGATTTTATGGCAGAGTTTATTTTCAGATCAATATGGTTCCAACTGTGTGACTAAGGCACTTGAGTGACTTGGGGGCACTGCCTGTAACCCAAGCCTTACTTCCCCATTCTTCCCATCCTGATTGTACTGTGGTCCCTGTGACCCCAATTACACTTTACCCTCCCCTGTTTTGGTCATGTCCATTTATATCACCATTTGTGTGCCTACTTTATGCCTGGAGCCCACAACTCTCAGAGTGTTATAGCCTTTCTGACCCTCCTATGGTGTTACCATCACTGTATCACCCTGACATGCCTTAATGCTCCTCCTGCCTCCTCCCCAACTTAGAGACCGTATTGTTCCCTCTGTGACACTATCAGGTCCCACCGTTCTATCTCAAGATGCCCCCATCGCTGAGACCATTCCCTCATAACGTAATACAATGAGGCCAGTTCCTAGATTTGAGCTACCTGGTGCCTCGACAACACCATGACTGCAGCTGAAAAGCCCCAGGATTATGGGCAACAACCCCGGGCACCCACAAACCAGCCCCCTGGAGTGCACCACAGCCCATCCTCCAGACTTACTTGGCAGAACAGCTCTTAATTAACGGCATCACAGCTGTGAACTCTACCAGATTTCAGACAGATAACCCAAATTGATAGGTACCTGCTTAGTTTTTACAGGCAGGCTTTTGCAGTATTGAGTTTGGTAAGTTGATTGGGAAGGAGTAATTAATACTGTAAACTATTATAACTAATGAGATGCAAATAAGCTTCTCACCACCTGATAGTGAGAATTTGAAGGACTTAATTGAGACAGATTTTCTTCAGGGTGAGAATCTGATTTTTGGACTCTCGTCCAATTAGGTCATCGCATTCACTCTTATTCACGTTACCTCAGAGAGGGGAAATTCGCATCCTAGAACTTCTACTGTTCTTCTCAGACGCTAGTTGTGACTATGAGCAGCTCTGCCAGAAGGGAGCTGTGCTCCATAATCAGTGGCTCCAGATTCTTCAGGTCTCTCTGGACATTCAAAGTATCCTGACCTTATTAAGTAGGTTTTGCTATTTGTTAAGTAGTAGGTTAGATGAAAGCTATACCATAGGAGAGAGATTGGAGGAAGGAAAATTTACTGGGTCAATCTCACTTAACAGAGACATATGTTCGTTTTAGAGATACAATCAATTTCAGTGTCCACTGAGTTCAGTCTTCCTATCTGAATGAAAAGAGAAAAATAACCTAAACAAGCAAAATGTGAAAAAAAATTAAAAATTACATCTAAATATAGCTACAGTACTAAAATAGTCCACTTTCTAAATTTTATGTGAAGTGATTGCATGCATTTAATTACAATAGAAATGGTCCTAATTTGCTTTTGATAATGTCACCACATCATGATCTTGAAATAATTTCTTGACCTAACACCTTTAAAAAGCTGGCAGCCAATTTATCCGTCATTAAAATCCAGTGTTCATACTGCGCAACCTGCACTAATTATATTCCCACACTATGCTGCTCCCCTCTTTATGTGGCTTTTGACAATCAGCAATGTAATGAATCGGGCAGGTTATGTGAAGAATAAGATAAAAATTCAACCCAAGAGTCCAGAAATGCAATTCGTTATGAAGAAAGCTAGATAAATATATGTGCAACTACTTAATAAGTGTCTATCTTAAGGTGACCTGCTCATTCGCTCTCATTATTACTCCATTCCCAACTGATGATAGGTGTAAAGAAGGATTTGTATTTATAGTGTTTTCACAACCTCAGGACACCTCAAAGCACTTTACTACTAATGGAAGTACTTTAAGTATAGCCACTGTTATGATGTTGCAAACATAGGAAAATATTCAAGAGTTACCCTAGAGGAACCTTCCCATAGGTGAATTATCCAGCCTCCTTGCAAAATTACAAGGAATATCAATCTGAGAGGAATCAAAACTTTTATCCCATGGAAAATTATCTTTGAGTTTGTTTTTTTTTATATTCTTCCATGAGAAGACAGAAATCAGGAGGGCAAAAACGTGATATGACTTAGTTTTGGCAAATGGGGTTATGGAGAATCCAAAGGGATCCTACAAATACATTAAGGACAAAAGGGTAATTAGGGAGAGAATAGAACAAAGAAAAAAGAAAATTACAGAACAGGAACAGGCCCTTTGGCCCTCCAAGCCTGCACCGACATGCTGCCCGTCACAACTAAAACCCCCTACCCTTTCAGGGACCATATCCCTCTGTTCCCATCCTATTCATGTATTTGTCAAGACGCCCTTTAAAAGTCACTATCGTATCTGCTTCCACTACCTCCCCCGGCAGCAAGTTCCAGGCACCCACCACCCTCTGTGTAAAAAGTTTGCCTCATACTTCACATTTAAACCTTGCCCCTTGCATGTTAAACCTATGCCCCCTACTAACTGAGATAACAAGGTGTAGAGCTGGATGAACACAGCAGGCCAAGCAGCA
>NC_063343.1:13249110-13295151 GCF_021869965.1 Rhincodon typus | reverse complement strand
CACACAGCAGGCCCAGCAGCATCATAGGAGCAGGAAGGCTGACGTTTTGGGCCTAAAGGTCTAGGCCCGAAACGTCAGCCTTCCTGCTCCTCTGATGCTGCTTGGCCTGCTGTGTTCATCCAGCTCTACACCTTGTTATCTCAGATTCTCCAGCATCTGCAGTTCCTACTATCTCTGAAACAGTTTTAACCCCCCTACTAACTGACTGTTCTACCCTGGGAAAAAGGTTCTGACTGTTCACTCTGTCCATGCCCTTCATAATCTTGTAGACTTCCATCAGCCCCTCAACCTCCGTCGTTCCATTGAGAACAACTCAATTTTCTCCAACCTGTCCTCATAGCTAATGCCCTCCATACCAGGCAACGTCCTGGTAAATCTTTCCTATTCCCTCTTCAAAGCCACCACATCTTTCTGATAGTGTAGTGACTAGAATTGAACATAATATTCCAAATGTGGCCTAACTAAGGTTCTATAAGGTTACCTGCTAATTTTTAAACTCAGTGTCTTGGCCATATACCTTGTTGACTACCTTCTCCACCTGTGTTGCCACCTTCAGTGATCTATGTACCTGTACACCCAGATACCTCTGCCTATCAGTACTCTTAAGGGTTCTGCCATTCACTGTATATTTTCCATCTGGATTCGACCTCCCAAAATGCATTACCTCACATTTTTCCGGATTAAACTCCATCTGTTATCTCTCTGCCCAAGTCACCAACCGATCTATACCTAGGACACCTTAAAGATCAGCAAGCCCGCCTATGTATGGAACTTCAGGAGATGGGCGATATACTAAACGAGTATTTTGCATTAGTGTTTACTGTGGAGAAGAATATGGAAGATAGAGAAGGTGGGCAAGTAAATAGTGACATCTTGAAAAATGTCGTAAAACGCATAGTTGAATAAGTCCCTGAGACCTGATCAAACGTACCCTTGAACTCTGTGGGAAGCTAGGGAAGACATTACTGGGCCCCTTGCTGAGATATTTGTATCATCGATAGCCACAGGCGAGGTGCTGGAAGACTGGAGGTTGGCTAACGTGGTGCCACTATTTAAGAAAGGCGATAAGGAAAAGCCAGGGAACTATAGACAGGTGAGCCTGACATTGGTGGTGGACTAGTTGTTGGAGGGAATCTTGAGGGACAGGATTTACATCTATTTGGAAAGACAAGGACTGATTAGGGATGGTCAACATGGCTTTGTATGTGGCAAATTGTGTCTCATGAACTTAATTGAGTTTTTTGAAGAAGTAACAAAGAGGATTGATGAGGCCTGAGGGCAGAGCAGTGGACATGTTCTATATGGATTTCAGTAAGGTATTCAACAAGGTTCCTCATGGTACACTGGTTATCAAGGTTAGGTCACACGGAATAGAGGAAAAAGTTGCCATTTGGATACAGAACTGGCTCGGAGGTAGAGGTGGTGGTGAAGGGTCGCTTTTCAGAATGGAAGCCTGTGACCAGTGGTGTTCCACAAGAATCATTGCTGGGTCCACTGCTTTTTGTTATTTATATAAATGATTTGGATGTGAACATAGGGGGTATGGTTAGTAAATTTGCAAATGACATCATAATTGGAGGTATAATGAAAATGATTAAAATAAAATGAAAATGAAAATTTAAAATAATAAAAATAGAAATAAAAGTAAAAAAAATTTAAAAATAACATTAAAATGACTGTTACGAGGGAGCATAATTTTAAGTTGAGGAAGGTATAGGCGAGATGTCAGAGGTAGGTTCTTCACACACAGAGTGGTGGGCGTGTAGAATGCGCTGCCGGCAGTGGTAGTGGAGTCAGATACTTCAGAAACTTTTAAGCGACTCTTGGATAGGCACATGGAGGATAGTAAAATGTAGGGTATGCAGGGTAGTTTGATCTTAGTAGGATAATAGGTCAGCACAACATCATGGGCTGAAGGGCCTGTACTGTGCTGTACTGTTCTATGTTCTATAGTGGACAACAAAGAAGGTTACCTCAGAGTAAAACGGGATCTTGATCAAATGGGCCGAGGATTGGCAGATGGAGTTTAATTTAGATAATCGTGAGGTGCTGCATTTTGGAGAGGCAAACCAGGACAGGACTTATACACTTAATGGTAGGTCCTGGTGAGTGTTGCTGAACAGACACCTTGGAATGGCGGTTCATAGTTCCTTGAAAGTGGAGTCATAGGTAGATTGGATAGTGAAGAATTTGTTTGAGATGCTTACCTTTATTGGTCAGTTCATTGAGTACAGGAGTTGGGAGGTCATGTTGCAATATACAGGACATTGGTTAGGCCATTATTGGAATTTAACGTGCAATTCTGGTCTCCCTGCTATAGGAAGGATGTTGTGAAACATGAAAGGGTTCAGAAAAGATTTACAAGGGTGTTGTCAGGTTGGAGGGTTTGAGCTATACGGAACAACTGAATAGACTGGGGCTGTTTTCCCTGGAGCATTGAAGGCTGAGGGGTGACCTTATAGAGGTTTATATAATCATGAGGGGCATGGATAGGATGAATGTAAAAGGTCTTTTTTGCAGGGTGGGGGAGTCCAAAACTAGAGGGCATAGGTTTAAGGTGAGAGGGAAAGATTTAAAAGGGACCCAAGGGGCAACTTTTTCACATAGACAGTTGTGTGTGTAAAGAATGAAGTGCCAGAGGAAGTGGTGTAGGCTGGTACAATTACAACATTAAAAAGGAACCTGGACAGAAAAGATTTCAAAGGATATGGGCCAAATGCTGGCAAATGGGACTAGATTTATTTAGGATATGTAGTCAGCATGGACGAGTTGGATCGAAGGGTCTGTTTCCGTGCTGTATATCTCTATGACTGTATGGCTCTGAGGAAGCATCTGACAAGAGCAGTACTTGTTCCTCATATCTAATTGCCCCTGAAAATATGGTGGTGAGCCATCTTATTGAACCACTGCAGTCTGTCTGGTATAGGTACACCCACAGTGTACTGGGAGACAATCTGGCCCAGTAGCAGTGAATTAGCAGCAATTACAGTTCCAAGTCAGTTGGTGTTTGTTTTGGAGGGAAATTTACATCTGCTGTTCTTGTCCTTCTAGCTCATAGAGCTCACTGGTATGCAAGAATCTGTGGAAGAAGATGTAATGCATCTTATAGATTGGAAATAGGGCAAACATTGTCCTTCATGGCAGAGGGAGTGAATGCTTGAGGCAATGGATCAGTGCCAGTCAAGTGAACTGTTGTGTCTTGGATGGTGTTGAGCTTCTTGAATGTTGTTTAAGGTGCATTCATCCCAGCAAATAGAGAAATTATTTTGTAACATTCTTGATTAGTGTTTTTTCGATGGTAGACAGAATTTGGGAAGTCAGGAAGTGAGTTAATTTCTGTAGAATTCCCAGCATCTAATTTTAAGAAAGGTCACAAAACACTTCAAAACACTGTGCACATCTTGTTCATATCTTAAGTAAGAATTTAAATAGTCTGAATTTTGGATAGTTTGTTTAATTTTAAGGAGGTTGCATATCATGATGTCACTTGTTCCAATCAGAATAAAGGTGATTTGGTAATTCTGGTGTTAGTCTCACCTAGGGCACACACAACTGTCAATGATTTAGACAGTCATCTAGATTCTAGCTTGCTGTCTCCCCACAGATGCTGTCTGATCTGCTGTGATTTCCAGCACTTTTTGTTTTCAATGCTGTCAATGACTGGATTAATTTCAGGCAAATCATTTGTATTTTGTATCTATCATCTATTTACTGCCTTTCTGCTGAAGAAATACTCAGTTTGTATTCTGTAACTGTATTCACTGCATGTTCTTCAAGAAATCATTAATTTCTCAGATCTTTGACCCGAAATATTTATTTTGTGTTTCCACAGATGCTACCAAATCTGCTGAGCATTCCCAGCAGACTCTGCTTCACTTTCTGATTTACAGATTCTGCATATTTTGCTTCTATTCTAAGGATTTCAAAAAGCTTGCAATGTAATTGTTAAAAGTTCAGCTTCTATTCTGTTGCTAACCAACTGAATTCCATACTTGTCCAGCAAGGCAAGAGTTAAATACTGGCAGTCAAACTTGTACTTGATAGAATACATTTCCGGAGAGATATGCCCATGGAAAAGATCTTTAAATGTTATTGCCACCAGTTCATTTCTGCAGTGTTTAGTTATACACCACCTAGAGTGAAACCAAATCACACAGTCCACAAAGATCCTAGATTCCTAGTGAGGTATCTAATCTCAGCTATAATGGTATTAAGGACACTAAAATTGCCTGTAATACTCCTTGAGTTAAGGCGTGGGGAAAATAGCTGGGGTCCCTGTTCTGGTCACTCAATCATATCAGCCTGTGGTCTCACACGGGCATTCACAGTCTTGATTTCACTTGCTGGAGGATACCGCACAACCATATCTCAACAAGAGGCAATTGCTTGAAGAAACAAGGAGAGGAAAAGCAGATGTCGCATTGTTTTGGTTCTCAAGTAAACCCAGGCCTTTCCTTACCCAAAATCCATACACTCATTCACACTTTTCAAATGCATTGAGACTAAGAGTGGGTGGCATCGTGATAATATCACTTGACTCTTAATTCAGAGGCCCAGGCTAATGTTCTGAAGACACGAGTAAAATCCCACCACAGAAGCTGTGCTTTTTAAGTTCAGTTAATAAATTTGCAACATGGAACTGGTCTCGGTCATGGTGACCATGACAGGTATTGTTGATTGTCATAAAAACCTATCTTGTTCTTGGATGCCCTTGAGAGAATGAAATCTGTCTTCCTTAATCAGTCTACCCTACCTACAGCAAAGTGATTGAATCTTAGCTGCCCCCTGAATAGCAAGCCACTCAGTTCAAAGGCAGTTAGAGATGGTCAAGAAATGCTGGCCTTGCTCATGACGCCCACAGCACCTGAAATAATGAAGAACTGAAATGGAATGGAACCAACGCCCAAAACACTGTTGGTGAACACAGTATATGCACTACCATTTCCATTGAAATTGACTCATCAACAGAAATTGTGAATCAAATCAGGGATATTCTGGTCTGTGTGACTTAGCCACCATTGAGTCAGTGAGGAAGATAAGAATCTCTTTCTAAAATGCATAGTTAAATGTGCCAAAAATTGTCAAAACAAAGTCTCTCTGGTGCAATTATCTGTGGATGCGTATCAATAGCATACTGTCAAACGTTGAGAGTGGAAAATATTGGATTTTCAGTGACTGTCATCTCTTCAGTCGATATCAGTTGAGGTCAAAGTTCAGTCTAATAAGGTCATTATAGGAAAAGTGAGTGGATGTTTTGACAGGATATTCAAGCTGCTAATATGTCCTTAGCTCTTGAAAGATGAAGTATTTAAAATTGAAATATATCTCCCCCGATGGCTTCGTGAAAGCCATGTTTCAGTCCCTGGTCTATGCAGAGTTTGCTGGTTTCAGTTGTGGTACTGCATTGAGCCTAGTCTGTATGGGGCAAGCAATATGAAAAACTATCTACTCAGCCAATCCTTCATCATCCAATCCTATCGTAACACCTGACAGGGAAAAGGATAAGGTTATTGTGATATGTGGGATGAGTGCTCTGCCAACCCTTTTCAGATAAGAATCAATTCAATAATCTCTATGGATTGACACTTTGGGCCAAACTTTTGGCTACCGAGATGTAGCTGACGATTGGAATTATCCATCTCACCAGGCCTACTTTGGTAAAAGTGCACTGTAATGTGAGATTTTCACCTTGAGTATGGGGATGAAGGAACAGGGGTTGTGGGATTAAGGTCCATATTAACAGATAGAAAGAATTTCTACAAGTATTTAAAAAGGAAAAAGTAAATAAAGTGATCTTTGGTCCTCTAGAGAGTGAGTCTGGAGAATTAATAATGATAAGGAAATGGATTAACTGAACAGATATTTTGCATCTATTTTCACTGTAAGGGATATAAACAACATGCCAAAAATGTTGCGAATCAGGAGATGAAAGGCAGGCTGGAACTTAGAACAATTACAATCACCAGGGAAAAGGTATTGAGAAAATAATTAGATGTGAAAACTGACAAGCCCCCAGAACTTTATGAAATTCACTCTAGGGGCTTAAGAGAAGTGGCTGATAACATAGTAGATGCGTCGGTTTTCATTTTTCAATATTCCCTAGATTCTCAAAAGATCCCATCAGAAATTGGAAAATAGAAAATGTAACTCCTCTATTCAAGAAAGGAGGGAAACAGAAAGCAGGAAAACAGCTACATGTAGCTTAACATTTACAGGAGGGAAAACTTGTTATTGAGGGAGTTGAAGCAGGGGACTTCGAAAACCTCAATGCAAATTGGTAGAGTTCAACATGGTTTGTGAAAGGAAAATTGTGTTTGACTAATTTACTGGAGCTCTTTAAGGAAGTAACAGGCAACTTTGCTAAAGGTGAACCAGTAGGTGTACTGTTCTTATATTTCCAGTAGGCATTCAAAGGTACCACATCAAAGATTACTACACATAATAAAAGCTCTTGGTGTACTATGGATAGAGGATTGGTTAGCTAACAGGAAACAGAGACATAAATGGGTCATTTTCAGGTTGGCAAGATATGGCAAGTGGAATTTTGCAGAGATCGGTGCTAGAGCATCAACAATTTACATTTTATCTTAATGACTTAGGGGCTGACTGTATGTTTGCTAAATTTGTTGTTGGCACAAGGATGGATAGGAAGGTAGGTTGTAACGACAAAGTAGAGAATCTGCAAAAGAATATAAAGAAGTTACATGAGTAGATAACAATTTGACAAACAGTTCATAATATGGGAAAATGTGAACTTGTCTACTTTGGTAAGAAGAATAACGAATCAGCACATTACTTAAATGAGGAGACAGCATGCAGAATTCTGAGATACAAAGGGGTCTGGGTGTATTTGTACGTGAATCACAGAGTTAGTGTGCAGGTGGAGCAAATCATAAATAAGGCAAATGGAGGATTGTTTATTACAAACAGGATGGAATATAAAAGTCGGGATATTTTGCTAGAATTGCAGAGAGAACTGATGAGATCACATCTGAAGTACTGTGCATGTATTTAGTTTCTATATTTAAGAAGGGTTATAACTCCATTTAGAAGCAGTTCAGAAAAAGTTTGCTCAATTGAAACCTGGTATTGGGAGTTATCTTGAGATGAAATGCTGAACAGAGGGCTGATCCCATATCCATTGAAATTTGGAAGAAAAAGATGTGATCTTATTGAATCATGAGATCCAAGGGATTTTTGCAAGGATGATGAGAGGCTGTTTCCCCTTGTGGGGAGACTAGAACAAGGGGGCACAATTTACATACATTTGAACATATAAAAACAGAGATAAGTCAGGAGATTTGTCCGCTCAAGTCTGCACTGCCATTCAATAAGATGGTGGCTAATCTTTAAATATACTAATTCCACATTCCCATATACCCTGATTACCTTTAATTCCTTTGTTGAACAAAAATCTATCTACAGAAAAAGGACAAAAACTGCAGATGTGGAAATCAGAAACAGAAACAGAAATTACTGGAAATACTCAGTAGGTCTGGCAGCATCTGTGGAGAGAAAGCAGAATTAAAGTGTTCAGTCCAGTGACCCTTCTTTTTATCCAGTTCTATCTTAAAAATCACATCTACCAATCAGCCAAAGACCCACTTATGCATATTCAGCCAGCCAGTCAGTCCCTTACAATATGAGCTCTTACTTACAGCAATAATTCTTATGTATCACATATTAAATGCCTTGAATTTCCAAGTACAGAATATCTACATGCTCCTTTTTATCCATAGTACATGTTACTCCTTCAAAGAACTCCAATCAATTGGTTAAACATGATTTACCTTTAACAAAACCACGTTAACTGATAATAACAATTCACTGACTGGTGTATAATTAATCTCGATGACCTTCAGTTTTTCCAACTGCTCGACTATACTCTCATTAGTAATTGATTCAAACACCTTTCCCATGACAAATGTCAAACTAACTTGCCTATAGTTTTCTATTCCCTGCCTTCCCCTCCCCCCAACACACCCCCACATATCTCTGCCCTTTTAGATTAGAAGGGTTACCTTTGCTACTTTCTGGTCCCTTGGAACCATTCTTTTATCATCTCCCATTAACTCCATATTCTAACTCTCCAGAGGCCCAATATTTACTTTACTTACTCCTTTCCTATTTAAATACCTGTAGAAATGCTTGCTATCCATTCTCACATCCCTAGTTAGCTTCCTTTCATACACTAATTTCTTCATCCTGAATAATTTTTTAAAAAGTTATTGTCTGCCATTCTTTGTATTCTGACCAAGCAGACCAGTCACTCATCTTTGCACAGCTATATTTGATGCTTAACCTAACTTTTTTAGTTAACCATGAATAGTGGTCCTCCCTTTAGAATAATTCTAGAATGTACTTCTTTTGTGTATTCTGAAATATCCCCTTAAATGTTTGCTACAGTGTCCCTGTTAATCTATCCCCTGCTCTAATATGCTAGCTAACTTCAGCCACCTCAGCTTTCATGACTACATAGGTGACCTTATATTTAAAATGCTAGTTTAATACCCAGTCTTCTCCCTTTCAAACAGAATATAAAATTCAATCATATTATGTTCACTGCTGCCTAGTTGTGCCTTTACTCTGGTGACATTAATTAATCTTGTCACGTTACACAATACCAAGTCTAGTATAACCTAGGTAGGTAGGTACCTAACAGGGAAATCAAAAGCAGAAATGTGGAGTTGAGGCCACAATCAGATCAGGCATGATCTCATTGAATCATGTAGCAGGCTGGAGGAGCTGATTGGCCTACTACTCATATGTTTGTAAATTGGGCCCACTGTCCCCAGAATCCAATGCTAGGAGGACATGGGACAGGTGAGTGCTGAGACAGTCTGGTTAGAATACCTATCTGCATTTTCTTATTGCTGGTTGTTTTAGAAGATTTTAGACTATATAATCCTCAATCCTAGAACCCCATAAACTCCCACCTACCCAGCAGAACCTTTTGTACCCTCTTTACCTATTCAATGCCAACTTACCCCACTCACTAATTCTTCAAGGGCTGGTATTCTGGCTGCCATTTTTAAAAGTCCACAGAGTCTTCCAACCCTGTGGAAGGTCACTCCTTTCCTTGATCAGTTTGCAGTGAGCTTCTTTACATTGGGTGTGTGCCCATTTGTATTTCCCTTTGTATTTGCAAATAAAGAATAGCTGCAATGAAGAAGTAAGGAAGGACTTCCTCTCAGCACCTATAGGGGCTGCATCCAACATGAGTCAGTACCAGGAGAAACATGGAAAAAATTAGCAAAATAATTCAAGTAGATTTATTGTATTTATCTCTTATTGTGCATAGTTCTATAAACAGTGATGCAACTGCTGCTTCCTATTGTTATTAGTTTGAATCATTCTTTTGTATTTTTAAAAATGAATCGATATCTGAATCGGTGTCAAACCATAAAAATATGTTCACTTTCGTGTTCATCTCCCGACATGAAACTGAATTAGGCGTGATTGGAAGCACGTAGCAAGCAGCTAGCAAGACAAATGATTGAGAGACCTTATTATCCTCCTGCCCAATCAATTCCTAGAAAGCTGCATTTTATTTCCTGTAGTGTACTTTCGTCCTAATTACAGTAGTTGATAGAATCTGTCACAGTAACACAAATGGATCCCCTCCTATTTTTATTCAAGAATGAGTTAGAATTGTCTTTTCTTGCATTGCAATATCATACTACATATTTACAAAATATTGCTTTGTCCACTTGATGGGAGTTTGGAAGGAAAGTCCAAAAGACTGGTTCAAAACCTTAAACAGGATAAGATTGTTGTATTTGTTGATACTCACAAAGTACTGAACTAAGAGTGGACGGTATTTACATAGCTGTTTACCACGTTGTGCATCTCAGTGGTATCACTCAGTGAACTTGTTAAAGGCCAGTAAATGTTGTTATGTAGGCAGCAGATGTCGATTTTCAAAGCAGTTTCAATCTTCAAAAGCATTCAGTGTTTTCTCAATTAAATCCTTCACAAGAGAGTTAGATTAATGGCCAACTGGGAATGGGGTTGAAAAAAATATGAGTATTTAGAGATAGTTATGAGCAAGTGCACCGTGAAGGAGCCTGCAGTGAGGAGGAGAAGGATACAGTTTTGGAGGGATAGTTGCATCCACTGGGTCACCCCAGTGTTAGTCACTGATAATAGCCCAGTGAGCCAGCAGTGTGAGCATGCTCTAAGAATGGTGGAAATACAGATATTGAACACTGGAGATTGCTAATTGTTGTGGAATTTGCAGATTGAGGAGTAAGTGAACATTTATGCGAAATTTTCTTTCAGGAAATTAAATGAACTTAGTAGGGTTCTTTGTAGATCATACATGTGCTATGGGTAGAATGGACAAAAGTTGCTGAATGGCATTTTTTCTTCCACATCAGTGGTCTCCTGGTCTAAAATAAGTACAAAAGAGACTAAAAGGTGATGAACTTGAAGTATAAAATGTTAGCACTTAATACTTGATGTCTGCTGTCAGCTTCTTGAATGACACCATCACTCATTCATTCACAACTTGTACAGATTGGCAGACTGCCAACTACAAGCTCATCCATAAATATCAATGACTCCATCCTTGATGGCAAGGGCTCCAGCAGCCTAGGACCTTACCTGTAGAATTCTCTCTCCCTCTCTTTCTCTCTGGCCTCCTGGGAATTCTGCCTCTCATCTTCTCTGCCTCATCTTCCCTGTAATTCTCTCTCTAATCTCATCTACTTCCCCTCCTTTAAAATCCTCAAGCTTTTGGTCACGTGCCCTAACGTCTTTTTATGCATTCAGTGTCATAGTTTATTTCATAATTGCTGTGATGAAGTACCTGTTTTGTTTTGCTATGTTAGACGCACAATATTATGCGAGATGTTGTTGCTCCTTGCATTTTCAGTGCACCATGTCTTGAGCTGACTCATTGCCCCACTCATATGTTACATCATTTATCCACAATTCAACTGAGAACATAAACTAGAATAACAAACAACGTGGGGAAGCAAAAGGTAAATGGAATAAAAGGAAAATAGCAAGCATTCATGTTGAGGTGCCAAGATTCAGATCTGAAATTAGTCTTGTATTAATCTAGTGTCAGCTTGAGATACAAGTTTAAAAGGAAGCTGAAGAGAAGCTGAAAAGATTCTGAATTCCACAGAAATTGACTGGCTATAACATGGATGGTCCTTTTTGCTTTCGCTGCCAAACGGCTGTATTACATGCTGACCTTTGTAATACCTGTCCAACTTCCACCTTGCAGGTTGGACAATGAGTAAGAGATCTATTCTACAAAGTTACCATCCAAGCTGCGAAAGTGAATGTTATCATCATGTGGTTGACCAGCAATGCTTGTTATATGTGCAGGTTTTTTTGCACTGGAAGTCTTGCTGTCTCCCTACCTTGTAAAACAAGTCATTTCTGCAGTTAAATATTGAAGCAGGAGCAGTTTTTAATTTTTGTACTCATAACGTGTATGGCAATAAAATGGCTGTAGATAAAAATTTTCCTGTAGATCTTATTTCCAGAGCAAGCTGGCAGGCAGAATCACAGTAAAAATAAAACCCAAGTAGAAGAAACTGCTTTCGATGTTTTCTTACAAGTAAATTAGTTTTTAACAACAATGGCTACAATGCTTGCAACCCCTCTATAGTCAGTTTTAAATTTTTAACATTTGTGACTTGTTAGTGTTAGACAGTTTCTAAAGCAGATCTTTGTTATGAATCCTATTCTTTTACACTGAAGCTGGTCACTCTGTTATCAGTCTGTTTTCTTTAAAGCTGTCATAATATTGATTTCAAAGGTAAATGCATACCCATTTCTGCCGGCTTCATCCCAGGCTGACAACATGGTGAGGTATTAGTGATATTTCAGATCACAGGATGCCAGATGGCAATCCATTTAAATATAGTTATGTTTATTTCTAATAAACATAAAAGTCGCACATGTTGAAAGAGACTGCATTTTAAAAGTGTAGCCATGCGCAGTCGCTCAGAATGAGGTGTTGCATTGTTTTTGAGGACAGTTGTCATGCATCAGGCATGATGGTGAGCGTTGAGAGGGTGTTCAGTGATACAGGGCCTGAGGTTGTCTTTGCCTACTCCCCACGCATATACACTTTACAAAATAAGAAGGAAATTGTGCTATGAGTATCAAGGAAGGAAAGACAGCAGAGATGTGGATTTGCACTGTTTTGTGATACAAGAGAACAACGAGCTGGCATAGGTGATGGTGAAGTTAAATAGATCTCCTATAGCACAGATATTGGGTGGAGGATCAGAGTACAGCATGGCATATTTGGATCCTTTGAATGAACAGGATAAAGGTTTTGCAAGGAGGAATGGCCATCTTAATATCAGTGAAAGGTAAGATAATGGCAAAAATTAAATATGGTATTATATAAACCACCAAGTGAAATATATATGCACTGGCCTTGCTAATAAAATACTATTTCACACAAGGTACTAGAAACAGTTACGCTATAACATTTCTTTCACTCCCAATTGACAAAACTTACAGTACAGCCATTGATGGCACTGTCTCTGTGTGACTTTGGAGTTGCACCCCATTAAACTAGTTTCATTCATTGATGAATCCCAATACTTTCTTTCATTGCACTCTACCTTTCCCAACAGTTTCATCTGTGATTAGTCTGTTCCAAACATTAAAAAAAACACCGACCTCCTAGGCAGTGTTAATTTCTTAATTGGGAAATCTAAGAGCTGAATCCCACACTACAGGACAGCACCATGTCTGTAAGGAGCAAGACAGATGAGGAGGTAAACCATTAAGCAGTGATAGCCAGGTTGGTTATCAAAATGCTGTACAGTGGTGACTTTATGGCTGTATTACTGGTCTGCTCTGTATTTTAACCACAGTTCTTCCTGATTGCAGATGCTGTCCATTCTAATGAATTGCATTATATTTGAAGACTGTAGGAATCAGTGGTCAATGTCACGCCCACTCCTGGGACTGATACTTCTCAATGATAAGGTAAGGAAGGCTTCACAGAACAGAATATGACCAACAGACCTCAACGGCAGTCTGGATCACATTTACTGATAAATATAAGTATCCATTCAGCTTCACATTCCAAAGTTTGGGTTCATGCCCACTACCTAGTCTGCAATGATATGCGTTGATTAGTATTCTCTTTAACTACTTGGAATTTCAAATACCATAATGTCTTCCCTAAGCCAGCTATTCTCCAATGTAAGCATTTCCAATTTTCATTGCCTGTCATAGCCTCATGTGCTCAAGTTTAGTTGAGGTGTCCAGCGACAGCTTCTAATGTATTTGTGCTCTGTTTAGTTATTTACAAGGAGAATTGGGGAAGAATCTCTGCATGGATTATCTCTATATCTTGCAAACACTTTAAGATCAGTAGAAATCCTAGAGAAGCTACAGTGACAGAAGATCATGACCAATAGCCAATGTCCATGAACCATGTCCAGTCTGAATCTGTGTCCTTGTAAAAGTACAAATTAAGAGCATGACTAGCCCAATAGAATACCCCTATTCACAGTCAACCTCCTGTTTTCAGGACACATTCACAGTGCACACTATACTGGCAGGAAAAGCAGAACAGCTTAACATTGTGATTGAAATGTAAATGTGTTTCAGATAAATTCTTTACCTCTACCAAAAATGAAGCAAAGAGATAAGATGAAGATGATAGAAGAGAAGAATAAATGTAAATACGATGTGAGATGTCTCATCATTCACCTCCCTTGAATGACCTAGTTTTGTCGTAGTGGATTCAGTATCTTTAACATTATCTGCTTCATGATGATTTGCATCCAAGTGCAATGAAAGATAGCACTACTTTTAAAATGATTAAGTGAGCGATAGAGGATAGACAGTGTTTCGCAATAGTAGGTGACATCGCATTATCATACTTTATGGATCACTGCAATCTTTCACATATTTGGTAGCCTAATAATTTCTATCCTGCGTAAACCAATGAATCATCCCCCCCTCCCAAGTATAAAAAATATCTGATTTCTATGCTTTGCCGACATTCTTCATTGGATATAAATAAAATAGGCTGTAATCTTTTCGCTTTTCAAAAGAAAGCAATCTATTATGATCAACAAAACTGTTTGGGGTTGTTAGTGTTTCTCACAAAGTGCCAGCCCGATTCTGAGCTTCCCCAAAACTAAACAAGAAATGAGGAAGGTTCAAGTAATTGACAGCAATTGTGGTTATTATCTATGCCTGAATCGGGCTGAAGAAATTAATGTTTTCATTTTGATGCATATTTCTTTTCTTTAAGAGTTTTCAGGAGGCCAGCTTTCGTTTATTTGAAATGCTGGCTGACAGAGCATTGCAACTAAGCCAGTGGTTCTAAGACTGTATCCCACAAAGCAGGCTTGCCATTTTACTTGCCTTTGAGCCCCACCTACAGCATCCCTGTTTGAGAAGCTGCCTAGAGAATGGCCCAACTCCATTTTTAAATCTTCTTCAAGCCAATTTTCTGTGGTCACAAAGAAACTAATCTGGCTCACTGCAGCTCATGTGGCCCCTCATCCTCTCCAACCCAGCCCATACTATCCGTTAGCACAATGCATGAGCATGCCATTTCGTACCCAATCCAACCAGAATGCTCTATCCAGGTGCTGGATTAACATGTATGAGTCAAGTAAAATGAGAGCCTAGCATCAGAATGTCTGCCTGTTAAAATTGATGCAACAATATAATAATAATGTAATAATAATGCAGTTATAGTTTGTTGTCCTAATGTCTGCAGTTATGAATGCGCTGCTGTAATATGATATCGCAATGTGCTGATCAGAAAATCCTAATTTGAATCCCTGGTCTACATTAAGTTATCTAATCTTGGCAAAAGCATATTCACTGTAATAACTAATGATGACAATCCAGTGGTCCAAGGTAGAAACGGTGAGTATATGTCATTGACTGAAGTTCCTCTCCAGACCTTTTGTTTTATTGATTCATTAATGGGATGTACTGTCACTGGTAAGAGCAGATTTTATTTCAGTTTCCCTTTGTTATCGAAGATGGCTGTTTATTTTATGCGTAGAGTCATCTGTTTTACATTGTAATGTAGCATGGAGAAGACAAGCATGGCTTTCCAGAGTGTATATGAGGATGCACTGTCTGATTTTTGTAGGGGCTGCTCAGTCTTTCTAGTTTCTCTTTCATGCATCGCTGCTTGTGTTCTTTGCTGTTGAAAGGAAATGTCACAACAGGTGAGATTGCTCTGCTAATATTTCACTCTCTCACATTTTTCACCCATGTCATATTTCTTGAAGTTCACTTCACAGGAGTCTTTGAACCTCAATCTAAGCCACCCTCACAATGTCCGAGTTTAAGTTGTGAATATAAGAACATTTTAAGGATTTTCTCATCTGTATTACATGTCCACTCCATGTGAACTGAACTCTATCTAACGCAATTCCAGAAGTTTCTGGCCTTTGAATTATCTCAGTATTGCTCACTTTGTTCTCCCATCGATCCCCATGACATTCCAAATAAATCTCATGTGGAGCAAATCATACACTAAATGCATTAGGCGCATTTGTCATTGTCTCTCAGGCATACAGGAGAATGGGTAATACCACAGCTTTATGCACAGCTTTCATAGAATGTTGCTGAAACCAGCCAGGCTAGCATTTATTGCCCATCCCTAATTGCCCTTAGGGTGGTGGTGAGCTGTCTTCATGAACAACTACAGGACTTGAGATGTAGGAACCCCTACAATACTTTAAGGAAAAAAGTTCCATGATTTTAACCCAGTGACAGTGAAGGAACTGTGATATAGCTTCAAGTCAGGATGGTGTGTGACTTGATGGGGAACTTGCAGGCAGTGATGTTTCCATGCATCTGCTGCCCGTGTCCTTATTGGTAGAGTTTGCAGATTTGGGAGGTGCTTGTTGAGAGGTCCTTGGCAAGTTATTGCTGCCTATCTTGTGGATGCTACATACAGAGCAACCACAGTGACTATTGTACATAGGTGGTGGGACAAAGGGTTTAACTTACTGGAGAGACTGGTGACACTGAAGGAATACCTAGTGCAGACTTGACATTTATAACCTGGATCCCAAATATATTTAAAGCTTTTGTCCCCTTTCTCTTCCTATGTTGACCATTTGCATTAATTAGTTCTTTCAGGCCTCTATGTTAATTTTTGGACAATGTCATTTATAAGGGAATATTTAACCTAAGAGCAATCTTTGATAAATAGCAGTAAACAAGAATATTTAAACAAGAATATTAAAAAGTGTTCTATCATGTTCATCACCAGAAGTTAATGGACATGTTCCTGAAATGCGACATTGACAACAATGATGAGAGATTTATCCATTTATTTATTGGAACCAAATAGAGAGCATTAGACTAGAAGAGAGAGAATCAGATGTGTATCAAATGAAGAGAAGAATAAGAACAGTATGGGTATGCTCATATATATTACTCAATATGTATGCAGAACAAATATTCAGAGTATTAAATATGCTTCCAGGGATAAAAATTAGAGTCAAAAACATAACAAACTTGCTGATGATAGTGAGGATTGAAATGGATGGTATCACACTGGAACAAGTGGAGAAGTTTGCCTACTTACAAAAATTGATAACAGAAGATGGTAGATGTGATACAGAAGTCCAAAAGATAGAGATAGCCAGAAGTAATTTTGTGAAGATAAAGGATGTGTTACCAGTAAGAAAATGAGGAAAAGTCGCAGAGTATGCTGCATTCTATCCACTTTATTGTATATCTCAGAAACTGAAGCCATAAGTAAAGATCTGTAGAAGAAGATCTCTGGAATTGCCTTTGAAAGTGGATGCTAAGATGTATTCTAAAAATTCCATGTGCAGACCATAAGATAAATGAAGGGATGCTTAAAATGTCAGTATTTCAGCCATTTGATGAAAACTGTAAAACTACAGAGATCGCATCTAGTGGGTAATACTGAATACAGCAGAAAGAGAGGTCGACATAGACAAAGTTGAATTATGGATGTCATGGAGTGGTCCCACGTGAGCTACAGTGGATGTGTGAGGATGGGGCAAATGTTACACACCATAACAGCAAATCTCCTGGTGGGATAGTGAGGACAAGCATGTGGAGACAACTGCTTAGTTTTGGACTGTTAATCCAGAGACTCAGCTAATGTTCTAGGGATCCAGCTTCAAATTCCACCACAGTAGATAGTGAAATTTGAACCCAATAAAAAAAATTGGAATTAAGAGTCGAATGACCGTGTAGATTGTCAGAAAATCCATTTCCTTCACTATCTATGATCTATGATCTATGATCTATGATGTCCTTTAGGGAAGTAAGCTGCTCTCCTTACCTAGACATGTGACTCCAGACCCACAACAATGTGGTTGACCCTTACCTACTCTCTGGGCAATTAAGGATGAGCAATAAATGCTGGCCTAGCGAGCAATGCCCTCATCCTGTGAATGAATAAAAAATAGCTAAAAACAGCAGCAGCTGCCCTCTATTCTGAGTCAATTTGATATTTTGCTCAAATGATAATGACGTCTAGCAATATATTTTAACCCCACACCAGTGTAGTGTCATCACCCGTACTTGTGAGACTCAAGTTGAGTATCATACCAATTACTGATGCCGTGATATGCTGTACCTTATGACAGTCCTTTCTCCATAGAAGGCTGTACAGATCTATTCAGGTATGTGCAGTAATGAGGCTTTTTTTACAGATAAATTAATGAATTTAATGATATGGGTTAACATGTGTGGCACAGTGATGATTGATAATCGGTGTACTCAGTTGAAAATTATCATCCCAGTATTTAATCAGGCAATTTCTCCAGTATGGTTACACTGCAGCTTTTATTGCAGTCAGCTCATCAGCTCCCAGTTTTACAGGAGGGCAATTGTATCTCATTTTGTCTTCACATATTTAGGATGCAGAAGGAACTGTTCAGGAAAAAAAAAACACTATCGTAATGTTCTTCTGGATTTCCAATATTGCAAATAATGATTGTGGGACTTTGCAAAAGCATTTAGCCAAACAATAAAATTGTTTATTCCCTTTTTAATTAGTGGATCACATTAACAGATTACCCATCTGAGATTCAGTCCAGGACATTTTATACTAGCAATTAAGAATGCTGGAAACAGTACTTTTAATAACTGCAAGTCATACTTAAACTACAAGCTCTGCTCTTGCTGTGAGACTAGAAGGTGTCATTTTATTGATCTGCCCATTACAAACAGCAGATTACAAGGCATTCCTGTTCCATTCCAAGTATTTTTTTGACGTTTGCAGGGAGGTTGCCACAATGATTAAGTTTTTAATAAAGCCACAGTTTTCTGCCTTAGAAATTGAAGGACAGTATAAGATGCTTTCTTTCTCTTAATAAAATTGAAACAACCAATTGCCCGATTGCACCTGCCTAAGTTCTGCTCCTGGTCCATCAACCATCACTGTTTCTTATACCCCAGCTCATGAGGGAATATTGAAAAATAAGTGCAAGATTGGAAATTAATTTGACTGACGACACTGTGCATTACAGGCACTGTCAGAGCAGTAAAGCTTTATATTTCAATTTAGTAATAAGGCAATACACTTTGATTACATGCTATGAACTAACCTTACCGCTTTCTTTTCTTAACATTTCTGCCAGCTTGTACCTTTGCCCTTCAAGAGAATTCTTGACTGCTTTCTGAGGTGCAGATGCACTCTTTGATGGCCATTTATTCATTGTTACCATGGGCTCAGTGGGGTCATTGAAATTGTTTTGCTTTTTCTCTGGTTGGCTTAAGTCTCACATAGTTCACATTTCAAAGTCATCCACCCATCCAAATTTTCTTCTTCTATTTACCCCTCAATTTCTCCCTGAATTATTGCCAGGTCGAGGCTGTCAAGTCTTTGTTTTGAATGCATGTACCTGGATATCATTTTTTCCTCCAATTACTTAACAATCCTTTTTAATCCTGAACTTGTACTCTGGATCTAAACCACTCAATCTTCGTTCTGTCTATTCTCCTAATTCTGAGCAACATCCACCGTACCTGCAGCTATTATTTTCCTCCCATCCTGTTTCATCTCAGCCCAGCTCTGATGACCATGGTGTGCAACACTCCACATGAGAGACATTTTTTCAGCTTCATGCAACCACTGTTAGACACTACTTAAATCACTGGTTACATTGGTAATTACTTCACTGTGGATTTAATTCTTGGATGTAACTTTAATGTTTATTATCATGCCAAAGTACTTGACTTTTTCATTTCCATTTAAAGCCATAATGCTGGCCTTTTATTCTTTTATGTTCAGTCCAAAAGTCTTGCTGTGTCCTTTGACTAGGCCTGCCTTAGATTAAAGCTCTTCTTTTGATCTGGGTATGAGTGCATTTTTTTTGTGTTAATTCGTGGATGTGCATGTCGTTACCTGGGTTAGCATTGATTACTGATCTCTCTAGACAAAGGAGAGAGCCAGTGTGTGTAATCTATTGGGATTTCCAGAAGGTCTTTGGCAAGGTACTGCACAGGAAGCTGCTAAATATCATGAGTCCATGGTGTTAGGGGCAAGGTACAAGCATAGATAGGGATAAAGGGGACTTTTCAGGATGGCAGCCAATTATTAGTGTAGTTCCACAAGAATCAGTGTTGGGACCACAACTATTCACATTATACAATGTGGATGATCCATCTGGATGAAGGAACTGAGGGAATTGTTGCTACGTTTGCTATATTCATTCTAATTGATAGGAAATTGCAGTGGGGATGGAGGTGGAGGTTCACCTGAGATTTCTTGACAGCATATGCAACCAGTGAACCCATCACAGGGCAAGCTCACATGAGGATCCCAACTGCACTATGTTGACTAACATCTGTCTCAGACTTCACAGAGTTTCAATGAAATTTATTCCACAACCTTTACAGAAAAGAAAGATTTTCTTCAGAGCTACACACATCCACTTTCTAATTTTGCATTGACACCTTTCTGCAACCACTGAATTATTTCTCCTGTCACATTTTTCACACTGCTATCTGCCTGTAGATTGAATACCCTGGTGATTGAGCTCAGACAAAGCTTTATCTTTGGTGCTTAACGAATTGAGGCCAAGATGCACTGAGAAATAACACTGCAAGTGCTGAATAGTGAAACTCAGTTGATCTTTGACACATTGTGCTTTCTAATTGCAGTATTTCAGTGAGTTGAGAAGAAATTTGATAAGCAGTCAGGACCCTGAGCAGCAGCAAACACTGAATGCATGTTTTGAGAAATTAATGGAAGGAGTGGAACAGAATTTGCTAATCAAGAACAGAGACAGGTAAGCTGAGTCAGTGAAATCAATCTGGGAAACTGGTGTAGAGTTGGAGTCAAATATAGGCGAGACCAGATAAGGACACATCAGGTTTTCATTCCTCAAAGGACACTAGCAAAGCAGTTGGGTTTTTAAAGCAGTCCACTAGATAGGTGGTGACTTTTACTGATATCAGCTGTTTATCTGCAAATCTTTTAAACGAAATTCAAATCCTTAAACATGCATGCTGTTGGACAGGTTGGGCACACAACAAATGAATTTAATGCAGAGAATAGATTTTCTTAATGGGAAGAAAGAGGAGAGACAATATAAAAAAAGTACAATTCTAAAGGAGGTGCAAGAATAGAGAGACCTGTGGGATAGGAGGTATTGGTGGTATATGTGTGCAAATCATTGAAGTTGGCAAGGCAGGTTGAGAATGTAGTTAATGAGACATTCAGGTTCCTAGGCTTTGAAAATAGAGCCATTGTTGCAAAAACAAAGAAGTTATGCTGAACTTCTATGTGAGTCTGCTTTTGCCTCTGCTGAAGTATTGTGTCCTGTTACAAGACACATTGTCAAAGGCCTTTTGAACCAAGAATTCTAGGAGAACTGGTGACTTAATGGCAATTTCCTAGCAAGGCACTCAGTTGTATCAAACCATTACCAAATTGAAAAGGAATGACACTAACTGGATCATCTATCAACTTGAGAAATGGGAAACAACAATAGCAAAACTAATCCTATTGACACTGCAAATTCTCCTTACAACATTTGTTTTTTTTGTGGGGGTGTGGTGTTTGGTGGGGATCTTGTGCCAAAATTGCGAGACTGGTCTGTCTCACAGCCAGATATAGCAACAGCCAGATATAGTTATCCTCATGGAGTCATACCTTACAGACAATGTCCCAGACAACACCATCGCCATCCCTGCGTATGTTGTGTCCCACTAAAAGGACAGATCAAGCAGAGGTGACGGCACAATAGTGGACCATTAGGAGGGAGTTGCCCGGGGAGTCTTCAACATTCCCTCTGCACCCCATGAAGTCTCATGGCATCAGATCAAGCATAGCAAAGGAAAATGAGGTGTCAAACTGGAAAAACCACAACACAGCACTACTTGCATATCAAACAGCTGAAGAAGCAAGTGATAGACAGAACTGAATGATCCAACAACCAAGGGATCCAACTTAAGCTCTGCAGCCCAAGTCATAATTCATGGTGGACAATTAAACAATTATTCATTCGAGAAAGTTCCACAACTATCCCCATCCTCAATGATGAGGGTGCCTAGCACATCAGTCAAAAATATGTCTGCAACATCTGCAGTCATCTTCAGCCAGGATTGCTATGTGATGATCTATTTTTGGCATCCTCCTGCAGACCCCAGAATCACAAGACCCAGTCTTCAAATAATTTGATTTACTCCACTTGATATCAATAAACAACTGAAGCACTGGATGCTGCATTAGCTACGAGAATAAAAACCTTCCAGCAATAGTACTGAAGATATGTACTTTAGAACTAACTGTGCCTTAGCCAAGACAGTCTGTGTGGCCGAGACATTGGCATTACCCAACAATGTGGAAAATTGCCCAAGAACACAGAAACAAGACAATTCCAACCTGGAAAATTACCAGTCTACTCTCATTCATCAGCAAAGTATTGGAGGGGCCCGTCAATAGTGCAATCAATCAGCACTTGTTCAACATTAACCTGCTACAGAGTTTGAGTTCCATCAGGGCCAGTCAGCCCCTGACCTTGTTATAGCCTTGGTCCCCACTTGCTTGGATGAGTGCAGTTCCAACAATACTCAAGAAGCTTGAGACCAGAAAAGAACAGCCCACTAGATTGGCCCACATTCACAAACATACATTCCACCAATACTCAATAGCAGTAGTGTATCATCTTCAAGATGTATTGCAGAAATTGACCAAAGATCTTTAGACAGCAATTTCCAAGCCCATGACCACTTCCACCTCAAAGGACAAGGGCAGCAGATATATTGGAACGCCTCCACCTGCAACTTCCCTGCAAGCCCCTCATCATCCTGACTTGGAAATATATCTCAATTTCTTCAGTGTCACTGGGTCAAAATCGTGGAATCCCCTCCCTAACAGCACTGTGGGTTATATCACGTGGACAGCAACAGTCCAGGAAGGCAGCTCACCACCACCTTTTCAAGGACAATTAAACATGTGCAGTAAATGCTGGTCCATGAATGAATTCAAATAAAACATGAACAAAAGAGCTGAATGCCAGGGGTGAGGTGTGAGTGACTGTCCTTGACATCAAGGCTGCGATTGACTGACTGTGGCATTAAGACGCCCGACCAAAACTGAAGTTGGCTGGAACCATGGGGAAAACTCTCTGCTGATTGGAGTCACACTTAGCACAAAGGAAGATGATTGTGGTTATTGGAAGCCAATTATGTCAGCTCCAGGACATCTCTGCTGGAGTTCCTCAGGGTAGCTCCTTGGCTCAACCATCTTCAGCTGCTTCATCAATGATCTTCCTCCTGTCATAAGGTCAGAAGTGAGAATGCTCCATGATGACTACAAGCAGCATTTGTGACTCCTCAGTAGCATTCTGTATTGATATACAGTAATAGCTGGGAAGGTCCAGATTGGGCTGAGAAGTGGCCAGTCACTCTGATGCTACACTGGTGCCTGGTAATAATCATCTCCAACAAGAGAAAATCGTTTGCCACTTGACATTCAATGGTCTCACTGCGGCTGAATCCTCTACTATCAATATCTAGGGGTTTACATAGACCTGAAAGTGAACTGGTCTAGCCACGTAAATACTGTCAACAGGAGCAGGTCAAAGGCTTGAAATTCTATGATGGGTAACTCATCTCCTATTTCCCCAGTGCTGGTCCACCACCTACAAGGTACAAGTCAACAGTATGACAGATTACTCTATATTCTCCTGATTGAATGCAGCTCCAGCAAGCCTAGAGAAGCTTGACACCATCTAAGACAAAGCAGTCCATTTGATTATAGTCAGAAGTCACATGACACCAGGTTATAGTCCAACAAATTTACTTAAAATCACACAAGCTTTCGGAGCACAGCCCCTTCGTCAGGTGCAGTGACAGACAAGAGCACACAGACACAGAGTTTATAGGCAGAGAGATTAAGGGCAGAGAGATCAAAAAAATCATACAATTGCTGTGAATGGAGTGTCAGATAATAAGTCTCTGCAGGTGACCAAGAGTGTTAGACAGTGAGTAAAGTGTTTATAAAGTCAATATCAGTGCTGCGCTGTCATGACAATCACACAGAGCAAATATACAAAAGGTGATATATCAAGTCGGACACTTAATTATAGATGTGAGGCCTTGTTCAGAATCTGTCTCAGAGTTTTAACCTGGAATCAGGCTGGTTTTATTCCGAAAGTAGGAATTTATAAGATGCCACACTGACTGACTGTGACTACAAATTGTGTGTTTTTAACAAAATAAAAAGTATCAGCAAATAACCATCTTGGATGAAATGATTCACCCCGTAGATTTGTGTGTGTGTGCGTGTGTGTGTGCGCGTGTGTGTGTATGTGTGTGTGTATGTGTGTGTGTGTGTTTGTGTGTGTGAGACAATGTGTACCCGAGAGAGTGTAATAAGTAATTCAAAACTTTACCAACTAATTAAGGTAGAGAGATCATAACAATTTATCAAGGTGATGGTGTCAAAACAGGAAATTAAGAAAGATTTTACAGATACTTAATGGTGTGGTGAGGTCACATGCAGCGCAACATGAACCCAAGATCATGGTTGAGGCTGCCCTCATAGGTACGGAACTTGGCTATCGGTCTCTGCTTGGCAATTCTGTGTTGTTGTGTATCTCAGAGTCCACCTTGGAGGATGCTTACCCGAAGATCCTTGACTGCTGAAGTGCTTCCCAACTGGGAGGAAACATTCCTGTCTGGCGATTGTTGCGCTGTGTCCATTCATCCGTTGTCGAAGCATCTGCATGGTCTCACCGATATACCATACCTCAGGGCATCCTTGCCTGCAGCGTATGAGACAGACAACATTGGCTGAGTCACATGAGCATCTGCTGCATACGTGGTTGGTGGTGTTCCCACATGAGATGATAGTATCCAGGTCAATGATCTGTCATGTCTTGCAGAGGTTGCCATGGCAGGGTTGTGTGGTGTTGTGGTTGATGTTGTCCTGAAGGCTGGGTAGTTTGCTGCAAACAATGGTCTGTTTAAGGTTTGGCAGTTGTGTGAAGGCGAGAAGTGGAGGCGTAGGGAAGATCTTGGTAAGGTGCTGATCATTATTGATGACATTTGAAGGCTGCGGAGAACATGGCGTAGTTTCTCCACTCCGGTGAAGTACTGAACGACGAAGTGTACTCTATTGGTCGTATCCTGTGTCTTTCTTCTGAGGAACTCGTTGCAGTTTTTCACTGTGGCATGTCAGAACTGGCGATCGATGAGTTGAGTATTGTATCCAATTCTTATGAGGGCATCTTTGAAAATCTTCAGGCGTCTGTCGCATTCCTCCTCATCTGAGCAGATCTTGTGTATGTGCAGGGCTTGTCCATGGAGGATGGCTTCTTTAACATGTTTAGGGTCAATGCTAGAGAAGAGCAGCATTGAGAGGTTTTCATGGGCTTGCGGTAAAATGAGGTTCTGAAGTGTCCATCCTCGATGGAGATGCATGTGTCCAAGAGTGAGACTGATTCTGAAGAGTAGTCCATGGTAAGTCTGATGGTGGGATGAAACTTGTTGATATCCTATGTAGTTATTTCAGTGATTCCTCACCATGAGTCCAACGGAAGAAAACATCATCAATGCATCTGGTGTATAACGTTGGTAGGAGGTCCTGCATAGCAAAGAATTCTTGCTCAAAACTGTGCATGTAAATGTTAGCATACTGGAATGCAGATTTGGTCCCATGGCTGCTTCGTGTATCTGGATGAAGAACAGGTTGTCAAAGGTGAAGACTTTGTCGTCGAGGATGAAGTGGATGAGTTGTAGGATTGCATCTGGAAATTGGCAGTCTTTAGTATTGAGTTCTGAGGATGTTGCAGCGATACCGTCGTCGTGGAGGATGCTGGTGTAAAGTAGTGGAGAAATGTTCGTTGTGATGAGGAATGTTCCTGATTCGACTGGTCTGTGGGTGCTGAGTTTCTATAAGAAATCTGTAGTGTCGGGACAGAAGCTGGGGGTTCCTTGTACAATGGGTTTCAAAATGCCCTCGACATAGCTAGAGAGGTTCTCACACAGGGTCCCATTGCCTGATATGATGGGACGTCCCAATGTGTTGGCTTTGTGTATAATCAGAAAGCAGTAGAAATCTCCTACGTGGGAAGTACGCGGGATGAGAGTGCATGGGATACTCTGAAGGACTGGATCAAAAGTCTTGATCAGTCTGTTGAGTTGACGGATGTGTTCTTTGGTTGGATCAGCAGGTAGTTGGCTGTAGCATTCCTGGTTGTCCAGTTGTCGGTATACTTCTTTAAAGTAGTCCATTCTATTTTATCTAACGATGGCTCCTGCTTTTTTCTACTGGTTTGATAACAATGTTGCAATTGGTCTTGACAGCATGGATGGCATTGCATTGTGCTTGGGTGACATTCGGCACTATCTTGTGAGTGCGGCTGATGAATCTGGTGTTAACGCACCTCCTGACGGCCCAATTCAACTTTGGTCGTTGTACTGCACTCTCTGTCGACTGCTCCAGTTCATTGGTTGTCCCATTGGCCTTGCTGCTGACATCTTGGGGTTTGTGGAAGAATTCCCGGACCCTCATTCATCTGATGAATTCCTCTGTATCTGCTGCAAGACCAATGGGGTCCATTTTGCTAATGGGGCAGAAATTGAGCCCTCAGCTGAGAACTTTGATTTTGTCGGGTTGAAGGGTGTGGTCAGATAAGTTGACAATGGATTTCCCTGTGGTGGTATCGCTTTTAACTGTGGAACCAGGGAAGGCTCGGTCACTGCTGGTGGTGACGCCAAGGTTCTCTAGTTTCTTATTCTTGGTGTGCATGTAGGTGGTGTAGTTCCATTGCCTCATCTGCTTGGCAGTGTCTGGAAATTGTTCTGCTGTATCTTGAGAAAAAGCTGAGAATATAGACATTACCTCGATTTCAAAGTTGCAATGCCTGCTGTAGAGTTGCTGTATGAGATGGTTGAGTAGTTTGCAAGACGTGCAATGGCAGAGTCTCTCAGCATAGTCTGAGTTGTAGGTCGAATTGAGTGGGTTCATGATCTATAGTCCTTTTGGGATCTTCTCTGTTTTCTTGCATTTCTGCAGAAACTTGCTGTTTGTGTCAATATGCGTGATCTTCTTGGAGATCGTCACCACTTTGAGCCAGCGCTTTGTGGTGTCAATGAATGTTTTGACACTCTACCACAGCATATGCCATGATGATGGCATTGCTGCAATAGCCTCAGTACTCAATACCAACAACTGCCAATTTCCTGACGCCATCCTACAACTCATCTGCTTCATCCTTGACCACAAAGTGTTCACCTTCAACAACCAGTTCTTCATCCAGATACACGGAACAGCCATGGGGACCAAATTTGCTGCCCAATAGGCCAACATTTTCATGCACAAGTTTGAGCAAGACTACTTTGCTGTGACCTCTGACCAACACTAAACATCAGATACAGTGACCACATTTTCTTCCTTTCGACTCAGGACGAGGAATCACTGAAAAATCTACATAGCAATATCAACAAGTTGCATCCCACCATGAGACTTCCCACGGACTACTCTTCAGAATCAGTCTCACTCTTGGACACATGCGTCTCCATCAAGGATGGACACCTCAGTACCTCACTCTACCGCAAGCCCACGAAAACCTCACGATGCTGCACTTCTCTAGCTTCCACCCTAAATATATTTTAAAAAGACATCCCCTACGGACAAGCCCTGCACATACACAGGATATGTGCAGATGAGGAGGAATGTGACGGACACCTGAAGGTTTTGAAAGATGCTCTCATAAGAATGGGAAAGGATACTCAACTCCTCGATCGCTAGTTCTGACATGCCACAGTGAAAAACCACAGCGACCTCAGAAGAAAGACACAAGATACAACCAATAGAGTAAAAACCAAAAGAACTGTGGATGCTGTAAATCAGGAACAAAAAAAAAGTTGCTGGAAAAGCTCAGCAGGTCTGGCAGCATCTGTGGAGGTGAAAACAGAGTTAACATTTTGGATCCGGTGACCCTTCCTCAACTAATAGAGTACCCTTCATCATCTAGTACTTCCCTAAAGCAGAGAAACTACACCCCATGGTTCTCCGCAGCCTTCAACATATCATTGATGATAATGAGTATCCCTCCAAGATCTTCCCTACGCCTCCACTTCTCGCCTTCAAACAACTGCCAAACCTTAAACAGACCATTGTTTGCAGCAAACTACCCAGCCTTCAGGACAACATCGACCACAATACCACACAACCCTGCATTGCAACCTCTGCAAGACGTGTCAGATCATCGACTTGGATACTGCCAGCACATGTGGGAACACTACCCACCACGTACATAACAGATACTCATGTGACTCAGCCAATGTTGTCTGTCTCATACGCTGCAGGCAAGGATGCCCCGAGGTATGGTATATTGGTGAGACCATGCAGATGCTACAACAATGGATGAATGGACACCGTGCAACGTTTGCCAGACAGGAATGTTCCCTCCCAGTTGGGGAACACTTCAGTGGTCAAGGGCATTCAGCCTCTGATCTTCGGGTAAGCGTCTTCCAAGGCAGACTCCGAGGTACACAACAACACAGAATTGCCAAGCAGAGATGAATAGCCAAGTTCCGTACCCATGAAGATAGCTTCAACCGTGATCTTGGGTTCATGTCGCATTGCATATGACCCCACCACACTGTTCAGTATCTGTAAAATCTTCCTTACTTTCCTGTTTTAACAGCACCACCTTGAAAAATTGTTATGATCTTCTTACCTTAATTAGATGGTACAGTTTTGAATTACTTATCACACTCTCTCACACTCACACTGTCTTACACACACTGTCTCACACCCACTCTCACACACGCGCTTACACACACACAGTCTCACACATGCACACACACGCGCACTCCCTCTGACACAAACACACACACCACACACACACACACACCACACACACACAGACCCTCTCTCACACACAGTCTCATACACACACATACACACGCACTCTCTCCCACAAACACATAAACACACACACATATACACTCTGTCTCTTCCATGCACACACACGCAAATAAATCTATGAGGTGAATCATTTCATCCAAGATGTTTGTTTATTTGCAGATAATTTCTATTTTGTTTAAAAAAACACAATTTGTAGTCACAATCAGTCAGTGTGGCATCTTATAAATTCCTGCTTTCGGAATAAAACCAGCCTGATTCCAGGTTAAAACTCTGAACGAGGCCTCACACGTCCAACCTCACATGTCAACTTTTGTATATTCCTATCGCTCTGCGTGATTGTCATGACAGCACAGCACTGATATTGACTTAATAAACACTTTATTCACCATCTAACAATCTTGGTCACCTGCAGAGACTTATTATCTGACACTCCACTCACAGCAGTTGTATGATCTTTTGATCTCTCTGCCCTTGATCTCTCTGTCTATAAGCTCCCTGTCTGTGTGCTCTGCCCTCTCACTGCACCTGACGAAGGGGCTGCACTCTGAAAGCTTATGTGATTTAAAATAAACTTGTTGGACTGTAACCTGGTGTCATGTGACTTCTGACTTTGTCCACCCCAGTCCAATACCTGCATCATCACTTGATTGTATTATGATCCCAGCTGATGTTCATACCAGACAAGTCAGACAGGAACCTGGCCTGATAGAAAAGATTTTGAAAGTTTTGGTTTTAAGGAAGTGGTCTCTTGCTGAAACATAAGCACACAATACTGCAGGGTTTTACTTTAACAATATAATGTAAGTTTATACGGAAGAAATGAAGATAAAATAGAATAATCCAAACCATCTATTTCTGTTACGAATTCAAAGATTTTAAACACAATAAAAATATAATCTCATTAATCCCAAAACAATGTGCCTGTATAAATTGAAAAGAAACCAGTATAGTACCCAAAACAAATCTCAAAACATCACTTGTATTATACTCGCATCAGAGTCTGTGTACCTAACACCTTGGTAGGTTTGAGTCACTTTCAACTTCAACTTTTATACTGAAACTGCGATAGCTTTTTTCCTGGACCTACCAGACACCTGAGCTTCATTGTACTCATTTTTAAGTAACCTCTTCAGGGTTTTTATCACAACACTTCTAGTCTGAGTCCTACACTAACTCTTCATTCTGATTCCCTATATCTATCAATGCCTTTGCAGGGGCACAGCACCTATCCTGTTCCAAGGACTTCGCAGAACTGCTCCACTCAAAACCAAAAATGAAACTAAAAATCTTGCTCTCTAAAAGATATGGGTATTTCCTTTAGAAAGCAAATTCCAAAACACTTAAACAAAGCTTTGACCATTAATGACCATTAATAACCACAAACAATGACCATTGTTTACCATGCTGGTTGACAAAATAAAATCCATTAGTAATGCACATCCATCCACTCTACAGTCATGCTTCAAAAAGCGTTTTTAAAAGAAATCACCATGGTTTTAGAAATAATTAGAAGTTAACTGCTAACTTTAAACACAAAAAAAAGCCATCAGTCACAAACTCAAAAACCAGAAACTGAAACTCACACAAATAGTATTACAAATTGTACATATAAACCTGACCATTTACATCGCATTTCACACTGCTTTTACCACCTTCAACACTCAGTCCTTCAACATCAACGCACAGTTGCAGCAGTGTGTGTCATCTACAAGGTGCACTGCAGCAACTTTCCAAGGCTCCTTCAGAAGCAGCTCTGAGCTCACAACCTAGAAGGACAAGGGCAACAGATGAATAAGAACACCACCACCTCCAAGTTACCTTTGAGGACACAAATTATTCTGACTTGGAATTTTATCTCTATTCCTTCACTTTCTTTTTTATTCACATGTGGGATGTGGGCATCGCTGGCTAGGCCAGCATTTATTCCCTATCCCTGGTTGCCCTTGAGAAGGTGTTGGTCAGTTGCATTCTTGAACCACTGGTGTACATGTGCCCCTGATAGACCCACAAAGCTATTAGGGAGGGAATTCCAGGATTTTACCCAACAATACTAAAGGAATAGCAATGCATTTCCAAGTCAGGATGGTGAGTGACTTGGATGGGAACTTGCTAGTGGTGGTGTACCCTGTATCTGCTGCCCTTGTCCTTCTAAATGGAAGTGGTTGAGGGTTTGAAAGTTGCTGTCTAAGAATCTTTGGTAAATATTTGCACTGCATCTTGAAGATAGTACACATTACTGCTATTGAGCTTCGGTGTTGTGGGGTGTGATGCCAATCAAATGGGCTGTTTTGTTCTAGATAGTGTTGAATTTCTTGGGTGTTGTTGGAGATGCACTCATCCAGGCAAGTTCAGAGTATTCGATCACACTTTTGACTTGTGCCTTGTACATGGTGAACAGACATTGGGAAGCGAAGAGGTGAGTTAAAAGCTACAGGATTTGTAGCCTCAGACATGTTCTCATATTCTCTGTTCTTTTGCTGATGTCTAATAACCACAATCATTTTCCTATGTGCCAAGTATGTCTCCAAGACGCGGAGAGTTTTCCTTCTGATTCATATTGATTGCAGTTTTTTTAGAGTTCCTTGTTGACTCAATTTGTCAAAAGCAACCTTGATATCACAGGCAGTTACTCTCATCTCATCTCTGGAATTCAGCTCTTTTATCCATGTTTGAACCAAGATATAATGAGGCCAGGAGCTGAGTTGCCCTGGTGGAACCCAAAATGTCCATCAGTGAGCAGGTTATTGCTGAGCAGATGTGCTTGATAGCATTGTTGGTGAAACCTTTCATCACTTTACTGACAACTGAGACTGATGGGACGGTAATTGACTAGGTTGGATTTGTTCTGCTTTTTATGTACAGGACATACTTAGGCAATTATCCACATTTTTGAGTAGATATAGAAGTACTGGAACAATTCGGCTAGGAGAGCAGCACATTCTGGAGCACAAGTATTCAGTACAATTTCCAGAATATCGTCAGTGTTCAGTGCCTCCAACCATTTCTTGATATCATGTGGAGTGAATCAAATTGGCTAAAGACTGGCACCTGTGATGCTGAGGACTTCTGGATGAGGCTGAGATGGATCATTCACTCACCACTTCTGACTAAAGAATGTCGCAAATGCTTCAGCCTTATCTTTTGCATTGATGTGCTTGGCCCTTCCATCATTGGTAGTGCAAACATTTGTGAAGACTCCTCCTCCAGTGATTTGTTTAATTACCCACCACCTTAACAACTGGATGCGGCAGGACTACAGAGCTCAGATCTGATGCATTGGTTGTGAGATGGCTTAGGTCTATCTATTGCTTGCTGCTTATACTGTTTGGCATGCAAGTAGTCCTGTTTTGTGGTTTCATTTGGTTGACATCTCATTTTCAGGAATGCCTGGTGCTACTGCTGGCATGCCCTCCAGCGTTCTTTACAGTTGCTGGATCTTTATTCTGGAACTTCCTCCCTAATACTGCAGATCGGTCTACACCACATGGACTGCTGCTTTCAATAAGGTAGCTCACAACCAACTTCTCAAGGTAGTGATGAGCAATAAATGTTGGCCAAGCCAGCAATGTCTACCTCCATTGGATGAATTTTAAAAAACGACTAAATCCCATGGACTGCAGCAGATCTGGCTGAAAGACACATTAATAGCTCGCTGGGTACTTGACATTGAAGCAGAAATCACCCAATGCTTACTGCTTACAGGTATTGATTCCACAAATGCTAACTGCTGGTCATGTGAAAGGTTAGGGTCGAGGGAATTGGAAAGATTGGCAGCAGGAAGGGCTTTCAGCAAAGTGGTGTCATAGTAGCTGAGGTTATTTTTGGGACCCAAAAGAGGTCTCTTTCACATGGACCCAAAAGGGTTTATACTCACAAAGTTTATACTCACCCTATGGGCTTCTCCTTCTATGGAGCTGAGCTTTATTCAGCAGGTCGTTAAAAATGGCTTTAATTTGCATTGTCCTATGGGACCAGATTCACAAGGCTGCAACCCAAGTGAGGCATCGAACATTCAAGAAATGTGTCTGAAATAGCATTTAGTATTATTTCAAGCTTAAATTTCAAAGGCCACACCCATGCAGTTTCCTCTACGCAGGGTTGAGGGTGAGGATTAAAATCCCTTTTTTTACTGTCTGGATTCACAGAAGTAATGGTCTCTTGCATATGATGTTGGTAGGCTGGCACCTCCCCATAGAAATTATACAGTGTGGAAACAGGCCATTTGGCCCAGCAAGTCCACACTGCCCCTCTGAAGAGCATTCCACCCAGACCCATTCCCCCACCCCTGCATTTCCCTTATCTAACCCACCTAACCTAAACATCCCTGGGCACTATAGGCAATTTAGCATGGCCAATCCACCTACCCTGCACATCTTTGGACTGTGGGAGGAAACTGGAGCATCTGGAGGAAACCCATACAGATAGGAGGACGATGTGCAAACTCCACACAGACAGTTGCCCAAGGCTGGAATTTAACCTGGGTCCCTGGCGCTGTGAGGCAGCAGTGCTAACCGCTGAGCCACTGTTCCACCCCCTCCTATATGACCATTTTCCAGCTAGAATAAGCACAAACCAAATTGGTTAAAAAGAAAACTAGATGGAAAAGAGTTGTTTAATTCAAGCACAAATTGTTTATTTCAGTAGTTTGATTTTTTATCAGGATTCTCATTGAGCTTAGAGTCAAAAGGCTGTTTGTCTTTTTCCATCATCACAGGTTTACACAGAACATGTCCATTTTCAAACGTGACGTGACTGAGACTTTGCGCATCTGTACATCTGCCAATACCCCTGTGGGAACCGTAGATATGGTGAGCTGATTCCAAAACTGATGGCGGAGTGATCAGAGGATCTGCAGTCCCTAGGACAGTGAGCATTATGCCAATGCCTTTTGTTACTGCTGCAAAATAAAATGTGTCTTTTCCACCTTGGTACTTGAGACAGTGGTGATCTTCCTGGGTTGGGATGAGGGATGCAAATTTGGTAGCAAAATCTAGTGAAGATTCAGAATGGGTTACTATCTAGCACCTCACTTATTACTGGCTTACACTGTTCTTGATGTCCTTGCAAACATTAAGCCCTAGCCAAAGCTAGTGTTGGGTATAATAACTTCCTTGTTTATAGAGGAGCCAATTCGCAACAACTCTCATAAGATTACACTTTTCCAACAATGTAGGACACTTCTCAGATGGGCAGAAGTTGAATTTCAAGGATGAATGTAAAATATGTTCGTCATCAGCCCTACTTTGGCAGCCCTTTGCCAAAGATGTGTTTCCAGTTACCTGGTTACATGTGAATAAACTCATCCGCCTTAATTATCAAGTCTCTTTTGTTCCTAACAGAGGTGTCCCTCTGGATAAAGCAGGACACATGAACCAATAATCAGTGGACTAGACAGTCACCAATTCTCCATGTGATGTTCACAGTTTTCCCCCTCCTTGAGGTTGCATTCTTGTGAACCATGTGTCCTTGTGAAAATGGCCGTAGTACAAACCTCAGCAGTAATGAATCATATTTTGCCCTTACCTGACATTGACACATATTCACAGTTACATACATGAATATATGTACACATATGTGCTTTGACACCCACCACACGTGTACGTTCATTTCCATTTACCCATGCATGGACATGTGTAGTCAACTAAGATTGCCCAAATAAATCTCTTCCATGAAAAGCAGGAAAAAATCTACACCAAGCCAATTAACACCTCATCAGTCTACTCTCAATCATCATCAAAGGGATGATGGGGTCAAAGATAATATTAGACAGTACCTATTTCGGCATCAAACTTTTCAGAGGCTTCCCAACACCCTGGGTTCAAACATAGACAAAAGAGCTGAACTGCAGTGGTAAATTGAGAGTGACTGCCTTCAACCCCAGGCAATATTTGAACAAATGTTGTATCAAGGAGCCCTGGCAAAACTGAAGTCAGTGGGAAACAGGGAGAAGACTTTGGTTGGAACCATACCTTGCAGAAAGGAAGATGGTTTTGGTTGTTGGACACCAGTCTTCTAAGCCACAAGACATTGCCATAACTTAGAGTAGAGGTGTTGTTTCAGCATTCCAAAGGTCTGTTCTAGCACACTTCATTTCACAGCATGACTTTAGTTATATATATGCTGTCATTTGCACACAGGTTGCACTTTGGATCAGCCATGTCATCAAAGATTTATTCTTGCCATCTCTGAGTTGAGATGTTGGTTCATTTAAATTGCCACAATCACTGCTGCAGATTGAAGGCATTATGACTGTTTCCAACATCCCATGCATGATCCACTGTGTATTGTTGTATACCAACAAAATATTGAGCAAGAGGAATCCCATGCATTGAGGGGACATCTCAAAGTCGATAAGTGGTCCCAAAAAGTGATTTGTGTGCATTATTGTGGCACTTTGCATTCTACATGCTACTGACTGGCAAGAGAGAAGGAAATGTACTTAGTTCTCCCAAATACAGAGTCAGTAACCTCCATTATACAACAGTGGATGGTAAGCTGTGATGTTGCAAATACCACCTGCTCCAGGTTGGGAGAAACCATTTGCAAAAAAATATTCATAGCTACGGTCATGCTCATAATCCCAGGCAATGCTGCCCTCATGATGTGCTCAGACTGCAGTTATGACTGCAACTGTTATAAATTTCAGGGAGGAAGTCCTTAGTTAACCAGAAATCTCTGAAACACTGTTCCTCTTTAAGCTTCAGTTAAGAAAATTACTCCCTGAAGATAGTCAGTGAATATGAAGGCTCTCCTTCCCCCTCCTCCTCCTTCCTCATTCAGCAGCTTGTCTTCATCTGTACCACACTGCTCATTCTCCCTGTCATACTGTAGGCCAACGGGGATACATAATATTGCACCTATTTCCAGGAGAAAATGGTTTGCACAGAATCCTTCCAGTAAAGATAAAACCTGTGGACTTCAATTATTTTTAACACCAGCAAGCTGGATACTTCTCCAATGGTGCATGAATCCTGGAAATGTACTTGCATCCTCACCAAAGTTCTGTGAGGCTAACACTAGCAGTGCATGTGCACAATCCACAGCTGCTACTTTGGAAGCAAATCTGTGATTTTAGCTCTGAAAAGCTGTGTGCTACATAGCTGGATTTTGTAGCCTGAATACCTTTGACCAAAATCATCACAGGAAGAAGTGCAAGAGATCTAAAGTCACTTATGCATGAATCCCAGTACGATCCTGAACTTTCAGTTTCCAATATGTTGGATTGGTCAATGATTTTGTATGGAACTAATGAAGTGATTGATCTTACTCTTCTTTTGGAGTCTTACAGTCTTCCATTTAGTGTTGGATGTTTTGAGGAAACTGGAACAGTTTGAAAAAATATTTTCTGGTTATGCCCAAAGCCAGTGCCCATTTTCTGTTTTATAGTGTAAAAAAAAATCATTAAAAGGTTAATGGAGCAAAATATAATAAAGGAAACTTCACTGCAAATATTTAATTTTGAGAATGATCTCATGTGAAATCAGAAAGCAATCGCCATTTCACTCTGCATGTCTGGAAGGTAATCTTATTAAAATATTTATTAATGGACATTGAACTTACAGCACTAATCAAGCAGGTGCAGTGCCTGTGGACATGTACTGGGTATAGTAAAAGAACATTTTGAAACTGTGCTCAAACAAAAGAGAAACCTTTATTAATAACCTTTGCATTTTTTAATTAAAATCATGATGTCTTGGAAAATATAGAGTTGTGTGTATTTTAACTGTTTTCTGACAAAAACTATGACAGTGTGATTTTGTGCCTGTTCTCTTTTTCCTAATGAACGAGACGTTCATTAATGCTGAAGGATGAGTTTGAGCATTTGTACAGGCAGAAGATACAACCAGAAGCATAATTGCTCAGGTCACTGAATTAGGTGTATGATCTTGCCTGAGATGAATAAATCCTGGAGTTTACTCACAATTACATTTAAAGCAAAGCAATAGTGGAAACAAGCTATCTCACTGTGGGGAATTAATAATAAAGAAAAACTACAAGATATGTTGTATATTTAATGCAGGTACTTAGGAACTAGAAATGTATGTTTCATAAAACCGTGCATACAATATGAGTGCTATTTCACTATATATAAAAAAATTGTAGCTTGCAGTGTAACCATTGCACTTTTTGTCACACTTTATAATTCACACTCTTAAAGATTGAGTACCTCTTTGCTTCTGTATCCAGCCAAACTCACCTCCCTTGGTAGTACAAAGTCTGCCATATTCTAATGCCACTCATGGTGCCTGATGTTCTGCGAAAGCTGTAAAGTGGAATTTCTGGTGCCAGCAACTCTGAAAGGGGCACTGGATTCCCATAACATTGCAGGATTGGATTTTAACAAAGCTAAAGGTGTAAAACATCCCCATTTACTCATTGGGCATGGGGATGTTTTTGTGCAAGAGGTCCAGGGGTGTAAAGTGGCTCTTTTGCAAGAAAGGTCAATTAACAGATAAGAGTAGAGACCATCAGAAGAATTTTATGTCAGCTTTGACCTGAGAACCTCGAGGGGCATTTTGTTTGTGGCTGTGCAATGTTGATAGGGTAATTACACAATCAAAGTCTTTGAGGAAGAAGGAAGTTAATTGCTGACTGAGTGAACTATTGCTGAGACAAGAGAAGAAAATGAGAAGGCTGAATAGCCTTGTTTGTGAGCTGTAAAGGTAAATGACATATACTGGATAAGAATTATGTTAGATGGGACATGTTATAATGTATTTTTTGTGGACCAGGATGACACACAATCCTCCTGTCAATGCATTAATTGCCAACTATAATATACATTCTGTGGGCAAATGCTGCAACTAGTTTGAAAACAGTCAAATTCCTAACAAGAAATGTGATAAAGAGTGAATCTTTTCTCATGACCCTCTGGCCTGTGGAAGGGAAAAGCTGCAGGTAACAAAAGAAGGTATTGGGATAGGAGGTGAAATATCCAAAGCTGTCATTCTTGATATCTAATGGAAAGAATTCCAACTAGGTCATGAAGGACTGAAGACGGTGCCCCAAAGCTCATGCTTTTTTTTGGTTCTTGTATTTATCTCCTTAATAATTTGATTATTCATTGTCTTGTGGGCCCATGTTTCAAATTTCAATATGCCACACTAAGCTCTTGCACTTCAATGTCTTATTGAAGCATTATAAAGTTCTCCAGGCTTCAAGGGAAAGAAGGTGATCAAGGTAACTGAACAGATTTATTCCAGCACTGTACACCACTCAGTGTCACCCATGCCTACCATGAGGAGATTCATCACAGAGGCAGCCATACGGGAGGAGGGTTAGATCTGCTGAAGAGCTACAGAGGAAGAATTTGTTGAGACCTCTTCCATGACTCAGGCTAGAACCTCCCGGGTCCTTTTTACTCCATACCTTGCAACTTGTGAAGTTTGGACACTCCAGTCATGGCTAACATAGCTCCAGAGATAGTAAGAACTGCCGATGCTGGAGTCTGAGATAACACAGTGTGGAGCTGGAGGAACACAGCAGGCCAGGCAGCATTAGAGGAGCAGGAAAGCTGATGAAAATTTTCTGAAGAAGGGTCCCAACTCAAAATGTCAGCTTTCCTGCTCCTCTGATGCTGCCTGGCCTGCTGTGTTCCTCCAACTCCACACTGTGTTAACATAGATCCAGGTCTTCATTGATGTATTATATCCACTCAAGAACTGTTTGCAGACAGTGCCCCTTGGTCATATGTCTCATCTTGCTTGGGAGAATGCAATGATAACAAGCCCCACTGTTCCTGGAGTCACCACAATTTGGGAAAAGCACAATTTGGGAAACTGACTCATTCAGGTTAAATGAAACACACCAGACTTCTGTCATTAACAAGAAAGTAGCTGTTTATTGGAATCAAACTGATTTTCTCAACCAGTGATAAATAAAATGTAAAATGAATTGATAAATTTATTATAATGCAACGTAAATTTGACCCCTATTAAATTCACACACACACACAAAAAAAAAATAACAAGCAATACACAATTATTACGAATATAAAGAAAAACTAGTCAGGCAAACACAGTTCTTTATCATCATGCCACAATGTTTTCTGTACAGAGATCATCAGTCTTTGGTTCACGTTTGTTTGGTTGGATCCATGGTCTTTCTTTTCCCAAAAACAGCAAATGCAGTAGATTGCACGGGTCAATGTGGAGGGGACAGCATTTATGCTGCCACTTCCACACTTCACTTCAGCTCTGATGAAAAGTCATCTAACCTCAAAACGTTAGCGTGTTCTCTCCCCATGGATGCTATCTGACCCGCTGTAATCTCCAGCATTTGTTGTTTTCAGTACAGATTCCAGCATCTGCAGTAATTTGCTCCTACATTGTCTTTCTTTCCCTTTTGGTTTCAGAATTATTTCCTTCAGTGTCTCTAAATTAGTTTACCTGCTTTTTTGATAAAGAACTGGAGAGCAACTTCACAGAGAAAGGAGACAATGAGGGATTCTGATGTAGCAAGCCTCTGGAGGTTTCCCTATACCTCTGTTTCCATTTCCCTGTGTAATACTGTAGCCGGATAACAGGAGGATTGTTACCATGCTGAGCTCTCCTGAACCCATAACAAATGGTGGTAGTTTGTCAGGATTCACTGTCCCCAAAGAAGTAACACTGTCTCATACACATTAGTTAGCTTCACTTATATTTTTCCAATACAACAAACAAATGCCTTGCATGCTCCCCCCATTTAAAAGCAGTGTCTATGTGTACTTATTTTCAGGTCACTGTCCAAACATTTTTAAAAATGTGGCCTCTTACACATGCTTAAGATTAGTTTCTTGCATAAATACTTTACTTCTGTATTAAGGAGACCTCCAGCTGAAACCAGGCATCAGCCTTTGACCATCCGCTTTTGGAAATCAGATTGAGGTTGCCATAACTTAGGACCTGAGCAAGCACAAAGTCATATTCCATCAATTTTGATCTTTTGAACAACTCCAAGTTTCATCGCCCTACCATTTAGGCATTTTTTTTAGCTGCCTTGCTTCAAAACAGAGCGAACTTCAGCAAAATGTACAAGAATTTAAAAACTGAAAGAACTGTGGATGGTATAAAACAGGAACAAAAACAGAAGTTGCTGGAAAAGCACAGCAGGTCTGGCAACATCTATGAATAAAAAATCAGAGTTAACATTTCAGGTCCAGTGACCGTTCCTCAGAAATGGCATTTAAATTAGGTAAGTTGGGACTTTAATGAGATGCAAGTGAATATTGTTAAAGTAGTCATTGCTCAATGGCGAGCTCTTTTGGCACTGTGGTCGTCCCACCTGCTTCAGATGTGTGCAGTAACATCTCTGAACAAGTGAATTAGAAAATATGCTCAATAGCAAGGTTTGTAAGTCATCGTGGTGGCATCATTGGAGAAATCTTTTTCAAAGTCAGGAATTTGATCTTTTCATTCTCTCTGTCTCAGGGCGGAGAAAATTCTGCTCAGTGTCTATTTTGCACTTGACTGCTATCATCACAATAAACTTCATCTTGTTTATGGTAAGAGCCTGTTCTCATTAAACCATCCGGTAAATTTCCTCCAAACAAAACTGTGGATGCTGATCACGGTGTCCTGTGTTGAAGTGTTAGACACCTGGATCATTGTTGCTGATAGAATGTAACTGAAAAGTGGTCACCCAGACTGCATTTTGGCGTGTCGCTGTAGAGGAGACCACATTGTGAACAGTAAATACAGTAGACTGGATTGATTGAAGTGCAGGAAAATCATTGCTTCGCCTGGAAGGTGTATCTGGGCCCTTGGATAGTGACCCTTCGTCAAAACTTTATTAGCACCCAACACATTTTCTGTCTTCCATGATCTTCTTGTTCATACCCTCTACATTGAGTAGAAATAATTAATATGCTCCGTAAGTAGCGAAGGCCCCACTAGAAGCCTTGTGAACCCCACTGGAAAGAGACTTCCAGCCACAGAAACATTTCTCCACTATCATTCTCTACTTCCTGCCTCACATCCAATTTTAGATCTAACATATCAGTTTGCCATGGATCCCATGGGTTCATACTTTCTTCAAGGGGAGATGCTGGCCTAGAGGTAATGCCTCTAGACTATCAATCCAGAAACTCAGCTAATGTTCTGGGGATTCAGGTTTGAATCCTGTCGTGGCAGATGGTAAAATTTGAATTCAATAAAAAAAATCTGGAATTAGGAATCTTCTGATGTCAATTAAACAATTACCAATTGTTGGGGAAAACATGTCTGGCTCACTAATATCCTTCAGAAGGAAATCTGCCAACCTCACCTGGTCTGGCCTACATGTGACTCCAGATCCACATCAATGTGGTTGATTCTCAACTACCCTCTGAAATGATCTAGCAAGCTATCATTCACTATGAAGTCTCAACAAAGAAATGAAACCAGATGGACCATCTGGTATCGACCTAGGTACCAGAAAAGACAACAATGGAAACATCCCTGTCTACCCTGGAAAGTCATCCTTCCTAACATCTGGGGGCTACTGCAAAAATTGGGAAAGCTGTCTCACGGACTAGACAAGTAACAGCCTGACATTATCATACTCATGAAATTATACCTTCCAGATAATGTCCCAGACACCACCATCACTATCCCTGGGTATGTCCTGTCCTACCAGCAGTACAGACCCAGTAAAGGAATACCGTTGGGAGAGAGTTACCCTGGGAGACCTCAACATTCTCTGCAGACCCCTTAAAGTCTCATGCTTCATGTTAAGCATGTGCACGAAAAACTCCTGCTGGTTACCATGGACTGTCCTCCTTCCACTGATGAATCAGTACTATGTTGAATAATACCTGAATGAAGCAATAAGGGTGACAAGGGTGTAGAATTTACTTTGAGTGGGGGATTTCAATGTTCACTGCTGTCATCGGTAGCACTGCTGATCAATCTGATCAGGTCCTAAAGGACATAGTTGATGCTAGACTGGGTCTGCAGAAGGGTGAGGGAACCAACAAGAGGGCAAAACATACTTGACCTCATCAACACCATTTGCCTGCTATAGATGCATCTGTCCATGACAGGACCAGTAAGAGTGACCACCGCACATAGAGACAAAGCTCTGCCTCCTCAATGAGAATAACCTCTATTGGGTTACGTGGCACTTGACAATCTGTCCTGGAGTTACCATGTAGATGCAACGGTTAAGAAGACACAACAATGCCTCTTCTTCCTCAGGCATCTTAGGAAATTCAGCATGTCCATAAGGACCCTCACCAGATTTTTCAGATGCACCATAGAAAGTATTTGATTCATGTGCATAATGGTCTGGTTCAACAACTGCTCTGCCCAGGACCATAAGAAGCTACAGGAAGTTGTATGCACAGCCAAGACCACTTCTCAATGCCACAAGAAGGCTGCCAATATCATCAAAGACCCCTCCCACCCTGGTAATGCTCTCTTTCAACCTCTTCAATCAGGCAGAAGATACAGATGTTTGACCACATGCACCAACAGGTTCAAGAACAGCTTCTTCCCTGCCATTATTAGACTGCTGAATGGACTTCTCTAACTTCAAATAATGTTAATCTTGCTTTGTGCACCTTCTGTGCAGTTGTAACCTCGTATGCCTCATTCTCTTTAAGCACCCCATAAACTGTATATCCTTTGGTACATGTGACTACAATAAGTCAAATCAAATCACCATGCTAAATAGGATAGATTCTAAACAGATCTAGCAGCTCAAGACTGGGCATCCATGAGATGCTGTAGGCCATCAACACCGGCAGAATTGTACTCCAACTCAATCTGCAACTACATGGCCTGGCATATCCCCCACTCAACCCTTTACCATCAAACCGGGGGATCAAAATCAAAAGAACAGCAGGTGCTGTAAATCAGGAACAAAAACAAAGTTGCTTGAAAAGCTCAGCAGGTCTGGCAGCATCTGTGAAGGAAAAAACAGAGTTAACGTTTCGGCTCCAGTGACCCTTCCTCAGAATCAGGGGATCAACCCTGTTTAATGGAGAGTGCAGGAGGGAATGCCAGGAGCAGCACCAGGCATACTCAAAAATGAGTTGTCAACCTGGTGAAGCAACCAAACAGGCATCTACGTGACAACGTGGAAAATTGCACAAATATGTCCTGTACACAAAAAGCAGTACAAATCCAATCCGGCTAATTACCACCCCAACAGTCTACTTTCGATCATCAGGAAAGTAATGGAAGGTGTCATCAACAGTGCTGTCAAGCAGCACCTGCTCAGCAATAACCTGCTCACTGATGCCCAGTATGGGTTCGGCCAGAGCCACTCAGCTCCTGACCTCATTATAGCCGATTCAAATATGGTCAAAAGAGTTCATTTCCAGAGGTGAGGTTAGAGTGACAGCCTTTGAATTCGACCAAGTGTAGCATCATAGAGCCCGAGCAAAACCGGTTACAATGGGTATCGGGGCATACTCCCCACTGGATAGAGTTATATCTGGCACATAGAAAGATGGTTGTGGTTGTTAGAGGTCACTCATCTCAGCTCCTTGACATCTCTGAAAGGAGTTCCTCAGGGTAGAGTCCTAGGCCCAACCATCTTCAGTTGCTTCATCAATGACTTTCTTCCATCAGAAAGTCAGAGTGGGGAGGTTTGCTGATAATTGGGCAATGTTTCGCATCATTCATGACTCTTCAGATACTGAAGCAGTTCCTGTTCAAATGTAATATGGTATGGACAATATCCAGGCTTAGGCTGACAACTGGCAAGTAATATTCATACCACACAAATGGCAGGCATTGACCATCCCTAATAAGGTCAAAGGATAGAAATATTGCAGTGAGTGACTTGCATCCTGACTCTCCAAAGCCTATCCATCATCCTGGCACAAGGCAGGAATGTGATAGAATATACCCGTCTTGCCTGGGATGGGTGCAGCTCCAACAACTTGCTTGGCACCATCCAGAACAAAGCAACCCACTTGATTGACACCACTTCTACAGACATCCATTCTGTCCACCACCGATGCTCAGTGGCAGCAGTGTGTACTATCTACAAGATGCACCGCAGAAATTCACCAAAGGTCCTTAGACAGCATTTTCCAAACCCAGGAACACTTCCATCTAGAAGGCAAGGATTGTAGATGCTTGGTAACACCACCACCTGTAATTCCCCTCCAAACCACTCACCATCCTGACTTGGAAATATATCACCATTCTTTTACTGAGGCTGGGTCAAAATAGTGGAATTCACTCCCTAAGAGCATTGTGAGTCAACCCACAGCAGGTGAACTGCAGAGGTTCAAGAAGGCAGCTCACTACCACCTTGCAAAGTACAACTAGGAATGGGAAATAAATACTGGCTAGCCAGGCAAGCCCACATCCCACAAAATAATAAAAAAGAGACAATCTAACTCCTGCCCCTTGACATTCAATGATGTTACCATCACTGAATCCCCCACTATCAGACAGCACGATCCAAACCCACAACCACTACCATCAAGACAGACAAGGGCAATATAGCAGATATATGTGATAATCACCACCTGCAAGTTCCCTTCCAAGCCATTCATCATCCTGACTTGGAAATATGTCAATTTTCCTTCACTGTCAATGGATCAAAATCCTGGAATTTCCTCCCTATTGGGTATTGTGTGTCAACCAACAGCATATGGTGTGCAGCAATTCATGGAGGCAGCTCACCACCACCCCAAGGCCAACTTGGGACAGACAATAAATGCTGGCCAGCCAGTGACGTCCACATCTTATGAATGAATTTTTAAAAAGTCTGCCACGAGGGACCTCATCAACATTCCAGGTTACTTCCTCCCAAAATTCAATCAAATTCGTCAAACATGACTATCCCTTAATAAGTCCATGATGACTATTCCTGATTAATAGGTGCATCTCCAAATGTAGATATACTGTGTCCTTCAGAATTCTTTGTAATAACTTTTCCACCCTTGAAATTAGACTGATTGGTCTAATTTCTTGGTCTATCCCTCCCTCCCATTTCTAATAATGCGACAATATTAGTAGTCATCCAGTTCTCTGAAACTCACCTGTAGCCAGAGAGGATCTGAAAATTACTTCCAGCGCTCCTAATATCTCTTCCTTTGCCTCCCTCAACAGCCTAGGATACATCTCAGCCAGGCCTGCAGATTGGTCCACTTAATGGCTGCTAAAACCTGTTCGTATTTCCTCTCTCTCTATTAATTTCTTACAATATTTCACAGTCCTCCACCCATATCCAAACATGTCTTGTCCTTTTCCATTGTGAAGGCCATTGCAAAGTGTTAACTGAGGACTGTGTCCACAACTTCTGAGTCCACCCACAGATTACCCCTATGGTCACTAATGGGCCCTTCTCTTACCCCATAGCTACACCCTTGCTCTTAACCCTGTACCCTTTGGGTTTTCCTTTATTCTACCATTCTACCTAATACTTTCTGGTGCATTCTCTTGGCTTTCCCAATTTTCTTTGTACTAAGATGGACTTTAATGCTGAATTTTTAACTTTATTTCCATACTTTTCTACTTGTACCTAAAATTTTTTCCTAGGTACCTTTGTACTGGAGATGGCATCGGGAATAGCAACATTGTAAACTTTTCACTGCACTCCTCTATCCTTGTACTTGAGTACAACTGACAATAAAATCTAATTCTAATTCTATTGTGACCCAACTCTTCCTCTTCGTTTCCCTTCTCTATTGCATTTGAGTATCCATAACCAGGAATATTGAGTTGCCAATCATGCCCATCTGTGTCCTCAGCTTGACTGTCTTATTCCTTAGACTCCTTGCATTAAAATATATTCCATTTAGCCTTTCTAGACTCTTTTCTTGTTTCCACTGCATTCCAGACTCATGTATTTCCAGTTTAACCTTGAATTCCATCTCAGCTTCTCTCCACCAAAATACTTGACAGGATCCTATCCCCCTGCTAACCTAGTTTAAATCCAATACAACAAATCTCCCCACAAGGATGTTGGTCCCATATTGTTCTGTCTAAGAAGAAGAGTTGAGATCACTTGTATGGTGCAGATCTAATGTTACTGATCTGAATGAATGATCATCAAATGTCTCAGTTCACCTGATGCAGCTATCCTAAACACAGTCATTGGTTTCATTTCTCATGGCAGTGAAGTACGTGAGAAGAGGTGGATGTCTTAAGATAACTGATCAGGAAGAAATGTCTTAATTACTTGCAGGCAATGGTCAGATCATTTGATTGATTTGGTAGTGAAAACACCAGAATTTCAGGTGTAGATTACCCTTCAGTGGATGGACCCAGTTGTTCAACTTACCCTGTTTACGTATCACGATCAAAAATAGAAGATGTAATGGTCATTGCAGAATTATTGATCATATTTGTGTATGTTACACTTGTGTTTCAGAACCATTCAGAGCAGGTTCTTTAGGAATTTAATCAAGCTGTGTAGGTTTAATAGGGCATCAGAAAAAAATGCTACCTTTGGATGTGGGAGGTTTCTTAATATTTAACTTCCACTGCTCACGTGCTACTTAATTGTGTATGTTCACTGTCATATCCATGATAATCTCATTTCTAAGCAAATGAAATTTGAGATCCAGTTTTGTAGCAAACAGGAGGAAAATCTGTTGAGTGATCAACAATCCAACCAGTGTTCTCGTCACGGTAAAATCAGTGTTGCATTCTGGTTCATTGTCAATACTTCACAAATGATACATTTTTCTTAATCTTCAAATAACAAAGAGGAAAGAAATGGGAGACAACAAGGTGCAGGGCTGGATGAACACAGCAGGCCAAGCAGCA